>NC_072467.1:20135738-20458238 GCF_027596085.1 Anoplopoma fimbria
GTGCCAATGAAACTCTCCCGTTTGACATTTGCTACAGCCGGGAAGATAAAGCTGTTGAACCGACACATTTTATGAAAGACATTTTTGCTCACTTAAGGTTTTATTAGAGTACAGAAAGACAAGAGACCAGCTCACACAGCCACGAAAGACCGTGAACTGGAGCTGTGGAAAAGTCATTAAGAGTTCAAGAGGTATCAAGGGGATGAATAAAACCGCTTTCTCAGAACAAGCGCCAATATTCCCACTTGCTTTTGAACCTATGTGTGGACATGTCTGCTGATAGCACCGTGAGATTGAATTCATGGGTGCCCTGTTGCTAATGATATGTATATGGTCTCACTCCTTGTGTAGTTTGAATAACCTATTTCAAATCAACGTAGTCCAAACCATTGCTGTAGAGTCTGCAGCGATGCCAGCAGTTCTGTCAGGCTGCACTTTGGCACTGTGCTGATTTAATCTAAATTCTAATGTCAGCAAGTTTCTCTTTTTAGTGTGTTAGAATGCTGATATTGTATAACTGGCACTAAACAAAGGGAAACTGAGGCTGATGGTATTGCCATAAGTTGGTTCGATTGTGACCAAATACCTGCAAACTTGTTGGACATATTACAAATTTGACCTGATGACTATGCTAGATGAGAAGTTAAGGGTTTTCCTAAGTTTTTACAATTAATTCTAAGAAAACACTGCACCAAAAAGTGTCGGTACCAAAATCTCTTTGCAATCCCTCCAATAGTTGCTGTAATATTTCAATCTGGAGCAAAGTCAAAGAGCGGTCGACCGATTCTTGCATCCTTAGTGCCGTGCTGCTAGCATAGCCAGAACCAACATGAATTAATGCAAAGGATGGGAAAAAAAAGAATTTTCGTTTGGTTGGACTTGCTCCCACTTGATTCATCTGTAGTCACTTAATTCCAGTATCACCTTTGGTAGTCATGGCCTATTTCTGCCAAAGACGCTGGAAGTTGCTGCCAGCGAAAGCCTCCTACTGTTCCTTAAGGTGCTGGAGGTTTAGATCACCAAAGACCAAAGAACACCTGCTGGATTCTAAAATTAGATAAGGTCCTGCAGGGACATGCATGCCCTAATCTCCATTCCCACTGCTAACAGCTTGCAATGTCTCCAGATGTATGACCACATCGTGCTATCACAGGAAACTGAAGCAAAGGTAATCACAAACACAATAGGGGTGTTGGCATCTCGGTGTGAACGAATGCTTGGTAGTGAAAAGTGGAATGTGTTAAGCAAAGTGCATTTGTCTTCTTGAGTGTTTTGAGCTCATGTTTGAGCTGGTCACCGACAGTAGCAAGTTTATATTTAGTCTCTCCTCGCCCACTATTGCTGTCCCGTCTCTATCAAGGTTAAATAAGCAATCAAATCAATCAAAAAACGGGAGAAAAAAAATACACTCAACCTGGTTTGAAGACCTGTAATTTTTCAAAAGAGCTCCTCATACAAAGGCTATATATTACACAAACAATTTCTTATCTGACATTTAGCATGAATAGATGTGAGGTTGGGGGCTCTCGTCGAGGGATCAGAAGGGGTCTAGCTGATTATAAGCGGATCCAGAGGGATTGGCCTGCCTCAGCAGATAAAAGAGGTTGGCAGTACAGAGACAGGCTCCATCCATCAGACACAGAGGTGGCACGTCAGCCACTTTCTCACAGTACTGCAGGCTGACGGATGGCTCTGTCGCTGACATGAAGACATCTGAGGGGCTGTCATTACCAACGTTCCCCTGTAGCCAACTGGGGGTACAGTGGCTAATCAAAATCAATGGGAGCGTGTAGCCAGTGAGAAGCTGGACAGACAGGCACTGAAGTTAACCTTGGCGTGCCAGGAAGTTCCTCTAAAGTTCGTAGCTGGAGTTGTCTTTGCACACTGCTGGGAGAGTACTAATTCAATAAATTTCCTTAACGGCCTGCCAATGCAAACAAATGGAGACCGTAAGAGACCCTCGCCTAAACGCTGCTACAGAATCGGTGGATTATTATGATTGTATTGATGCTGTTGTGAATGCTTAGCTGCATGGAAGCAAAAATAATGGAAAATAATATGGATGTTATGTTGGAATTCTTTTTAATTAGGCAATCAGTGGTAGTGCATGCCCATTTACCATCTGTGGAGTGTGTGGATCATTACATTACTGTGCCAGGTTTTGTCATAAGTCTGAAAGGAGACGTAGCCGTGCAAAATACCTCACGTGCGATGGTCCTAATGCACTCCATAATTGAGATGGATATGTTTTTAATGACTGGCATCGTTTGGTTGCCGGCTCTAGTGATATTATGTGCAGAGAGAGGGAGGGGAGTGCATGCAGCACTAATAAGGATGCTGTGGCCGAAGGTTACCGTTAAAGCTCATATTTGTATTTCGTTTGATTTCTGCGGCTGAGTCAGGGACCATTTTTTCTTCATTTTTAATGGGGGATGGCAGTAATTGCGAGTCTAATGGAGGTTCACTCTCCAGCTAGTTGGCTCGGCAGCAGTGGCTTGCTGCTCATTTATAGAGCTAAGAGAGGGGCAAGGGTGTTCATAGTTAGAAATTGACATTAAGAGCCAATTTCACTGTACGCTGTTTGACAGAGAGCTAACCCTCCTTGTTATTGACAGAACCGGGAGCCCAGGAGTATTGCTCCCGCTTCTTTAGCGACATGCGCACAATTCCATTTGAGGATTAAAAGATAAACATAATTAATCCTCTTTGGTTCGATAAATTGCAATATTAATGTTGATAGTATCTCACCCAGTCCGAGGCCCCAACAATCTTTCGTCATTAACGAGTTTGAACTGTTGTATAATCAATCTGTTGTGCAGAGCTGTTCGCAAAAACACCAAACATCATTTTTTTTTTGTGGGGCTCCATAATTGTGACCTGCAGAGAAATGGTGGACCCACAACATAAAGCTGTGCTCTGACCGATGGACCCGAGCGCCAAGTATGTCACAGGGCCTCATGTACCACAAGAGATATGGGAGTGTGACGGCTGCAGATCATTAGGATCCCACAGCTAGGAGAATAGCCTTCAGTCAAACATTTATCTCTGCTCGTAGGCACCACAGCTGAGAAATTCTTTGTTCGCCCTCAGTACCACTGATGGAAGCCATTCCTTTTCCATGTCCTCTGAAATCAATGTAAAGAATGATTCTGTCAAACCCTTTTCATCTCGTTCCATGTGAGGCGAAAAAAAAGAAAAGGACAACTCCGTTTCACCTTCCCATTTTTTAATTTTCTTTAAAACATTCCACCTTAGCCTCCTTACAGATGCATATATCCTGTCACTTTATTTCCGAGCCATCAGATCTCTCCACTTTCCATCACAAACTACTCTTCAATTAGCCCCGTTATTAGGAGTCTGAGGCTTAACCCGAGATGGCGACCAGACCTTGTTGCGTTCGAGGATATTCCTCCCCTCTCTGCTCTGACAGAAGTGACACAAGGAAACGTTGGATTTAATTTAAGACGGGATCATATTATTTTTTGAGTCCTTGGAGAAATAACACTTGTCGGCAATGGAAATGTCATTGGTTTGCCCTTTATGTTTATGGATGGGAGGCCGTGTAGTGAAGGCCTGTAACAGGGATACTGTCACTTGGAGTTATTAGATGTAAGAGACTGCAAATAACAAGCGCTTTGTCCTCTAGAGGCTACACTGGAAATATGCATCATTACGTAGTTTGAATGGTGCGTTTGAAAGATGCTCTTCAAATGACAGAAATCCACACAGTATGTGTCCAAAGTTTAATTGCATTCTGTATATATTATTATATTACTACATGTATAAGGCTTTGCAGGTTCCTTTTTAGAGTTGTAAAAGACTCAGTGAGTCCGTATTTAACTCCCTCATAGGGAGCCTATGCCTGTTTGGCTATTTGTCTTTTGCTGAGAAGCATTAAGCCGCCAACCTCCAGATTTTCTTTCGTTTTGGACGTCTAACAACAACAACAAGACATGAGCCAGAACAACTTTGATGAACACCATTTGGGCCGGCCAATCGTCGGGCCGGTGCTTGAGCTATCGGCCGATGCCGACTGGAGTTGAGTCGGAGACAACGTGCTTCAAGCCAGTCTTCAATTTCTCTTAGCATCACAAACACACAAACAAAAGCACCACATTTTATGTTACAGAGTGGCCATAGCCTTGACACTGATAGGTCATTGAGACGTCATTGTCAATTCTAAAACATGCTGAGGTTCAGAAAATCCATTCGCAGAAATGACGATAGTAGTCGATTTAAACTTTATCTGTTAAGCACAACTACATTGATTTGGTACACAGACGTGCTGAAATGTATCAGGTTTTGTTGTGTAAAATGTTCAGTGAGTAATTCCCAACAACTTTATCCAAGGGCACTTTTTTATTTGTCTGTGAAGCAGTGCCGGTTGAGCATTGTTTTCTAGTCTGAAGTTGCCAAACCTTCAGTGTTATAACATAAAAAGAGAAAAACATAGAGTTTTCATTGACTTATCATAGTCAAATAATCTCCATGCAAAATTTCAGAATCTGCATCCACGGTCCACCTGCCTGTTATTCATCTAATTTAAAATCTAATTTTCCTGAGTGAGTAGGCTGGCTCAGAGGGTCGCTATCATTACATATAAATTAGATTGCTGGGGGTTGCCATGGGTTGCCATGGAGGAGACCTATCTGTGGTGTTACCAGGCTGGGGAAGGAGTGTGTGTGATGGTGCCGGGTGGGTGGATGAGCGGGAAGGTTAGAAGATATGGAGTTGATTACTTTGGGTTGCCATGGCTGAGGGGACTAGTAGTACGGCAGCAATATCCAGCTGGTTTTCCTTGGCTGCAGTACTCTGTGAATGGGAGAGTGACCAGGATCTTAAAATGAGGATTAGATTGGTTTCCTTTTCCAATAGTGGAAAGCCATCTGCTAGCATTTGATGGCAAGTGAGCTTTTTGTCTGATTTGTTTTGGTGTTCCTTCTTGATTTTCAATTGACCCCCTAGTTAGGTGCATATTTGTACAATAATCTGTTCGGCTAAATGAGATTCTCTCCCGCTCTCTCATTTTCTCCTTTTTTCTTTTGATTACCTCTCCATTTCTTACTCTCGTTCAAATACTTAATTTCATGCTGTTTCCTCCCCCCAACCCCCCACACCTTTCCCCCTGCCTCTTCGTGTTTACCTGCGGTGCCGTTCCCTCTGATTGTCTCTCCCAGCGGCTGATGAGAGCGGCTGACTGGCTGGAGGTGATCTCTGGGGTTGGGTCAGGAGGGCTGGCATCGAGCTGCCCCGTCTCACTGTGTCACAGCAGTCTGCAATCAGGCGAGCGGGATGAGACGCTGCCTTGTCACTTGCTCACCACTGTTAAGGACCCCCTAAACACACACCACACAATCTCTCACACACACGCACTCTTTTTCATTACGGTGGTGCTCGAAACTCACAGAGAATAGTGGGATTGAGGTGGAAAGAGGGGACGAGGAGTGAAAAGAGTCAGACACAGCAAGATGGGCAGAAAAAGAAATCGTAAACAAGCACTTTAATAGAACATGATGGCGGTGAAAAACACAGTCTGACAATGGGGGAAAAAGAGAATGGATGAAAATGAGAAATATAAAAGGAAATGGAGAGTGTGGAGTGCAGGAATATGGAATATTTGCACGTTCTTTGAATAATATCCTCACTCATTGATGTCCAGAGAGATAGTAGCTTCAAGGCAGGCGCAATAAAATACAGATGATAGCGTCTCATGTCCACAGCGGTGTAATTAGGCAATATTACTGACAGATATGTATATATTTTTATATATATAATAATATTACCGATGCCATCAAACGCTGAGGCTTCATGTCCCTGATGCACAGAGGAAGCGAAACAAACCGTTTGATTTCCTCTCTTTTCTCCTGATCGACTGTGATCCTATCGCAGAAAGGAAAAGGAGAGACGGAGCTCTTTATTATCCATCAGCCTAGGGAGCGCATTAACATGAAAAAAATCACACAGGGTTATCTTCCAGAGCTTAGTTAATTGAAGTTAATCTGAGGCGGTGTTTCCGCATGTCGCTGTTGTTGCCGGGACGGATCGGTCTTTGTTCCCTCCAAGCACCTTTAAGGTTCTTAATTAAACATCCTGACAGTCCGACATGGGACCTCTCCTCCAGATCAGCCTTGACAGTTTATTACAGTCAGAGGGAGGGAGGTGTGCTACACATGCACTGACCTGATCTGATCACACACATTCAGAAGAATGAAAACACAGTAGCAGGGCTGTTTTTGTTCTTAAATCTTTGATGAACTCCAGTGAAGTCTTACAAGCAGAATACAAGAATATGAGTACAACATACTGCAGCACGCATCACTATCTCTACTTTTTCTTACTAGGGTGAATTTAGATTTCACCACAAGACTAGATCACATGGTTAGGGCTGCTTGATTATGGCAAAAATCTAAATTTATTTTGTTTTGGTCAGTAATGAGATCATGATATTTTAACACGATTAGTCATTGACTTTGGAGAAATCATGCATTAACTGTAGATAGCAAAATTAAGAGGCTAGATCTAGGAAGAATGTTGTGCTCTGTTAAACAGTTTAACCATAAACACATTAGTTGTATAGATATGAATGGTGATGACACTGTTAAAAGTCAGACCCAAAAAGCTTGTTAAACAAGACGGGGTCCTTGTTTCAGGATAGGTCTGAGGGGTTTTGCCGTCAAAGCTGCAGAACACGCACCGAACATAGGTTGACATTCCGTGAAACAAAATGCAGCACAATAAACGTTTCATTTCTATTACCTTGTTTATGGAATAGTTGGAAACTCTGAATTGAAAATATATTTAGATAATCAACCAGCCCTACTTGGTTTCTTTATGCAGGGCAGACGCTGTACGGGCTTAACCCCAAATTGTTTCCCCACAAGTAATTTCAGAATTGGGTCAAATCTTGATTGGTTGTTGACGTCAAGAATCTTGAATGGCTGTCTTGAAGTTTGAGCTGTTATACGGTCTTTTTTACCGCATGGCTGCTTTTCAAAAGATCAGTTATGAACTGTATTGGGCTTGTTTTAATATTATCGTAGCAATATTTTACTTGTTGCGGCAAATACTGTAGTTTTTAATTAGACTTTACTGAAGACCGACCTCATTGTCCGCATGTAGTATGGCTGACTTTCTCTATTCGGTCAACATTGTTAAGCACACTGTCTTAACAATGAATAAACTTTATTGGAAGCCTTTTTGGACAAAACTGTTCAGATGTTCTCTGTTAACATTTATTGTAAGCACCACATGACCGGTCGATTGAACATTTGACTCTGAAGAAAGACTGATCCAAACATGTAGTGTGAGTTAACGCCATACAAGATTAATGAATACGCACACATAGAGTGTCTACAGTGCTGCAGGCCTTGCTACAGATGTATGCCCCACTTGGCTTCAGATGAAATGCTGCAGGAGCATCTCTTCTTTCTTTTGTATGCCTCTCCTACAGCATGCTTCTTCTCCCACAATCCATTGTCATCCTACAGCGTTCCCTTTGGGATTTCTGCCATGTTACAGAATTCCCTGAGGTCTATTCCAGAAGGAAAAGTCAGGGAATTTAAATAGGTTATTCTACAGAAGTCAGAAAATAGCATTTCAATATATGGGTCACTTTATAGAAATATTACAAACATGAATATACAGTATGTACTACGGTGTATTGTGAGAAGTTATTTAGGGCTACAAATAAGGTTGTACTTATCAATCTTTTCTTATTGGCACGGCTGTAAAAACTTTCCTTTTCTTCTCCTCTCATTGTTTTATTTCCCAGTACAGGGGTTTCTGGCACAACTTCACCTCCTTTCAAGATATGTATAAAAAGTGTGTCTCATCTTATAGGACACAAACACGTTGGTCTCACACTAAAGCTCTCTGTTACGACAAGAGGTGCTGGATTTTAAGTCGCTCACAATGATTTTTCCTCCAATATTAAATGATTTGTAACAGATCAGTGTGTAGCTTCAAACCATATTTACTTTTTTGGGATTCTATATATATTACTGTAGTGCCACATGTACAAGGCTTTGCAGCTCCCTTTTTTAAGTTGTATAAGACTTGGTGAGTCTGTTTTTTTTACTCCCTGAGAGGGAGCCTATTCCTGTTTGGCTATTTGTCTTTTGCTGAAAACAGTTGAGATGAAAGATTTGTTTCCATTTTAGACCATTTACAGATAAAGAAAACATGAACAAGAACAACTTTGATGAACACCATTTGGGCTGGCCATGGCTTAGACATTGAGAAGTCATTGAGAAGTCATTCTCAACATCCTGAGGTTCAGGAAATATGTTCGCCTAAATGATGGTAAATGTTTAACTGTGAACACATATACTGTATATTCTTTCATTCGATTCTGTGGCAAGTAGGAAACCTCTTCATTATTGATTGCAAGATTGTTTTAAATTATCTTAAAGAGTGTAGTCTTAAACAAAATATACAGAATGTAAACAAAGGCTATTAGCAGAGTGTTTGAATGCTATTCTAGGGAATCTGTCCATATAAAGTTAGATTACTTTTGATTGAACAAAGTTTCTCCTGATCCTAAATTTCTTTCACATCAATTTCACATGTTTTTTACTACATTTTCTGAACGGTGTTTCAAAGCGGTGCATTAGTAATGAAAAAAACCCAGAAATGTATTCCCTTTTGTGTCTTTTCTGAGAGTAACATTAACCAGAAACCACTCCAAACCTCAGTTCATGGAAGTACTCCGACTCACATTTGAAGTTATAGACTTGGAAATGTAGGCCACAGTTTGACTTCTGACTCTCTAAAAGAATAAAACACGGTTCATTATCTCCGTTTTCCAACAAAAAAAAGTAAAGTCTCTCTGACCTGACTTTTATGTTTGTACAATGAGTAAAAGATCCTATTCTAATCCTTGCATACAGTTTATTCAGCAAACGTTGTTAAACCTGCGTTGCATGCTTAATAAACCACGGATGCCATGTTTTATTACCACCCGTTAGATCCGCAGGTCAGCAAATAGCGCTAATGGTGCAAAAAAAAATCAACATAAAACAGGGACCATATGCAGTGTCCTGTGCCTTGATGTTTATGAGCCCTGAGCTGGTGATACAGTAAATCACCCCTTATAATCAGGGCCATTGCCATTGGTCGTGTATAAGATGAGTTATATGAGCTATATTCCTCATATCGCTTGGTTGTCATCCCCTTCATTCAGCCTCCTCTCACAAACCAATGCGAGGCTATCAGCGGCGACCTTGCCATTGCACCCCGGCTCCAGGTGGAAGTGATAGATACTCACTCTCCATGACAGCTGGGCCTTTTTGTATAAGAAAAGCCATATTGATTCATGAGCCAATAAATACAGACACAAGAGGTTTGCTTCGGCTACTCCTCCCCCTCTATTTGGGTGCTTCTTCTCTATTTATTTATTTTTTCTTTATATCCAATCACAGTGAAAACCAGCAGTAAAGTTCTTGTCCTTATCAGAGGATCAGCACTGTGCCAGGGTTGATGGCAGAAACAATGGAGGGTCAGCGGGAGGTGGTGTATCAGCTGCTGGTGTCGGCGTCTTATCATGGCGTGCTCCATCAGGAGCTGCCAATCAGGCTGCTCTCAGGCCACCAGCAGAAAGAAAAGCCTCGACGTTGTGTTGCTGAGATAACCAGACAACACGTCGTCTCCATCCTGAATGCTCCCTCTGCTCCATGGATTAAATATCGATCATAACAATCCTGAAAATGGAGTTATTTTTTTCTCCATGTGTCATTATAGAGGTCTCTGCTACCTCTGCTGTGTGGTTGATGGACACTTGTGTCAAATTTATATTAGTGTCATAAGTCACAATGGGGAAAAAAAGCTGTTTTACCTGCAGGCTTTCTACAGTTATATCAAACTCTCATTTATTTTAACTCCAAAGTTTAGTCGTTTATTTATAGTTAGTAATACAGTATTTGTACATATCAAATCCCAACGAATTTCGCCATCAATTTTTTAACTGACCTTATTTAAACTCACAATGTAACAAAATTGCATAAAGGGTTTTGCGATGCATTTTTGGGGAGCGTTTGAGCTCACATAAATGACGGTATCGCTCATGTCCTTCACCCACCAATCCTCTCTCCACTGGTACACCAGTTACAGGGTGGTAGTTGTTGTTGGAAGTGAATGTTCTTCTGCAACATAATGCACACTCGCATCCAGAACTTCCAGTTGCTTTTAGTCCTTGTCGTGCTTCATCTCACCTATTTTTGAATTGTTTAAATCTTTGCAATGTCATGAACCAACATCCGGTTTAAACCAGGAATGAACAAAATTATAGAAACATTATGAATTATGAAAAATATGCATTTGAAAGCTCTGATAAAAGACAGTAAGTGGCCTTTGAGTACATATGTAAGTGAGTGCAAGAGGCTACAAGTAACTAAATGACACACATATTTACATTCTACCACATGAAACATATATTCCGAAATATTCAATGCAGTCCTGCTTCCTGCATTTATCTTATACATGTCGTTGTTTCAGCTTTTCATTTCTTTCTTGAACTATCCACTTCCTGGCAGCCTACCTTGTCTTTTACTTCTTCAGCAATCAATTTACTACATTTCCCAGAATAGCTATCCAACTAATTTGTGTCAACTTGTTGTATTAAAGCAGTTTTCTGGGCCATTACTTGTTAGATTATGAATGGATAATCCATCAATGTGTAACTAAAGTACACAAACTTACACATTAACAGAGGCTGGAGCTGCTCTCCTGATGTTGTCTGGAGCAACAGAGGACCACATGAGACTAGATGTCACATGGCGGTGAAGTGAGGTGGATGCATGTTCTTCAGGCTTGTTGTATGGTGACATTATGTTCCACCACTTCACCAATTTGCTTAAGTATGCACACACATGCCATTACCACAGCAACCAATACAAACTCACCAGGTTAATCATGCAAGATAATGCAATTTAAGGTGTACAGCCGCTCCTCAACAACAAGTTTGACGAACAAATGGAGATGGAGATTTCCGTCATACATTTATTACAATATCATAAATCTTGATTTGGAATATTCTCACCAATTTACAGTACAGATGCCTTATAACCAAGCAGAAAGATGGCAAATTGCATTTTCCTGTTTACCATACAATCTGTTTCAGGGTGCTTTAATAGCTCCATGGTCACAGACACACTATTGATTTTCTAGAGCATTTCTCATCAAAAAATAAAACACGCCTGGTTTGTCATACAATGCATTACATTTCTCATGTCCTTACAGTGACCTTTGATTGAGAACACGATAGCTGAGAGTAGCTATACCTGAATGTCACATTGATTAGGATTGGATGCTGTTGTTTAGCATGTTTTGCCCGGTGAGACTTATTGGTGAAATAAGGCGGTGTCACTGACTGTCTGTCATGATTAGGATTTTTGCAATTTCATCACAAAAGATATGGAAGCATGTTAAGCATATCTATATGTGTATCTATATATGCCAAGAGTTTATTCCATTATGTAAAATGTGCCTTCCATGACTGAATGTGTTTCCCTAATATGTCATTTATTTTTTGTTTATTGCCAGTGATTTGTGAGTTTTTATTTAAGGAACAGTAGCACTGCAGTAGATCACATATAGCTGCCATGCGTGCATATGTGTTTTTCTTTTCTTGGTCCTGCTGCACCCTGCAATACATGCAGTCAAGATGTGGATTTAATCTAGAATATTTAAAAAGCCATCTTATTCGTCTTTTCATTATAAAAAAAAAAAAAAAAGAAATCATTTTTCCCATAGTGGAATCGTTCACCAATTTATCCTAATGATATCGCTTGACATTATCTTAACCAGGTGACTGTAACGTTCTATGTCTGTGGTAGATTCCAAATCGAATTATGGCTTAACTGCAGCTAACCCCAACACAACAGGAGCATATCCAATCACATTTGTGTGAAAAATGAGACGGGCCATATTTTCAATTACATTTCCGCATAAAGGGATTGTTAATCCTGTCTCCTGTGCAGGCAGAAGCCGTTAATGAATTTGCTTATCCTCCAAGATACTGATGTGAAAAAATAGAAAGTAGTCTTTTTCTTTGTCCTCCTCACACAATACTGTGTCTGACTGTAATGGATGCAAATCTATTCACAGCAAGGTTAAACAGTTTGTTTTGCTGAAGCTGCCCCTGTTTATGTACAAAGTTGAATCGGATGATCTCATAAAGCCTCAAGCTATGATTTGCAGAACATCGTAGCCTCGTCTGCCGGCTTTGTCTGCTTAGTGATTTATTGGATTGAAGATATTTTCACAGCTTTTACAACAAAGAGCACTAGAGCTGGGTAAAGTGGATAAAGGGTTTTTCTTTCATTTAGAAACTTTCTTAAAACTTTAGAATGTACCAGAGGTTGAAAATGTATTTGTCCAGTCCTTTGCTGGTTATAAGCTTTGAAGCCAGTAAAACTGGATTCTTCTGGAATAAAAATAAAATGTATGAGTGCTGCAACTAATGGGTATTTTAATTATCCATTAATCTGATCATTTATTTTTTTAAATAACAGATGGATAGTAGGTCTATAGAACAACAAAGACAAAGTGAGAAGCGCTTAAAGAGAGTTAAAGGGGACATTTTCAAATCCCTTTCTTTTGTCCAACCAGCTATACAAATCCCAGAAATATTCAGTTTAAAATGATTCAAAACAGAGAAAAGCATCAATTATTCACATTTGAGAGGCTTTATTTTATTAATTTAACCACTATAATAATTAATCAAACTGTGGGTTATGGTGATGAACCAAATGTTTTTGTTCCTATCTTTAAAACTCTAGAAGTTTTACTACTGTCAAAGGACTGTCCAATCAGGCAGCACTTTCCTCTACATTTTCTCTTAGACTTGTAGAGTCTAAATATAGAACACTTTAAGCGTGGTGGGCAAATCTATTTGGTCTAGACCATCAATCTATAGCATAACAAACAAGGACATAACAGCCAAATGGACAATAAAACAGCTGTTTTAGTCTTTAATTTGAGTCAGAGACAGCTGATGCACCGAGTGCTCGGAGGCACCAGGTCTGGTTCACATTAGGAAGCAGGTCGGATCCATCTGCGGACTGAACCAGTCAACAGTTAGCTTGATGATGGATGGTGTATTAATGCTCTCAGTCCGTCTCTGTTGTCACTGTGCATTACACAAATTAGGGCAAACAAATGCCCGCCCCCCCCAGTCTGCCCACCACCCACACACATTCACACGTTTTCCCCCGCGCCACCTTGCCTTGCCCGTGCTAATAATTAAATAGGCTTTGTGTGTGTGTGTGTGTGTGTGTGTGTGTGTGTGTGTGTGTGTGTGTGTGTGTGTGTGTGTGTGTGTGTGTGTGTGTGTGTGTGTGTGTGTGTGTGTGTGTGTGTGTGTGTGTTACCTTGCTGTTACCTTGATGGTGAGCTTAGTTCCATTGAATTAACTCAGATGGATCTATGGACGCATTACATCATCACATCTGGCTTACATCACCAGCCTTTCACATTTGGTTGGATTTTCATCTCCAATCTCGTCCGCTGTACTTTTTCCCTTTGTTCTCCTCTATTCTACATCAGAGCTGCTAATTTTGATGTCTGTGAAATCAATGGATAAGATGACTCGTATGTATGCTAAAGGTTTTCTACAGTGGGCGTTCTTTCACAGTCTGGGGTGTAGTTTGTGTTGGCGTATGTGTGGGCTGCCTGTCTGAGCATCATGCATGTGCATATAGACACACATACACAGGCATACAGAGGTGAACCGGTCACCGTCATTAGACCTTCACAGGCATCTGCTCATGCCTGCAACGTGATGTGATCCTTCACCTTCTACATGACAGTCGGCCATTTAGCACTAAATTTATGCCGCCCATGCCCTTTATCAATGCATTCTGGGGGGGGGGGGGGGGAGCAGATAGAGGGCGTCACTCAGCGTCCTAGCTTTGATTTGTGTTACTGGTTTTACTCAACCGGACATTGTAATGACACATTGGGCTTTTCAGAGGCTCTGATGGATGCCCAAGTGATGCAGATACTGTGTATGTACATAAACACAATTACCACATTGGTAACATCTGCGTACATACTAGTAGTGGAAGGGGAACTCTTTCCACAATATAAAGGCCATGCTAGCTACCAGTTTCTCTGAAATAACAAATGGGATTTCTCCAAACCATAAAACATTTTAGGAAATGTTTGTATTTACTTTCTTGCTGTGACGTGGATGAGATGGCACTCATGTCTGTGCTGTAAGCATTGAGGTAAAGCCAGAAAGGCCTTAAGGCAGCGGTTAATTTGGGCCCGTAGGCCTACCCTCTTATATGTCTGCTTTCGGGCATCGTCAGGTCAATTTGCCGGGCTGATTGTTTTGAGTTTAGCCCTGGATATAATTTTACATGCTGTGAAGCTCTACTAGAAATGTAAGGTATTTGAATGTGTGAATAGTCTCCGTAACATAAAGGACTATCAGAGTAAATGCAGGTCCCTAAAGTGTGTGTTTCTATTTAACAACCACTTTTATTTTCAACATCTTAATGATCAAAATTAATCTGGAAAGTAAACAACAGTTTTTGTGGCACATATTTCAATATTTCAATGATTAAGACATGTACTTTGAATCCAAATAAAGTGCTTGAGTGCATCAAAATACAGCTTGTTTTTCAAAAAGAATCCCAAGGGAGGACCCAGCGGGACCCCCCCTATCAAGAACCACAGAGCCACCTACACAAAACAAACCAAAATTCAACCCCTGCATTTAGCTTAGCTTAGCATAATGACTGCTAACCTGGCTCTGACCAAAGTTCAGAAATATGCCTTTGGAGAGAGCCAGGCTGTCTATTTATTTAAAGTGAAGAGAGGTTCAGATAACTGTGAGAAAATGAAGTACCATCCAGAGGGCCAGTTTGAGCAATAGATGTAAGGCTTATCTGATGCTGAAGCACTGCACAGTGGTTTATAATTATAGATATCTAAATATATCTGACTCTGGGATTGTTATCATGGTGAAGATCCTTTTATCCTCTCCCTTCACATGATTTCGAGGTCCCTTTGCATTGTGATGGTTCTCAAAGAAATGAGTGCGCTGCTAATGTCGTAGCTAACACAGCCGAAGTTGAGGGAGAAGTTCAACAGAGGTCCAGAGTCACTCTGTGGTTGTTGCTCATTTATTTTCCTGCAGGTTTTCTGTGTGTGTATATATACTTAGCTAGTGGTTAACTGGGATGAGACACATGATGACAGCAGTTATCACTCTGGATGAGTTTGTTGGGATTCGTATTACTTCTTTGGGAATTAAAGTCTGATCATTATTCATGGAAAGTGCTGGTTTGATGGGATTCAGAGAAGACATAGTAAAAGAAACAAACACCTGATGAGGCTGTATTATTTTTGTTATCAGTCTGTCGAGACCAGGCAGTGACTTCGATCTCTGAGCAGACACTTTTTAAATTTCCCTCGTGGCTGGAGAGACTCCCAATCATCCAGAACAAGCCTGGGAATAATATTATAGTCTGCCTATGTAGAGAAGGTCATTTCTCTAGTTTGATGCCCTCTGAACGTTTCACTTCTTCACCTTAAAAGGGTCAGTTAAACCAAATCACAACACATTATGTTACCACTTAACTCTTGTGGTATCTAAACATGCATATAAGTCAGTGTTGAAGGAAGTATTCAGATCCTTTACTGAAGTATAAGAACTCTACCTTCCTGTGAAAATACTTTGTTACAAGTATTTCTTGTCCTGCACTGAAAATGGGACTTATGAAATATATTCAGCTTTTCATCGACCAGATATCTCTTGAGCCACTACAGCAGAATCTCGTGCATAAATTCAAACAATTCAAAGATCTAATCTTTTCTTAAATATGCTTAGTTTCGAGGTGATTTGTCAGAAGAAAAAAAAAAAAAAAAAGGCACATGCTGTCCTCCAATGTTATTGTGAGTAGCTTTCTTTTTGCATGAATTAAGTCCTCAAATATCAGATTTATAATTCTATGATAATGTGTTCTAATTAACCAAGCCACATAAAAGAAGAACCGTTATATGGTAATGAGCTCCATCTTGTGTCTTTTATGCCAAATGAATGGATAAAATTAAGTTGGAGAGGATTTAAACACTAAACATTTTAAAGGCGTTTCCTGTTTTCATTCCTGTTAAGTTTCAATTAAAACCGTTCACAACTTTCAAAGGCAGACTTTAAAGGTTAAGGGAGGTAATGCCACGTAAACCTGTCCTTCCTTTTTCTTTTTCTCCACCCTGTCTGTTTGGAGCCCTTTTCACCTCTCATGTCTCATCTGAGGGGAAGAAAGTGTGAATGATAATAGAGACTGACTATCATTGCCGGCTAAAGCTGCCATTACCCAACCTCTGATAGATGAAGCCATTGGAGGGTGTTATCAGAGCCAGCTGTGAGGGCTGAGGTATGCATTATACATGGGCAGTAACCCTGACACTGTGTGCAGACACACACACACACACACACACACACACACACACACACACACACACACACACACACACACACACACACACACACACACACACACACACACACACACACACACACACACACACACACACACACACACACACACACACTGAATTACAGAATGTCAGGCCAGTTATGTTCACAAATCTGAATATTCACACCCTTAAACCCTGCAGACAGTGACTCACAGGCAATTAAAGCTCAATGATACAGTGAAGAGATCATTTACCTCAATGCTGGACCTTATAGAACAGAACTGGATGTGGCATCATTGTTGGTATCGGACATCTTTTTCCAGTCTTGGGTTCAGCAACATAAATGAGTGATATGTTAGACTGGTTTGATTCCGATTAAAAGTTTGACCTGCCATTTTTTTTTTCTGAGAACTATGAATGACAGCTTCTAGTGACAAATTTTTTTTGTAGTTTTTTATGATGTATTATAAGCTGCTTAGCGCTAACTATGTGTTATTGTTGTGAAAAAATCTCCTTCTGAAACGATTTATTCGACCACTCAACATTTACAATATTTGACACATCATGTTAGTGTTGTAATTTACCTTCACTCAATGCTCATTTTTACTGATTAGAGCTTGAACACATCATTACATTACAGTCATTTAGCAGACGCTTTTATCCAAAGCGACTTACAGTCAGTAGTATATTACATATCATTCACCCATTCACACACTGATGACAGGCTACCATGCAAGGTGCCACCATCAGACTCTAACTAACATTCATGCAACATCCAGTCCACACCGATGGCAAGCCTTCGGGAGCAACTTGGGGTTAAGTGTCTTTCCCAAGGACACATCGACTGCCGAAGCCGGGTATCGAACCACCGACCCTCTGATTGGAGAACTACCTTGCTCTCCACTACACCACAGCCACCATCATAAGGAAAGTCATTGAGTTTTACTCTGAAGATTACCCTGAACAGCAAGCACGGATATTAATTGTAATATAACAAGTTTCTGATTAAGTTAGTTGTTTCCAAAAGTTTTTAAGATTGTTCCTCCACATCTTGTTTTTGTCTTCCAGTTTTGACAAATTGCAAACTTTATTTCTTTGTCATCAGCGCTGAAGACGACACTTTGTATACATGTGTGCGTGACTCTGATCTTACTGTCTTTGCCGCTGTGTGCCGACGTAGAACTATCATGTACGCATGTATAAATGTGACGTTCAAAATATCAAAAGAATTATACTAACTTTTGATGATTGCACGGTGCATCTTTTTTTAATAAACTCATGTTATTAAATATTGTTGTCAAAAATAAAGGGAAAACAGGTTTCATGGAGGTACCTTTCTTATAAAGCACTCAATTTTACAGGTGAAATGTCAGAATTTCCTGAATGTAAAAGATTGACACGCTCAGTTCTCCATCTCCATGTTTTGAGTACTCCCCACTGAGAGCCCTCAACCTCCAATTCTGCTTCTAAAGGCTGGAGTGGTGAACTGGGAAGAGTGATATTCAAATCAAAGCTGCCTGAGCGTAATATGGAAATGAGGTCTAGTCATTGACAGGAATTCATAACCAGGCTGACGTTTTACACACTCAGTGATATCCAGCAAATCTTGCAGCTGATGATTAGGAATAGTTAATGAAATGTAACAATATGCCTCCAGTAATGTGTTGAAATAAATGTACGGGAAGCAATGGTGCTATTTGCTTGTCTTTTCTAAGAAAAAGGATTGAGGCGTAGGGTAATGTGATCATAATGAGGAAGAATAAATCTGATCACTATCCTGTTTTGGCACTGTTGTTGGTTAAAGAATTTAAAAGAGAGCTTGAGAAATAAGTTCAAACTCAGCTTACTGTCTCATCTCTGCATTATGTGGGCGGGTTGTTGGGTTGTCGGTTTCGGAAATTGCTGAAAACATCCCTGCCTATTGGAATATTTGGGAAAAGGTGTTGGGGAAGGGGTTTCAGACACGGTTTGACCCAGTAATGGTACATGATCTGTTTTCTGTGCTGCATTTTTCGCTTGTTGTCAACAGCAATTACCAGACCAGACTTTTAAAGTTGTCTTTGTCCTGCAGCCTTTGGATGGCTGGTTGGACACTTTGAGTTCAGCTAAAAAAAGCTTTTTAGAAGGTGGTTAAACAAAAAAAAAATTCTGCGCCGGTGGTTCAGTGCCAGCGCCCCTGACGTCAACCCATCTGACCTGTTAATTCTCAAGCGTGACACACGGCATGCCAGCACAGTTGAGGAATTCTTCATCAAGACCCTTTATCTTGACATCCTATGGAGCTTGCAGAGACATGTCCGCAAGCTGTCTGCTCCAAGACTTGCATGCGACAATAATTTGGAAAGTAGAGTGTCTGCTTTATGGTAAAGAATGTGTCCTAGAATATTGTACTCAAAGCACTGAAAGCCTTGGCTGTACTGTGATTCACTTCCTAGTCAGTGTTCACTTGTCTGTAGAGCGTACCGGCAGCATAGATGAATGTTACAACAGCACCGAGAGTGTCTTCACTGACAGTAATGCCCGGGTTCATAAAAGGTTTTCCTCGAGCAGGATGCTATATAACGGCAGGTTTTAGCAAGACCCGGGGTGAATTTCTTATCGTTATTGCCCATTTGTAAAGATGAGTCTCTCACTGAAGCCTGGCACATTTAGATTCATTCAGGGAAACCATTCAACAGTGAAACCGTGCAACAGACTGAAGAAAAAGACTCTTCAGAAGGAAATGTCACCTGAAAGAAAAAAAGAGAGAGATAGTGAAAGAGAGCAGTTAATGTGGTTTGTGAGACACTTGCATTGCTCAGTGCTCCAAGGAGCCAGAGGCCAGGGTCATGCGTCGCTAGATAAGAAGGTCATGTGTAGTTGAAGTTAACCCTGGGGTGAAATGGTCCAGATGGAGTCCCCACAAAATCCCTCTGTCCTTCGTGTATCAATTAGCCGGCATTAACACTTCAGTGACCGCCCTAACGACAAGTGTGGTGGAGGTTTTACAGAGCTTCTGTCCACACTGCTTGAAGCCAAACTTCTACTCAACAAAGTGTATTTGCTTATCCACAGTGAAGAGTTCCTATAGTTCAAGGTGACTCCTTTCAAATTGGTCATTTTATCCGGCCAACAGTCCCAAATCTAAAGATGTTCACTAAGAAATGATAGGAATCAGAGAAAATCCTTACATCTGAGATACTCAGATATTGTTGAGAAACGACTTGAACAGGTAGTTGATCATTTAGATTGTTGTCAATTTTTCAGTAGGTCGAGATACTGATCAATCCACCAATAAATGTTGGGTTCCTTGGAACTAATACATATGGCAGCAAACCCTATTTCTTGTACCTCTCTGTCGATTCGAGAATCAAAAAATAAAAGCAAATCTGTTCTTTAGAACTCTTCTTTATCAGATCTACAATTCAAACATAATTTTATTTACATCAATAATATCTAGCTCCACATATTATTGATAAGGGAATGTGCTCGAACGGACGCTTAGTGGCCGTTAAGACGACCCAGTCACCATGGAAGGTCACCACACAGAGGAAAATGACCCGGAGTGGCTGCAGCCTGTAATCATCTGTATTAATTCTGTGTGAGCTGTTACCAGAGAAAACACATCTGTCCAAAGTGACTTATTGATTTCATAAGACCGCCTGTAAAGCCAGCGTTGAAGCTCAGCAGCAACAAACTGCAGGTCCTGTGACCGAGACGAGCCGTCGTCTAGAAGAAAAGGACCTGAGTAGAGGCGTGAAACCTTTCAACGATTCTCAATCCCCTAATGCTCCAAGGAAATCCAATTTCACATGGCCGTAATTGAAATTTATTTTGTCACCACAACGGCGAGTCAACATCATTTATTGAGCCCTGTCTTTCCAGAGCCTGGGGATATGTCTCACACTTCTACGGTGTTGGAGCTGTAACTTGCGTTAGTAGACAGATAATCAGAGCCATTTTAACATCTTTTCCTGAAAATGCAGATGAATTATTCAGATTTCAACCAGTACTTGGTTGAAATCTGAACTACCAGACTACAAGATATCTGCAGCCACAACAGTCATTGAGGTTTGCTGAGCTCTAAGATGTGGAACTTGCAATGCAAATGAGCTCTTTTCTCTCTCTCTTTTCTACTCCAGACCTCTTTACCAAAGACCCTTTTTCTTTTTTTTGGGGGGGGGGGGCTTTAAGGTGAGCTAGCAGGCCTGCAATGTCTGCCACATAGAAGTGCTATGTAGATCTGAAAGCTGGAAACCTAAAGATTAGAGATGCAGCTTTGCACTGTGTGTGTGTCTAGTCATAAATCTGTAATAAACAGTTTGTTTAGGCCCCTATTAAAATGTTTAAAGTGGATAAGGGCTTAGAACATTATGATGAAAGTATATAATGGCCATGGGTTGATACCATTTATTACACAGATTTGAGGAGAGATTTCACCATTTTTTGACCGAGGCCACAAGAGGTCATTTTATTCAGTGACGTCAAGTTTCAAAAAAAGGTCTTCTGATGAAATTGCATCTATGGGGACTATCATCATCACACATGAATACTTCGGCTCCAACACTTCTTCCAAGACTGTTTGGGGACTCCAGTATGCAGAAACCTTTTTTAGAATAGGATACACTGCATGTAATAAACAGCTTCGTTATTGCCTCAAACTGCATGAGATTAGCTTAAAGTGGGTACGTTTGTAAAGAGGAGGCCTGTGGGTTCCCAGAGAACCCATTTCCATTCACATATCTTGAGACGAGAGATCGAGAAACCCCTGTGAATATGGCGATGCCAGTTTGATAGTGATGACATGGTTGGCACCAATGCTTTCTTATGATATCAGTTCCTTCAGCTCTAAAACCTGCTACAGCCTCTGAAAGACAGTAAAGTCGGCTGAGAGCGACGGCGTCCTCAAGGAGAAAGAGAGATTTATCAATAAATACTGCTTCATATTTTGTAAACCATTGGCATAGAAAAGTTCAAGCCCCAGTCTAATGCAGCCATCACAGTCCATCTGGATAAATCAACATTAACATTCCTACAGCTGCCCCTTACTCTCTACAGATCCCGGAGTGTGATGTAGAAGCAGCCATAGGATCGCCCTTCATACCTCGCAGCTATGCTTGGAACGCACAGCATGAAGAGGTCCATTACCTCTACACCCTCCCTTCACCCTCCTCCAGCACTCCCCCCTTCACACAGCTCAGAAACACGCCAGCAGAAATAACACGGAGAACCCCGACCAGCATTCAGCCTCTCTAAAAAACCAAACCCAGACTCGCAGGGCTGCGTTTGAATAATGCTGCAGATTAAAACAAGTGAATGAATCAGTCAGAGCGTATGGTGGCTAAGCAGAAGCGATCAATCATATTAGGGGCGAGATGCTTTTCAGAGGGGTTATTACATATTCTAATATGGTTATTTCCAGACAGTAATTGGATGACGTTGTTAGCAAGCATAGCGTGAGAGAAGGGACTTATGAAAGCCGTCTTATTTGTGTACATGGATGTGTGTGTGTGTGTGTGTATCATCCAGTTTATTAAAATTGTTTAGACTTTGTTCACCTGATGACAGCTTATGCACCGTACGATTAACATGTCTGCTATTGTTTTCACCCTTGTTGTTTAATTGGGAGGTTTTTTTTTTAGGCTTTGACACCAGAGTCGAAATGCTCTTTTTTTTCCCCCCTCGGACTAATTGAGAGTTACTGCTCATTGCGTGCATCCAGTGAAACCGTGGAAAGGCTTGTGGGTACTTGACAGGTGGGCTCATAATGTCTGGCCCCTGGGGGGGAGAGAGACATGTGAAGTTGTTGCTGTAATTGCTCATGCAGGGAGATGGCCTTCTCTTTGTCTTCACTGGTACGTCA
Source organism: Anoplopoma fimbria (assembly GCF_027596085.1). Classification (NCBI taxonomy): domain Eukaryota; kingdom Metazoa; phylum Chordata; class Actinopteri; order Perciformes; family Anoplopomatidae; genus Anoplopoma; species Anoplopoma fimbria. Next base: position 20,158,006 of record NC_072467.1, read on the forward strand.
GCGACAGTGGGGGCGGGGGGGGGGTGGCTTCCCTTTATAGTCTGTGCTGATAACTTGATGGTGAAGTCATTGCGTTTTGTTTACCCCCCCCTCTCTTATTCTGCAAGTGGGGTTTGGAGCATTTAAAAGTGTCCCTTTCCTGTTTTCTGCAGACTTGTTCTACTCTCAGGAATCTTGAGGATATTTCCGTTCCGAGAAGTTAGAGTTGATCAATGTCCACTTCAAATTGTCCTCAATGTCTTTGTGAAAGGAAAAACACATTACACAGTATATGACTCTTTCTCTTTCATCGGTGTATACATTGTGAATAACAATGGCATATTTCTGCATGTCTTTTAGTGTCAGGTTGTTTGTTTGTGTGTGATTTATGGTTGTGTGCGTACCTGTGTGTGTGCGTGTGTGTGTGTGTGTGTGTGTGTGTGTGTGTGTGTGTGTGTGTGTGTGTGTGTGTGTGTGTGTGTGTGTGTGGAGAATGTGTGCAGCGCTTCGGCTGTAACATCTGGCACTAGTGTGATTGGTGTGGTGAGCCCTCAGGCCTTTTCATAGGTGATAGATGACACCTATCACAACCTGTCAGCAGGGACCCAGCCTGCCAACTAGCCAACCAACCAGAAGCCTGGTCTCCTTTATCTTCACCCCCAGTTTTTACTGCTGAGATAGATGGAGATATGGCGGGAGCAAAGAGAGTGACTCATTGCCTTTTATGAATATAAAGATGCATGCGACATTGTGTAACTTCGCAGCATTAAGACCCAAACGTGGTATAAAAAATGTTCCTCCTCTCTCAAGCAGCATGTCTGCCGATTATATGGTTGAATAAATGAATAAAAGTTCCATTCGAATGTTTTTAGCAGTTTAGACAGTGGTTGGTCTTCAGCCGTTTGCATGCTCCCTGAAGCTGTTGCATGTAAATCAAGATCACAGTGAATGTGAATAAGGATCCAGATATAGAACATTCTTCTCAGCCGATTCATTGGTGTCCAGGAACAGGCTGTGTTTTAGCGCAGACAGAAAACCTGCCAAGCAGCTTCTATCCCTCTTCTGAAGGCTGAGACAACAATTAGAACCCATCTGTTGTACTGTTTTCCTTGTTTTATCTCGGATTCAGAGTATCAGTGGCACTAGTACTGCCGGCCAGGAATCCAAACACCTTGTGTAATCATCTGCCTCCTGTCAGTGACTGTGATGTTGATTACTGGGACTTAAGATGGATTTATAGTCATGTGTGAAGGGGTACCACCGTTGCTGCCATAGCTGACGTGCAGCTCTTAAAAAGGTTATTACATATTACATTAGGGCTTAGTCGGCTACAGAAACAGTGTTACTGGTCAGCTATAGGAGCTTGTGTTTTCTGCTGCCATTTTTCAATGCTGGTGGAGATTGTTAAAAGTAAATACGAGCACTAGAGATCTTGTCGTGTCGCCAAATTGGGCCAGGGGCGTAAATAAAGGGGGCCAATGGTCTCTTCCCCACAAACTACCACACTTACTCCGGCACCCTTTCTCTGAAAATACCCATCTTTGAGCTCGAACTTCATTTTGATGTAAACAACACGTGTAGAGTTTCTTTAATGCATCTTGCACAGTTGAGACGCTCTTGTGGTCACAAAAATCGTTCCACAGACTAACAAGATACCAACAATACCAGCACAGCTGTTGTGGTTGGTAAAGACGGAGCCATGATCAATGATCCTCTCCTTTTTGTATCACACATCAAGAAAAGCCATCCCCACTGCAAAATCTTGCCTCGGCTGTAATGCATCTCTACTGTACTGTTTGTCACTACTTGTTATTACAGCTCATTTCAGGTTGCGCATAAACTTGGACAACAGAACTCTTAAGTGATGTTCCTTCTCGTCGATTAGTCGACTAATTGGTCAACGTGGTCTTATTCAACCAAGATTTTTAGTCCATTAGTCTTTTTTTTTTTTTGTAGGAGTACAAACTTGTAGACACAAGTTTTAGTAAAGCTTATGCATGATTCTTTGTTGACAGATATGTGATGAAATCAACAAATTGAGTTGTCGACAAAAAGTCATAAGTTAGTTGAGAATTTATTTAGTCTTGGACAGCCCTATAACTCTAAAGACTAAATCAAATTTTACTTTCTGGTGAAGTTGAAAATATCAGGCATAATTATTTATTAATTATAACTGAAAGGAGTTCTGTCTTAAGCCATTTACAAGTGATCTACAGAAGGACACCATTGGGTTATTTACAAGTCTTTACACAGATTTAAATATTACATATCTTATTAAAGGTGCTAAATACAAGATGGAGAGCATTTCCATTGCCTCTCAACGGCTCTCAACATGGCGACACCTGAGCCGGCAGCTCGCAGCTAACGGTGCTAAGAGGGCTAACGGTGCAAACAACCTCAAAAGTTATGACAGAGCTTACAGTGTTTGACAACACTCCGCTATATCGTTACATAACAAAACATGTTTTGCTGCTATAGTTTATACATGCTTTAAATATTGAGCTAAGCATCTTTTTTTAAAGCAGCAAACTCAAAAGCAGATACACGGTACACAGAAAAGCACACACACTGCTAAAGCTCACACGTGTTAATGGATTAACCAGGGAGCCCCGGATGAGGCCGCAGTGGCTTTCCCTGTGCCTGATAATAATTGATGGATGACTGTGGTGCAGGACACTGACAGCCCGGTTGCCTGGCCTTTACCCTCAGCCAGCTCAACCCTTACATGTGTGAAATAGCCAATTACTCCGACGCCTATTGAAAGTAATAGGCTGATGAGCAAATGGCTACTGTGGGACATTGGGGAGCCTTGTAGAGGGAGGAAGAGAAAGATAAAGTTCTACCAGGAACAGCTGCCACCACCCCTGCCTTGCCTGCTGGATACTGAGCAGTCAGGAGAGAAAAAGGGTCAGTTAGGCATTTTTTTTCCCCCACTAACCACGATATCCCCATGCTGTATTGACTTAAAGTTTATGATCCATGATACAATCATGTTATACAGGTGCTAATTTACAGAAATAAATCCTCCTTTTAGAGGCTGTTAAATGGATAATGGAAACAGCAGCAGCCATACATTCTCAAGGAAGCATTAAACACCTTTTTTTTCTTCTTCTTTTTTTTTTCTTCATCTGGGGGAATGGAAAGTCATACGCCGCGTGGCGAGCTAACGCTAGCCAGCCATAGGATATTGACAGAACAATCCATCTTTATAAAAGACAGTGAACAATTCCAATCTATTTTTCTGGAATCACATTATCAGAGGCAATATATGACTGCATCTAAATGTATACAGCAGACGTACATATGAGGGGAGAGAGAGGGGGAATCAGACGGGGTGAACAGTAAAGCATCCCGGATAAAAAGGCGAACAGTCTCTCTTCATAATTGGACAGGTTATTTTTACACAATGCTGACGTCTCGGGCTGCTTGCTGACATGTGTAGCCATATTTCTCTCAAATATGCTCTCTAATTCTTTTTCACTCTCTCTCCACACTCCCCACACTCGTACATCCTCACTCTCTCCTCCCTCCATCGTCCCTCAAGTTCACCCCCATCTGTTTGTTTTTACTCCGCAAGCATTTTTCCAAAGCTTAATTGACTGATGTTTGTTTTAGTGCGTCTTATTTGGAAAAAGAGACACTGATTGGACAGAGCTTGTTCTCCATGAAGCCAAAGCCATTCACTTTGTGCTAATCTAATTCCAGCTAGACTCCCACCCTAATCTATTGGTGCTTCAGTTGGAGGCAGAAGAAAATTGAATCCGGACATGGGTATAATCTTAACTTTTTTTAGGTTTCTTGTTTACTTGTCTCGCAATTAATTCCTCACCAAACAAACTCATTACTGTGAATATCTCAGCACAATACCACTTCCATAGTTTCCCATCTTCTCATTATCTCTCTTGATAAGGCAGTGCTTTCTAACGACATAAGCCTTTTGTCTTTATTTCCTATGTGCACAAACTCCTGAAGGCATTTCAAGGCCAATTCAATCACAGCAAAATGAGCTCTGTTAAGAGTTCAAAGACAAACCACGTCTGGCCCTGGCGTATGTCTGACACGTGGGTGTATCCGGCCCTCCCCTGGCTCTCCACAGCCAATGGAGATGGATGACCTGTAATACATCACTGAGCTGGAGCTGAGTGGGTGGTGGTCCTCATCTCAGACTTTCCTCCGCCCCTCGATAAGTAATTAAAGTATTAAAAAAAATGAACTCATCACTGATGCATCATCTAACTGGGAGGCTACTTCATATCGCTTTATTCAGATTTTTTTTTAAGTAAGTGAATACGCTATTCTCTCTTACATGACAGTTTTTCTCAGCTTTTTAGTTATTTTTTATATTTCTTTGAACTGATGAACTGATAGCATTAACATGTCAAAATTCTTATTTTTAGTTATTAATGAAACGGTTAGTTATTATTGACATGTGGTATGCCATTTCTTAACTTTTGATTACTTTTTCACTGCCTGTGTATGACCATGACCTGACCATTTCTGGCAGAGATACTGCTGTTTGGCTGGTTGGGGCAGCTAAACAAGCCATAAACACATCGTTGACATATTATCATCTTTATAAAGATGATTTGGCCAATACGTTAGTAAGCAGTTGCCTATTTAGATATCCAGCAGATAAGGAGCAACATTAACATTCATATGATTTGTGTGTCTCGCGCCATTTAAGTTAATTATCACTACAAAACGACACCTTTCACATTACATGTAGCCATTTGACTTTTGGGTTAACTTTGGGCTGAACGATTGGTTTTAACATCTGATTAGATTTAATTGCTTCTTGTAGCTTTTCTCAATTTAATTACACAAGATTCAGATTGTTATTATTAAAAGTGATGATAAGAGTAGATTTAAATCAGAGATACACTAAGTCGGTAATGTCAGCTTGTAGTCGTGCCACCTTTGTGCTATCAAGACTAATATCTGCAGTGGGATAGCAAAGTAAACAAACATGACAGTGTATTATCTGACGGATGATTTCACTGGCCGGAGTACTGTATATTTTGATGGCTTGTAGGCCTCCTGGCAGTGTTTGGCTGTACCATCTATTACTGATGGTGTGATTGACACAGGCAATGGGGCCTGGGATTGGAGATGGCCGTGCAGAGCATTGGTGTGAGGGAGAGTTGTGTTCCCTTCATTAGACAAGCCGGGGGAATGCCCTGTTGACCCCGCACTGACCCCTCCAACACAATTACAAACCACAGGCCTGGCGTCGGTTATTGATGCCCATCACTGCCATGAGCAGCTGCACAGGGTGGTGGTCTCGCTGACTAATGTTAGCCACACTGTGTCAGACTCGCTGAACTATGAAAACACGTTTTACAAATGAAAAGAGTACACATTCTGTGTGACTCATTGATTTGGATTCTGTTACTGAAAGGATTTGGGAAAACAAGGACGAATTTCATAATGTACATTTTATACATTCTTGTGAGACAGAAAATGTCAGAAAGCTGTTTCAAATGTAGAGGCCGACATTTACTAGATTTTTAAGGACTATACTGATATCAATTATTTGTGAGATAAAAAGTGATAAGAATAGATCGTCCGGTATTTATTCTCTGTTTTTGTTAATTTTTGACATTAAGCCCTTCAATGGTATGTACTGTGTGGGATATTTTGTAGTTGAAAAATAAACTTGACAGTACATTTTACACAATTAACAACCTAAAAACTTTTGAGTTGGGATGATGATGTTGTTTAAATGTGATGATGTTGAAATAACAATCAAATATATAATAATGCAACCCATGAAGTAACAATGATAAAGAACTGACCTATAATTAATAATAAAAGATAATAAAAAAAATATAAACCAACCAGGATTTATTTAACATAAGGAACCACATACTGTATACTTTACACTGATATATTATTTCAGTAACATCATCCAAGAATATTGGCCAAGGCAAAATGTTGGGCTTAGGAAAAGCCCAACAATTCCTTTTACTTAGAAATAGCTTGAACCGTAAGAAAGGTGGATATTGCAGCATAATTGGAAAGACACCTGCGATGTTGTAGAGGATTCTCTAAAACAAGAACAAAAGAGCTATTTGTTGGATGTGTGATACGTGCCCTTCCACCTGCTATAAATGTGTGTGTGTGTGTGTGTGTGTGTGTGTTGGGGCGCTGCGCGACTGGACATTGTTGTTGTGCCTGTGATGTAATATCCTGGGCTGCGAGCGTGGTGTGAGGGGAAAGAAAACAACCTAACTGCTGCTGTTGGTTATCTTCTCATTTTTCCTTTAGCAAGTTGGCAATAAGCCAGCATTCAGCCTTCATCGATTTTCTCCGCCTCCTCTTGTAAAATGAAACTTGAAATTGTCCCTCTCCCTTTCCTCTCTCACTTTGCAGGTTGTAGCTCTCGACAAACCTCGCCGCCTCTGATTTATATAATGCTTCTCGTTCTGAGCCTCGTGAAAGCAGGAGGTCTATTTTCACCACACGGCCTCGTTCGTTTCATATTGTAGTGTCTTTGGCCCGGTGCCATTATACCTGCTTAGTTTGCTCGTTGGCAGCACCTCTGCATATCTTATGGCTCTTGATTCTAAATTGACCTGAGGAATCCCTTTTTTCTATACCTCTCAGGGGCAATGGTGGGGAGGCCCCGTTAACGAGCCTTTGTCCCTGCTCACTGATGGAGGGCGCATGGCTCTGGGAAAGTGGCCTATGTGATTAGTAAATTGTGGCTAATTAGATAGATGGAAGGGTCAGCGGCAGTGATAGAGTCAAGGGAACCACTGACTGATGGGGGTGTCAGCTGATGCTAATAAAGGGAGAGTGCTCAGAATAGAATGGCGTCTGTTGTAGCCTTTAATAGATAGTCATTAGGAGCTATTAAAAATGATCAGACAAAGGCATAACTGTGCTTAGCTGTCAGTTAATCCGTAGTAGCACTCCAGCCTGTGTAGTAAATGGTGAGGAGTGGACTGATCTGTTAACTCTTCAGCGCCAATAAGAGGAGTCAATGAGGTGGACAACTAGATGTAATAATACCTGCGTGATCTGCTTGAAATGTTAATGTGAGAGGAGGATTGAGTGGCAGACTGGCTTTGGGTGTGCATGTTTCCATTGACGGAGCATCAGTCTATTCCATCCAATCAAAGGGAGATTGGTTTGAGGTTATGGAGGAAGACAGCAGGCTGATGATATGGGTGGAGGAGAAGGAAAAGATGAATCACAAATGTGATCCAAAGTGAAAAGATTAGATCCATATCAAGGAGAGCATGCAGCGGATCTCCACAATCACACATCCGCCTCTTATCTGACTTTGATTTATGTTCCAGCGACGTACAGTCGGTGGGAAAAGAATGATTTGGCAGTTGTTTATCTCCAAACAATAGAGCGCAGTGCGAGAGATTGCATCCAACAGACCTTATTCTAGACCACTCATGAGACTCCTGGTGTGGTGCGTCCTGCTGTTTGAGGAGTTTGCCCTCTGCCTGTAGCAGGTGTGTGAGCTGCCTCCCCGTGTTGGCTATGGCTGACCTCCCTGCTCTCGGACTGGGCAATTAGTCCACAAAATGGCTGATTGTAAATCTCCTGCAGGAAGGGTTTGGCAGGGGCACCCTGAGGTGAGCTCCGCAACGAGGAATTAAACACACAGTATTAGCCAACAGCAGTTTTATGATGTGAGGAGCGGAGCAGGGTGAGAGAATGGGGCAAGGATGCTCCTCTGTGGTCTCACTGAGGGAGCTGTGTAGTGTCCTGCTGTTTGTGCTTTTTAGGATCAGAGTCCCTGTGGTATGTAAAGGAAATGTACCATATAATGAAGTTCATTATAAAAGACTGAGCGCATAACTGGATAGGATTCATGAGCTCAGCACAAGTGAAAAAATACGGTGTGGTTTAACAGTTTTGCTGTTAGAATAGCAGTAGTTTAAGACACTGATCATCATTCTTTTCGATTTTTTTTAGATGTACTAGATTGTTCATTTGTTACTCAACACAATTATACATAGGCACTCATATAAGGCTGTAACTAACGATTGTTTTGGTTAATTGATTATTATGTTAATTATTTTCCTGATTCATTTATTAATAGCTTAGTCCAGGAGTCAGCAACTTTTTTGATATAAAGTGACATTATTTAATTTTCTTGTTAATCAGCGTACCATATCAACATTAAGGTTAACATTTGGTTCAATTATGACACCATATTAAAATTTAAATCCCAATGGATCTGTAATTTTATTCTTTTCATATAGGCAATTTGCATAGCAAAATTAAAAAAACATATTTATCTCCCTTGATCATGATATTGTAATTATATATGAGAGCACTACTTATGAAGGTTGCCATCCTTATGAAATCATCCACAACTGAGTTAAAATAATTTACCCTTCCAACCTTTCACCATTCTTGTTCATCAGGAATAAACGTAACATTTGTGCGAAGATAGCACTAAAAACTGACAAGCTAATCAGATAAAGAGTAGGGCGGTTCTTTGCCGAATGCAGGTGGGGTAAAAAGTGAATAAATAACAACTACTAATGGCTGTAAAGAGATGGTTAGGCTTTCAAACGAGAGGGCACTTTAACATTTCCCCAAAACGTCCTTGTACATTTATTTCTAGTGTGCCATTGGTAGAGTACCTTGTCTCCTACTGGTTTAGTCTAATTACCCAGAACCCTGCTAAATATCTTTCAAGTGTTTGTTTTGTCCAACCAACAGTCCAAGGCCCAATGATAATGAATTTACTAATATCCAAAACGAAAAAAAAACAGCAATCCTCACATTTTAAGAAGCTAAAACCAGAGAGCGTTCAGCATTTTTTTTGCTTCAAGAATGACTTAATCAATTAGTCAATCAACAGAAAATGAATCAGCAATTCAACTTGTAAGATGAATTCCTTGTTTTTATTTTATTTATTTATGTCACATCGTCACTCTCCAGTCAATTTCTTGGAGGTTTTCAGAACGGTTTTCTCTGACTGTTTGCATTTTTCAAACTGTCTTTCCGAGCCCATCACCGGCTAATATGACATTTAGTGACACCATAATTCTCTCCGGCTTGACAGATGAATGTCCGTCTCTCCGTCCTATCCTCTGCTCGTCTCTGTCTGCGGAAAGATGACGGTCGGACGTTCACACTCAGGCAGCAACATGACAAATTATGAGCCATCAGAAAGAATTCTGTTTTTAAACTGGAGCTGACTTACAGATGTTTGAACAACCCATACTGTAATACAACACTATCCTAATAAAACAGGTTCACTGTGTAACACAGAGCGGGAGCTCACTTCATTGGAAAAAAAACATCTTTGGAAAATGTAAATGTAAAAAAAAAAGAAAATACACCCAAAAGCTTTGAAATGTAGACAACAGAAACATTTTCCTGTATTTGGGACCAATAAAAACATACAATGGTCTGAAATAAAATGTATGCTACAGTGATCAATATGCTGCATATACACAATACAATAATTTAATGAGCATGTGTAGGAGAAATATATTTCCACAGTACCACTTCCATGTTATTAGTGTGATTTGGTAGCTTAGGTATCCTTCTCTCCTGCCTTGTCACATGCATAATGTCCCCTGAAAGAAGCATTGGGGCCCGCCCAGCACAACCAGTGGGCAGCATCTAGATCGTGGTGGTTTCTGATAATCAGGGAGATTGCTGGGAGCTCATTGAGGGGGGTTAGAGTGGACAGAGAGCCCCACTGATGGATAGTGTTGCTGCTTTCCTCATAACCATTGGCTGATTTGTGTATATTGGTACCCTTTGGTTTAATCTCGCTGTGTGCTGTGAGGCGGAAACTTTTCCCAATAGGCTGCTGGAGGGGGTTGTTAATTTATCTCCTGTATATTAACAGTGTCTTCGGTGGGAGAGTGCACCTCGACCTTCTCCACAACAAAGTAAACAGGGGGGGGGCCGTTGACCTGTGTTGACCCAAAACCTTGAGATGGACTGAGTTTTTTATGATTTGGGGGGATGACATTTATTGTGGGATACACAGACAGTTACCCTCCTGTGTGTCGCTGTAGACCTGATGGGCTCACTCCTGTAGGTTCGATGCTGCAACATCTGATCAACAACACGCTGGGCTGATTCCTCCACCGGACAGAAGACATATTTGTATGAGGACGGGGAGTCCTGTGGTGCTTCAGTTCAGGGTCACAGGAGATTTGTTGTCCCACATGAGTGGTGAGGATGCCCTGCAGCAAATCGAGGCCCATCAAGCATAACAACAGACAAATCAATAAAACACCACGTCCAAGATGTATAATCTCATTAGATGGCCGCTACGAAGAAATATGGCCTCATTTGATTATGTAGTAGTTTTTGTCCACGGTGTAGATGTAGAGCCCGGATTTTTATTGCTTGTTGACCCTGTTTGTCCGTCCTGATCGATGCGTTTGCGTGAAATGTTTTGATGCATCAGCTTTTGTACCAAATGTGTAACTGCAAATCTTTTCCAAGGATTTCAAATTGTGCAAATTGTGTTGATATGAAACTTTCTCATTGGGACCCACTGATTAAAAGGTCCAGTCATTCAGAGAGTCAAATACTGAGAGCCTCTCTGAAAGGGTCGGTAGTGTGCGTGGACGGGGGGGGGGGGGTCACCGTGCTGTGCCTCCAGCAGGAAGAGATTTTTAAGATGAATCTGTGCAGAAGAGATATTTGTCATAAGCTCTGTCAAACAGGCGGGGTTGCCATGGTGATACGCCCAGGTTCAGAAAACTCATCGTGGAGAAGTGCCTGTGGAACCCAACACTTTGTCATGTGACGTTCAATAATTTTGGTGTTGATTATAACTGGAAAATCAATGGCTATCCTTCGGGGTATAGAGCGCTGGAGAGAGTGACAGCGATAGTGAGGAGTGCGTCCAAGAGTGCAAATCAACAGGAACATTTCTGTTTTACTTGGAAACATCCATGATCGAGTGTAATTGAGGACACTCCGCTAATGCCAAAAGTTTGAATTGTCACAATAACATTCTGTGTTTTGAGGGTCTTTAAGTGTGAGTAGTAGGTCTTTGATATTCTGGTTGTGAATCGTATTACTGTGTGGATTATTTTCTGCATAAGAATACATTCTTAGATCAAGATAAAAGTCCTTTTAGACTTGGTTTACTCTTTGTTCTGTCGAAGATAACAGAAGTCGAAACAATCAGACATTTCAATGGTTTGTGAAATTGTTTTTTTTTTTGTCTCGTCTTTTGTGGACATCCTCCTTAAAAAGAATTCATAGACTCAGTTTTGATGAAATTGTCTCTCTCCTCAAACAGAGATGAACCACAATGATTTGTTCAAAGCAAAAAAGAATGGAAGTGCATGTGTGTGTGTTTGTCAAACATTGTTGATAACGAAAAAAAAGAAATAAGCCATTTGAAGTTCCCAGAGGCCGAAGAGTTATCTTTTAAATTGCGTGTATCATCAATCCAACAGTCCAAAACCCCCAAAACATTCAATATACAATGATGGAAAAAGTCACACCGGAAGCTGGAAACTAAATGTTTTTGTCTGATAAATGATGATTTATCTTCCTGTCCTTCAACTGACCAGTTGTTTGAGCAAAAGGTTGTTTTTTCTTTAGGGGAATTCCTGACCTATACTTTTTTTAAATTGTCTTTATTTTGAACACATAATGATCCAGCACCAGGCAGCTGCATGAGCAACCAAGTGGTTGCATATTTATTTTATAAATAACAACAACTACCACCAAAAGTGTTTCCCTCCCACACTTAAAAAAAGAAATCGAAAACAAAATTAAAACATTAACATAAGTATATAACAAATATCACTTTTTAAAAAGAACAAATATAACTCCTATAATTAAAGTTGGAACCTTTTAATACAGAGAAGACAACAGTTATTAACATTGAATATCATCACTCATCTCAATCTATCATGTACAGGATGAGACACAGAATTTGCATAAAATATCTCATTCCTGTTTTAATAATAAGATCTGGCTCTATAGGATATTTGAGCCCTAACCGATGTAAGGCCAAGGACCTTTAAAGCTAACCCAAACAATACCAACAATGAGATGATGTTGGAAAGGAACATTGTGGCAAAACATTGACCTTGGTAGTTTTTAAATTTTGAACAAGAAAGGAATATATGTCTATGGTTTGATCAACTGATGCTACTCACGCTTATCCAGATGTGTTATGTATGTTTTGAGATAACAGCATATATAATTAAACATGATTTATGAAGCGCAAAAAGGATGCAAACACAACAGACTCCATTGTGCTACAGGACATGAAGCTGTATTAGCTAACATTGAATCATTACCTGTCAGATACTATCTGATCCAGTCCACTACTGTAAATTGGAGTGCCAACACACCAGCATGTGGCACAGCATGTTAAATCACACATCTCCCTCTCCCTGTCGTTGCTTTCGGTTGTCGTCTGCTCTTGTTTTCTTATCAGGTGGACAGAAAATAAGATTCCTGCCCCCTGGGTATCATCATAATTCCAAACTAATCTGTGTGCTGCAAAACAAGCGTGCGACCCATCTGCAGGTCTGTTATTACCACCGGATCTGTCGCCATTCTCATTCTGGAGCATTACAGTTTAGGTGAAGGTTTTAAGCTGATCCTCAGGCACAAAGATGACTTTCTCCCACCCAGCATGACAAGGAATGGAAGTCACCAAAAAAAACAAAAAACAGTGCATAAGAAATGGAGGTGTGTTTGTGCACCCACTGTGTGCCGTCGGTGGCCCGCTGCTGCACTGATGTAGAGCAAACACAAATTACTGTTTTGCTGCCAAGACTGACAAGATTGAGATGTGCTTTGTTTGTTTTTTCAACTTTTTCTAAATCACATTATTTTTGCTTTAATGCTTTGGAGCAACTGCGAAAATTGCAGCAGTTGATTTTGGTAAACCTTAATACCAAGGTCATATTACCAATGCGCACTGCAGATTGCGCTATTACTTTAAAGCTACAGATTGAAAATAAAATGACAATTAAGAGAAAAATGTCTGCACCAAATTTCCTTTTTGAACCTTTTCCGTCAACACGTAATATTTAGGATTCAATCTTGCTGCCAGAGGCTCACAACACACAGATTTAAATGTGTGTTTCTTTTTCACTTTGATTGCCCCCCTTTAAAATATGACTGAAAGCAAGCTGTAGACCATAGTATTTTAAAACGGCTATTGTCAGCTAGCTGACTGGATATGTAATAAAGCTGCATTAATTATTGTATTTTGGCAACTTGGGAGCAGCGAAAATGCAACATTTGACACTTCATCATTGTATGTTTTTATTGCTAAGCTTTAACCAAGCATTAACTCATTCAGCAGACACTGAGCAACATAAGCATTCATTTGGCTTTGTGTTCTTGGCCCCCTTACACAGCAAGTCCAACATTCACTCATTTTTAGCTCTGTTTTGGTCTCCACCAACTCCTGAGAAAGATATTTGTCTTTCTTGGAGTTTGCGATACGCAAAACCAAAAGAACAAGCTAAAAGGTGCTAATAAAGTAGAGTAGAACCCCATCGAGCTGCAGAGTCAGATAATCATTTTCTGTGAATATGCCTTTCATACCTCAAATGTCTTTTGATCCACTGTTGAATATTTGATAGAGTAGCTTTAAGATTGCTCAAATGCATGCTTGAGTACGGTTGACCCGTCCTTTGTTGGATGTGCTTCATGTGACCTTGTCTCAACGTGACATTGAAAGAACATGAAGACGCCGGTATTGTGTCCGTGAAATGAGATGACCTGTTGGTGACATTGCCTCCAAAGGCCCTGCATAGGACACAATAAGAGACTGCAGGTTCTCTGTTTGTGCTAGAATCAGCATAAGAGTTGAATAGATGGAGCTTGGTTGGTACGGAGTCTAACCCGATTGCCCTCTGAGCTGATTGTCTCTATAGATCTGCTTTCTCTCTTCAGGAACACAAAACTCTCATCCACAATCAAAGGTGTATTGACTCTGTATTGACGAGTGCTCAGCCAGCAGTGGGCAAGTCTGAAATCAATGACATGCCTGTTGTACATGTTTACTTCTTGTTGTCAGTGAGAATTGCCACCTTGAGATTCCGTGACAGTACACAAATTGATTAACTCTCCCTACTTGCGCTTAAACATACATATTTTAAATGACAAAACATGAAAGTTGAAAATATTTATAGTTTTAATTTCTGGATCCGTCTCCGTTATTTAAATTTTATGAACAGAAAATCCATTAATATGTAATGGAGTATGTTGATTTTACATAGAATTTAAAATACCTGCTCCACTGTCTGCTCCACTTTGCCCTCTTTAAATATGGAAACACAAGATTAGATTTCCCGGAACAAGGCTGGAACTACACCTCGGAACCATGAATTTATAACCACATGTTTTAAGTATTCATTGTGGTTTAAGACCTCCTTTCTTTTTTTTTCTTATTCTGTGTCGTCTCAATCGAATGGCTTTGTAGTCCTTTTAATGCCCGGTGGAGGTTTATACGGTGGGGGATCTCTCTGGTCTTGTTACTGTTTGTCAGATGTCAGATAATATAATAAAAAGGGTGGAGCCCAGCACATAAAGGGACTGTATTCGGCCACAAATATCATTTAACACCCCAGGCTACAAGAGCAGGCAGACCTATGGACCTCTAATGTGTCTGTGTTAGATCTACAGATACACGGTGCATGATTCAAAGATATGCTCGCATGCTTTATGCATCTGAAACTGTTACTATTCATCAAAGGGACGCTTGGGGAATTTTAAGAACCATCAAGGCTAAATATATGGGGAGCCAACATTTTCACCTCTGTTTCCCCAGAACTGCAGGGAGGCTGGTGCAGCAGTAGTGCAGGATGTCCTGAGGGTGCCCTGCTACACGGGTGGTGTCGGGGTCACAGTGTCACGTGGTTGTGAGTGTTTTCATGGCAGCAGTTGGTGCAGGCTACACACTCTTTAGCCTGGGGTTGAATGAATATGAAAGCAGACAGAAGCATCCAGCAGAGGAAGTTCTAGTCTTGCCTTTCACTCACCGCTCACCTTATTACCCTCTTCCCCTGCAGCTTAAAGCGTCAAACTGTTTCCTCTCTGAAAAGGTCACTTCCTCTAACATGTTTAAAACAGTGTAGCGTTTATTGCTCATTCGCCAAAAACACACCCGGTTCACACATGATAGGCACTCCTGACATGCAAGGAGGAATTCTGTGGACGCTGAGAAAAGTGCACAGCTAAAACCTGATGAAAGTGATAGAAAATATTATTCCAATTAAGGGTGGGCGATGTGGCTAAAATCTTTCATGAGGCTAAATGTTGTTTTATATTGGGATATTGATTCATCTACTGGAGAATTGGATTAAAGAGGCGGGTAGCACTCAAAGGGCATTTACGAGGCAGGGAGGGTCTAATGAAAATATGTTATTGTTACATTATTGGCAAGGAAAAGAAAAAAAACATTTTCAGGAGAAAACTCATGTGAACCACTAGTTGTTCAGTGATGGGCCCTCTCTTTGTCGCTTCTTCTATCCCAAATGTTTTAGACTTAATTAATTATATTAACCATAGCTACATCACACATACAGATGATCTCTCAGGAGGTTAAACATTTGAAATCTCCCCAGTGATATGATATGGAATTAAAGTCTCTGAGTTTCAAGTTGTACATATTGTAAATAATTTGATATGTAGTTGTTGACTGGCTAAACCTGGGATTAACATCTGGGTTGAATCAGGTGGTCTGTATACAGAGCTTCTTGGTCACATGTTGAGTTTTATTACCTGATGAAGACATTAGTATTGTATAACTTCATTGTCTTTTTTGGAAGTATCTATTCTGAATGCAGGTGCCCTTTTTTCTATTAAGAATTTAGCATTATGGGAGCACTTTTGAAGCTTGACCCATACTAGGGACTACATGTCACTATACCTTGGCCTGTAATGCTTTGATTTTTATTTTTAAACTGTTTGTATAGGAAAGTGCAATACTTTCACGAAAGTGTTGACAGATAAAAGGCACCAATCAATATGTCTGTATTTGGCTAATCCTGTAAAATCAGTCCTTTGTCACATCGATGTAAAAATCCTATAAATCCATTGTTGCCATTAATCAGTCCTACTTATTGATTCAAAGCATTACCTGAAATGACCTAAAACCAGCAGAGAGATTAAAAGAATAGTTACAACATAAACTGTGTTGAAAAAAATCTTTCTGTTGACACATTTCTATCATCTCAGGGTGTTAACAGGTATATTGTACAAAACTAATCCAGATGATGCATGTTTTCACCCAGACACCGAGACAATTTCTGGCCTAATACTGTCGGTCTAGGTAACACTCATAGCTGAACAGGCTGACTTATATTTCGTGTTGATCCCACATACTGACAATTTCCATTTTACTCTTATGCATTCTCATTCTGCAAACTAAACCAAATGCTTGGCATATGTCACTTCCTCATACTTTTCATAGTCAGACAGTGTAAAGCAAGAGCTTCCTGTCTGATGTGCGCTTTGTTTCATCTTCATGCAGACGGAGGCATCAGGGTTAACCAGATTGCATGTAGGATGTCTGCGTTGCGTGGTGCGTGCAGTGCGTGTCATGTGCTGCTTTAAGCGGGTAAAATTTCTAAGGTGGTGTGATGTGTCAGGGAGGAGGCTCATTAGCAGCAAAACAAGTGTGAGTTTCAAAAGAATGTTATGCAAGCTAAGCTTTGTTAGAATTTACCTTTTACATGTCACCGGTAATTTACAGGAGACGAGAAAAGGTTTTTTTTTATCTTTGCTTCTCATAACTGTCTTTGCCATACTGATATCTTTGAGCAGATTATTAGCGAACTAGATACATGCTGTGAAGTCAGTCACGTTATTAGCTAAATGTGCTAATCAGAGGGTCAAATAACCCAGTAATTCATAATTAATCAATGTAATTTGCATGATTTGAAAGTAATGCCATAGACGCGCTGTGTGGGCAGAAAATATCAGTTTAAATTGCTTTTGCGGCCATGAATTAGACGTCCATTATGTTGATTGCCTGAAAAGCAACATTGCCCGTGTTATCATGCAGGGCAGCCTACAACGTGCTATTTTTATCCGTGGTCATGTTCCCACATGAATAAAAAATTCAAGCCTTTTTAATAATTTATTGTCATTGAGGAAAATGTTTTGGTTGGCTTCCCGCGGTTCTGGCCACGCTGGCTTTGAAGCGCCCACCTGTGCATTCACGCGTGCACGATGGACCAACTCCCATCAGAGCTCTCATCAGAGAAGCGGGCCGCTACGATGATTCATTCACAAAAGAGCCTCATTTAATTACTCCCAAATCAGGTCACATGGATACCCAGGAGGAGCGGCTGCTTTACGGCGGCAGTGGGCGATCAGATCTGAGCCACGCGTCACATCACAAACCACTTTCAGTTCCCTGCGGCTCTCCTTTCACGTGAACAGGATTTCAATCTTCAGTGCTCACACCGAAGAGCTTTACGCCCACCTGGTGTGTCAGAGCCGGCCTAATAAACCTGTTTATGTATTAAACACTGTGGGGACTCTTGATATTCCTGACAGACATTGCCATGGACAAGTAATCACAGCAATAACAGCCTCTTATTAAATCTCCAGCCATGTTAAGATGCACTCTTGTTTGTTGTCAAGGTTACCATAAGCTTGGAATACAGACATGTCTTGGATTGATCCCCTCCTTTCCGGTCCCAAACCTAAGCCTAAATCCATCGGATTTGATAATACTCCTATCATATTTGCGTTATCTGAAATATCAGCTTGTCAGCTGACGAGCGTCTTCTTTCCCCGAAGCTGCTGCCAAGAGCTTCCCTGACAATAGCAGTGATTAGCAGCTACAATTGTCTTGAAAAGTTGCTGTCAGAGTGTATATGAAACATCTGCTCCGTGTTTTACCTTCTTTTAACAGGCATTCAGATGGGATGCATGTCAGGTTGTTGAACCAGATGCAGTGGAATATTGAATTGATCCAACTTCCGAGCCCTGAGGAGGGACGTACGGCGGTATTTATCCCAGGACAAGAAATCAATACAAATACAGTTTGAGGGTACTGATTGTGACTTCATGTCCCACACTGGCAGCGTCATGATCAGTTCAGTTTTTGTTGTTGATGTTGCGACGTGCGTGTGTGTGTGTGAGTGATTGTGTGTACTGTGCATATGTGTGACAAGACGCAAAGAGAAAAAGACTCTGTGGCTGTGTGAGCATTAGGCGATGATGTCTGACGGCACAAGGGTTTACAACTCGACCATGCACCTGCATCACACACTTGGCTGAAGGTTATACCTCCAGCTTTAAGGTGAGCTCAAATATCAGTTTGTCAGAAATGCAATTGAAGAAACCTCAAAATACACCCATCACGGTGAGGACAAATCGCTTCTCCATGCCCAGCGATGTGAGGCCCATTAACTGAGAGAATGAACACGATTGAGGGCCTGTTTCTACCCGAGCAGGCAAAGGGCAGACTGGATGATAAACGACCGCTGGACAGTAGGAAAGGACAGCCCAGATAGTGGAAAGGACATGAGAAGGGAGACAGAATCAGTGGTCATCTTATGAAATACAGACATTTTCCATATAAATGTTAAACAATACAATTTATTGAGTAAGTTTCTTATATTGATCACAACTGCCACATAAAAAGTCTACCAGGGACAAGCTGAAAGACAAATGATACATCCAGTACTGCTTCACCTTGTCCAAAAGTAAATGGTTTTACTAAATGTGTCTATAATGTGCCAATCTTGCCCTCGGGTCGCATTGGAAATGCAATCTCAGGTAAATTCAGCCCGTCACAATGTAAAACGTTTGGCCATAAAGCACCTCGGGAGAGCTTTTATCAGTCCTAATGCACTCTTCAAAGAGCATCCTTCACTCTGCATGTCCCATCGAGAGGTGCTGCTTGACCGCAGGCAGGAGCTACTGTATCAGTCTCGCTGCACGGATGAGGAGAAAGACCATTTGGGTGACCGATGAGCATCTTAACCTTTAGGGGTCAGCGAGAGCAACATCACAGAGCGATGGTCATCCACACCTAAACGCTGATTACACTGAATTTCACGTCTACTAATAGTGGAAACTGTCAGCACATTCTGGGTCTAAAATGTGTCGTCCTATGCAGGGAGGACTTTGTATTCGACCCTTGATGGTTTCACATTTTCCCTCTGTGCTGACTATAGACGACTAGACAAGCAGTCCTTCCAGCTCACAAGCACTTCATAGCTCTCAGCCCTCGATAAACAATTTCAGAAGACTGCCTCTGACTCACATTTCCTTCACAGTCCATTGTACCGCGAGCAAACATAGCACCCCTGTTCATCAAATGCAATATTCTATCCCCGCTCCCTAGTCTCCCAACAAGACCCTTTGATGTCAAATTGACACTTTAGTGAACAGCACTTCATGGATTGGATATTGCCTGGCAACTGCAGAAAAAAACCACACTCGTTGTGGCTTCTTCACGGATGAAGAGCGGATGGTAGCGAGGACGGTTTTGGTGGCGCAGGCGAAGAGAGAGGATGGTGGATGGTATTAACCATAATGGTGCTGTATGATGTATGTGTGTGTGTGTGTGTGTGTGTGTGTGTGTGTGTGTGTGTGTGTGTGTGTGTGTGTGTGTGTGTGTGTGTGTGTGTGTGTGTGTGTGTGTGTGTGTGTGTGTGTGTGTGTGTGTGTGTTTGGCTTGCCTCCAGGTGGTGGAGCAAAATTAAAGCCCAGAAAATCGGATTATGGAGTCCCGCGGGGTGGGATGCCCAGTAGCCAGCTGATGAGCGCTCATCTAGTCTTAGCTGTATTCTGCACAGCGAGCCCCACCGTTGGCTCGGAGGCCAATTTGTTAACAATTATTGCTCGTTAGTGAAGCTTCCTGCTAGCGAACGGGGGTTCCAATGGCGGAGATAATATTCGAGGTCTATTGTCTTACTATTATCGCAGTTTGAGAGAAGGCAGTGGTTGACGTTTTGTCTCTGAAGTCTCTGGCTTTGCTGATTGCCAATTTGCTGTGAAGACTCCCGTTATCAGTGACACCTGTGGTGCGTACTCACTTATAAATATGCAATAGATTGAGTTTCCTCTTATATCATGCCAGGCTGTGTCAATTCATATTTCTCTTTTAAGATAGTTTGGTTCTGCAACGTTTAGGGGCATTAAGTGTTTGCACTCCTGAAATACTGTACATTTTATTGTGATGATTTATAATGTTAAAGCTCACATCGCTTCATTGTAAGATTATACAATGAATCTACAGATTATTTCCTCAATTAAGCATTTAGTTTTGGTTGTTTGGTCTATAAAGTATATGAAAAGAGTAAAAGAAATTGGCCATCACAGTTCCCTAGGGCCTAAGATGATGTCATTAGATTTAGTTTTAGATTAGTTTTTTAAATGTATATTCTTTAAACAAATACCTAAACAACAGTTATCAAAATAGTTGTTGATTATTTTACATCCATTAATGGACTATTAATTTTAAATCTTATATATCAAATAAGAAATAAAGAACCCACATAAGGTAAAACCTGATGTTTAATTGAATTGAGTGATCTGTTATTTTCTCAATAAATGTATGGTTCAGTCTATAGAACATCCAAAATTTGTGAAAAATGCCAAAGGTGAAGTCTTGCAATAGCTGACCTACAGTCCAAAGTGATGTGAAGAAGAGAAACGCAGCAAACCCTCACATTTGGGAACCTCGAAACCAGCAAATGCTTTTCTTGTCAAATGCCTCAAGCAGTTAATTGATTATCCAATTTGTGTTTATTCATTTTCTGGGTCTGAACTAATTGATTAACCAGCAAATTATTTTATTTGTGAGCTGTTATAAGGGTTGCACAATATTTTGTCATCGAAGTGTACAAAAGACTGGGATTTTGGAAATGTAAGAACTTTAAAATGTAAGAACCTTTTGTGTCCAGTTCAATGTTCAATAAAATACATTATTTTGGCAATATACTAAAGCAGCAGAAAGGCAGAACTTTGTGCACTTAAACATCATTTTTATAACATGTAACATCTTTATCGTGATATTCATCACCAACCACATATTTGTTTCATATCGCGCAGCCCTAGCTGTGATGGTATTCACCGCTCTCCTTTACCAATGTGGTTCTTTCTTTCCTTCAGATATAAACACAATATATCCGCCACTCACAAAGCAGATTAATACTATGAAAAGCCTCAGAAGCAGGTAGGTTACCCATAAGCCTTAGTGAACCTCCTCTGCCCACAGTGTGTGTGTGTGTGTGTGTGTGTGTGTGTGTGTGTGTGTGTGTGTGTGTGTGTGTGTGTGTGTGTGTGTGTGTGTGTGTGTATGTATGTGTGTGTCCTCTCAGTACAGTCAGCCCCGTCTACGCTCCTCACAGGAGCTGTTCACACAAAGGAGCTTATTGTATAACTGTGCCTCAGTTTTAATGAACCGGCGCTCCTGCTCTCCCTCACTCCTCCCTCTTCAGTCAGCGGCCTCCCCTTCTCCCGCCTCCCTCATGAATACCACAGTGCTCTCCCCTCACTATTCATGAGCTGGTATCAGCGTCGTCATGCGAGCCCACACCGAGGAGGGGAAAAAGGGGGAGTGTCTCGGCGAGCGAGAGTCACAACTCCGGCGTGCGAGTGTGTGTGTTTGAGTCTGTGAAATAGAGAGAGAGAGGAGACACGCCGGCTGATGCTGCTGTGCCACCACTGTTCACATCTGAACCTTTTATCTGTCAGACTCAGCTGGAGCTCTCTTGTCTCCTTTTTGAGCCGGGGGTTTGTTTTTCTGTCCCCTTGTGTGTGTGTGTGTGTGTGTGTGTGTGTGTGTGTGTGTGTGTGTGAATGGGATGCCTGAAAGAGATGCTTGCTTAAGGAGTGACTGATGAGAACCAGCGCTCCGGTGTGGAGGGTGACCCCCTGTGTCCGTACCACCACCACCACCACCACTACTCGGGGAGAATTGGACGCCTGGCGTTTCCACGACGACTATAATGGGCTGCAATCTGTGCACTTTACAGAAGCGAGAGGAACACTACAAGCTGCTGTATGAGATTGCACAGGTGAGCAGAGGCACGGCCGACTCTGGCATCGATGTTGTGTGTGTGTGTGTGTGTGTGTGTGTGTTGAATGTGATTCATTATGTGTGCTGTGCTGAGAGCAGTTCTAAGCTGATGCTGCTGCTGCTTGTTTTTGCTTTTTGCTCACCAACAGATGTGTTACCATAATTAGCACTTGCTCAGAGAGAGATTAGGTAGTGTTGAGCCCATTTAACAGTTGGAATGAACATTTTTTTTTTGCATACCCGAGTACATGAAATATTTCACATGATGTATTTGTGCCAGGTTTTAAGTCCTCAACTGATGTTCATTGAACATCATTTCATTCAAAGTTTTCTTTTGCCACAGTGAGACAGGTCAGTGTCGTGCCAGCAGATTTGTTTCGACTTCTCTGAGAACACTTCGGTCTTAATGGTCTTGATCTCATCTCACAAACATATTATGCATTCATGCAACTCTTTAGAGTTTGAGAATCCTTCATGATTCGTTCCACGTCTGATGCAACTGCAGAATAATTCAGAAATGTTCTGAGAGGCAGAGGGCAATATCTCAGGTTGTGGGTACGCAGAACAGATAAACAACTATTCACCTCACCACCTCCACTCTCTCCATCAGCCCCCTCCCTGTAATAGACTAATAACTGTGAAGCTCAGTGTCTCCTGGTAGTGAGGTAGTCCCCCCCCCCCTTCCAGTAGCGCCTGCCTTCACGGCACTGTGATCACAGTCTCATTAGCCGTTTTATACAACCATCCTTTGCGTTAATTAGACGTGAAATGTTTCTCTTTACCCTTGTGAAAAGACGGGATGAGATGAAGTGGGGGTGGTAAAGTAGCTCGGGTTAACCACTGCCTGTAGCTTTCACCTCGTGTGCAACTTGAGACTCTGCCAAACTCCGGCCGTGGACATCGTCCGACAGATTTGGACCTGCACGAATGGTCGGAGAAAGCCTTGCTGCGAGGCTTTCTAGATCAGCAGCGAAGGAGGTTGCATTCACTAATGGTCTGTTTAATATTAGCAGACAGGCCAGCATTGTCCAGGGACCGTGGAGGATGAATAGGTAGCCACCGAAGTGCCTGCCTCTCCTCAGGAGGACCATAAAAATAGTGCTGTCTTGGTGCTTATCTTGGCTTTTGCGGCTCTCTCCGCACCAGTTGTTAAGAAATAGCGTTGACTCCTTTTTCTCGTGGTTTAGCAGGAGGAGGGGAGGGGGGGCTCAGTGTCCGCCAAGTGGGCCGGTCTCCAGGGCACACTCACTGTTGACAGGAGGCTCTCTGGCATGTCTGTCCACCCACTGATATACTGAGCCGGTTCAGCCTGGGAGCTGCAATATCAGCACCTACTTTCTGATCACCGCTGTGGGAGGGAAGGCAGGAAGGATATAGAGCATGGAAGATAAAGACTGAGATGGGAATAGAGAGTGAGCCGTTAAAGACACAGTTGTTAAAGAAAAGTGCTAGGGAAAAGGGAAATTAAGGATGGGAGCAAAGGTGAAATCCCACTAATGCTTGGAGACTAAAGAGGAAGAAAGAGGGAGGGAGGGGAAGTAATTAAGTCGACTTTTCGGTTGGAAATACTGTTTAATCAATAAAAGAAACAACACGTACATGACAGAAAACCACCTCCTCTTACTCATTTCCGTGCACACAATCACACGTGTCCACAGAGACAACAAAACAAGCAGCACAGCCTCAGCAACAGCACAGCAAATGCATTAAAAAAAAAAACAGCAACACAACTGGCAGAAATGAACGGGGAGGGAAGACAGACAGGTAGAAGAATCTTCTCCAGGGAGCAGAGCTCTCCCTGCAGCTATAAAAGTGTGTCGCCATGTCTTTGTGGTCAGGAGAAGTGTGTTGTGACAGCAGGAAGCCGCGCTCTCACCGCCGGCATCCTAATCCTCTTTCTTACATATTGTCTCATCCGTCTGGCTTGCCCAGCTCTCACCCTCGCTTCATGTTTTTTTTTTTCCTCACTTGTCCTTCTTCAATCTTTTCTTCCTGTCTGTCTGCTGTTCAGAAACACACACTTCACCTAGACAACGATACTCACACACACACACACACACGCACGCACTCTACTCTTGATTATGCAGAGTAGCTGAATGTGTGTATGCAAATGAGGCAGAAGTGGTTTGCCGGTGTCACAGCGTGACTGACCGGCCTTGCAGCAGGTTGATTCGAGGATCCGGAGTCATTCACAGTGGTGGGTTAGCCTCCTTCCTCCACCTACCCTTCACACTCCGGAACAATTTTGACACTCTCCCCATCCGCCTGACCCCACTAGCTGTGGGAGATTTATGACTAGCTGGCTCTCACTCTCTCTCTCTCTCTCCCATCTCACAGCTGCGAGTGTTCTGCATGGGAATGTGCTCACCTTTCCTCAGCTGGGCTGCGAAGCTATCTGACAGGGCTGACATTTTTTATTTATTGTATCCGCTTTCTCGCCTGGATAAGGGGACACGGGAGTCTTCCTGTAGCCTCGCACCTTTTCTCACCCCAACTCCCACTTTCTTAATGTTATAACTACTACTGATCATTCCTTGTGCATCATTCTTTTATGTCATTCTTTCATTTTTTTGGGATTCCTCTGATCACTCACATTTGTTTCAACCTTTGCTCCAGTCTGCTCTCTGCTGAATTCCACTCCACTTGACCTTCAATTGATTGTCCTCTGTGCGGAGGAGTAGGAAGGTTTTTTAATTTTTTTGTCAACAAGGTTCCTATTCACCCTGAGATTCAGCAATTCTTATGCTTCGGTCAACCAGACTCGTAAAGCTTGCATTCTCAACCAAGCTGATGCTCAGGCCAGTTGTGCAGACAATAACATACTGTAGTAGATTCGCTCTGTGATCTGGCAGAGCTTTGTTATTCCCATTGTGTCCGTGAGCTCCCCTCGTGAGCGTCACACATTGTCTGTGCACCGCTGAAACCCAGTGATGTGTGGCTTTTTTGGGGGGCTAATTAGCAGGATGGCAGATGTTGATGAGCGGAGCAACGCAGCGTAGCGCCGAGTTATGTGGATCGTATGAGATTTCTGCAGTGTGCCTGTGTGTTTATGCATTAATGCTTTGCATTGTCTTTTGACAAAAGCCTTTGTTTGCAAATAGGGTTGCAATCAAAACAGAAGGACCCAAAAAGAGCAACACATTCTCGTTCTCATAACTTTCTCAGGGCAGCAGACTATCTTTCCCTGTCTCAATTTGTCGCAACAGCACATGATTTGGTCGCACCCTTTGGGTATTAAGTGTAAATAAGTTCTGAACATAAATTTTGATGCAAATGATTACTCAACTACATTTCAGAGGGAAATATTGCACTTTTTAGAATGCATTGCACAATAGATGAAGCCACTCAACAGTATATAAATGATTCAAATTATTGCAACCAGCTACAACATTACATTGCATCTTACATGTTTCTGCATCAATAATAATAATATATGAAATTATAGCAACTAAATGGAATAGTGATTACTTTTGCTTTTACCCTTTTAATTCTTTTTCTTAATTATATACTTACACACTTTTACTTAAAGCTTACTTTTACTACAACTGGTCTGACAGTCTTCCCCCATCAGTCCTGGTTCAGGTTCTCAGTTCCTTCCTTCCCTCCAGCGGTGCCCAGCAATACGAACTGGGTCTCCAGCAGTTTTGTGTCATTGTTGGCTCCCAGCGGAGCCCACCAGATCAGCGAGTTGAAGCTCTGCTCCTTGCCGGAGGACGAGACACGGTTACTTTTCTGCTCAGCGTGTTAAAATGCTGTCCCTCAAGCATGGGGCTGTGACAAGCCTGAGCTCGACCCTCCCTACTCTATATTAACTGCTAAACCCTCGCTCATAAAGTTGACCTCTGAGGCAGGGTTGGAATGGACAGTGGCTTATGGCACCAATGATCATGATTATGAAGCACTCGCATGAATGTGAAAACATGAAATTTCATTCAACCTGCATACTTAATGATCGCATAAGTGACCGTTTGTGTCCCATTCCAGTGTCTAAAAACGAGGCGATAGGTTTAGAATGTAGTAACTTAAAAGCCTGGTGCGTCTCATACAGACAATAAAGGGTTGCATTGTGCGTCAGCATCAGAAGCCAAGGGGCGTGACAGAGTCTTATTTAATGTCCTGGGTATGAGAACGGGCTGAAAGGACTCCTCTAGGTGTCAACAGATAGTGCTGATGATGAGTCAGTCAATCTTAATGTTGCTGTGTAATATTTGAGAACCGACCCTCTACATTTCGTTATCCTGTTTAGTAATTTTCCAATGAGCCTGGCTCTCCTTTTTGTTACTTTAAGTTTTGAAAGCATTATAGGCAGTTTTATAAGTTGTATTAGACGGGAGCAGAATCACTCTCCGCTGCATTAGAGAAATAAATGGAAAGCTGCTTTCCAGTTCAATGAGGCACTGCAGTCCCTGATAACTTGCTGATGCATATGAATGAGAATGAGGCGCGTACACACACACACACACACACACACACACACACACACACACACACACACACACACACACACACACACACACACACACACACGCACAAACACACATCTCTCTACAGGAAACAAAAACACTTTGAATATTCTAACTATAAAACCAGAAAGCTTTGTTTATGAATTCTAGTTCGAGTGTGACAGCGCTCATGCGGGCACTGTAATGGAATCTCAGAGTTTAGCAATGTCATGTTGAGCAGTGTCACCAGGTTGATAGGACGGGACAGACTGACGTGAAGTGAAGCGAATCTGGAATTCATTTGTTCCTGGGGTGAAGGCCGATTCCCAGGAGTTTGGTCCTGCAGCGGGGGGGTTGGATATGGTCTTCTGTGTGGTAGCACCACATGTGAAACCTGTGGACCGGAGAAGGTCTAAGGAGGACACAGCTGACCTGCTGCTGCTTCTGCGGCACCGGTGGCCATGTGTGTAATAGATATGCATTCAATAAAAGGTTGAGCAGATATAACGAGAAAGAAAAGGGGTTTTCAAGCTTCACCGGGCTGCATGGATCATCACATACAAAAGCCAGCTCCAGAGATTTGTTTTTGTTTGTGTAAGCATGTTCATTAGTTTTGCATTTTGGTCTAAAGAGTTGTAAAGTTGGAGAGGCATAATCTTGAACGTCTAGGTCTCGTAAATGAATAATTAATTTTCTGCATAGACAATGTAAGTTGACTTATAGTTGGACTCCCAAAGCTAAAATGGTCACGTAACTGTTCCTGTTGAATCAATCAAGAAAGGCACAGCCATTTGATAGTGATTATGGTGTTCCTCAAGGAAGCATTCTAGACCCCATCCTTTTTTATATATACATGCTCCCTCTTTTTGTCTTCTGATAAAATGTTTTTACGTTCTTTGCATTAAAGGTGCTGTCCAGCTATTATTACTGAAGGTATATAAAAATAAATGCAGAAAAAACTCCCAAAGAGCATTTTTTGTCAAATCATCAAGCCAATCAAGACTGTGTGTTGGTCAATTGAGACATTTCCGGGCATCCCTGTGGGCTTTGGAAATAGTGAGGGGCATTATTCATTTTGTCAGATCAATTTAGACCTATTTTGAAATAGGAATCTACATTGGATATACTACTTCTGGAACCCGCAGTCCTCCCACTTCACCTCTATGAGCACACATGTGCCTGTGATGGCTTTGATGGTACATTAAAGCTGTCAAACCTTGCCCTCTACCCCCACCACATCTTCAGCACTATCTCCAGACAGTTAGCTACAAATGCTCCCATCCATCTTCTTGTCCCATTATGGTTTTCTGAAGGAAGTCCCTCAACCATTAAAAACTGATAAGAGTGAAGAAAGAGGGGGAGGAGAGACAAAACATGCTGCTTGATTGATCTCGTGTCCACCTGGGAAAGATTAGCTCCAAATATAATCTGAGCTTTCAGGGCTGCTTTTTGCAATTCCCACATTACACAAAGGTCCTTTTTTTTTTTGAAAACTCTCTTTAGATGCCTAGGCAGACAGATGGACAGATGCGTCCACCGACAAATCCTTTTCATGCCTTGATAATATAAAGAACCATATTTCTGAGTCAGCCCATCATCAGTTCCAGTGCTCTTTCTTTGCTCCATCCTACAGCCTCTAACCATAAGCCTGATCCGTCAGCCCAACCATGTTTGATAACACAAATGGATGTCTGCGAGCTGCACTGCTGTCTGTCTCGGGGTTCCCAGCTTCTGAAATTGAGATATAAATATGCTGAGATGATCTTTTTCCACTCGGGCTGTTTACGAAGGATTAGCATTAAAGTCCTCGCTCTATAGCTCCCCTCTCAGCGTCCAATGCTATTCCCATACTTATCAGGTTGAAGACGCTGAAGAGAGCGTTGCATAACCACAACCTCACACTGGCTGTGTAACTGGAGATTTCACAGTCTTAATTTTGTGTGAATCACACATTCAATCGCTTGGCTGCTTCTGTATAGCAGATAGCAAATTGTTTGTTTCTTAAACACAGTGTTTTTTTTAGAAAAGAGAAAGTTAAAATGCAGGTCACACATCTTGGATATGTGCGATGTACTTCTCGGATACAGACGATGCCATGTTTGCCACGAGACATAAAGTCAATGAGTTCTATCAGTCAGTCCACTAAATCTCACCGTGGAGGAGCAGGAGGGATTTAGGAGGGAGATGATGAATTGACCTTTTCCTTTTCATCTGTTTCTTATCTCAATAAGAACCCAGCTGACCTTTCAGCCTCAAATCAAGTCTCCGGGCCTCCCTCGTTTCCTTCCGCCTCTCCAACCCAACATGAACACAGCTCTTCAGAATTAGTTTTATCTCCCGTGCTTCCATCCGTGCTGATTTCTTTCCATCGCAGCCACCCCCAAGTAAGAACTGCACAAACAAACCATGACGCATCTTTTTCTTGTGTTCATCTGAGGACACGTTTCTCTACATATCACTGCCGGGAGTCGGATGCAGACGTGCTTGTTTGCTGTTTTAAGGTGTTCAGACAAGGGCTCTGATGGGAGGTTAACGTCTAATATAATAAAAAACCAATTATAGAAGCAAACAAAGTCCTGGAGGTCATTATAGCTATTCATTCACCTTCTTTTTTTTATTTCCATCACCTCATTAATTCATTGGGATAAAAGTAATCTGACTTTTGGTAAATCTGACTTTAGCGGATGTGGTTGACATCAGCGTGGCGTCATCCATGAGTAACACCGAGCTTTGTCTTAGTGCATGTCTTACTTTCACATGCTAATCAAGATCAAAGGCCGTCAACTTCAATCAGACTGGAGGAGCGACGGAGAAAATGAACTACATGCCTGAGTATCTCAATGCCAATCCCCCGTGAACCAGAGCGTCAATTTAATGAATTAAAACCGGTGTAAGATGACTCAGGTGTGTGTGTGTGTGTGTGTGTGTGTGTGTGTGTGTGTGTGTGTGTGTGTGTGTGTGTGTGTGTGTGTGTGTGTGTGTGTGTGTGTGTGTGTGTGTGTGTGTGTGTGTGTGTGTGAGTTGGGAAACAGTTGGGAAACATGTTACTGTGGCCGGGGGGGATGTAAAATATTTTCTGTCCCCTCCTTTTTGTTTCTTACCGTACCTCTGCCGGTAAACAAAGGAGCCATATTTTTTCTGCCCCCATTATTATTAGCCATGACTTGCGGCATTCTGTATAACTCAGAACATGACATAATGCTTTTTAAAGCAGCTACTTTATTCCCTTGACACACACTCATCACCAGTGTGTGCAAGCATGCTTGTTTATTGGAAATACGAGTATGCGTGTGTGAGTAGATTTGTGTGAGTACACTCGTGACTATTTGTGCCTTTGTCTAAATTGGTTTGTATCTTGGTGTGATTGCTGCAAGTGTGTGCATGTGGGTCTGTCTGTGTGTATGTGGTCGCTTTTATGGGAGACTCTGCTCTCAACTTCTGTCTGTGTGTATTTGAGAGAGTATTTATGCATGTCTGTGTGTGTGTAGAGTGAGAACAGACCTGACAGCTTGTGCTTTTCCACTACAAACATTGGTAAAAAACAAAGAGCTCTGGGATGCACACGGGGGGCTGTGCATCTGCATCCAGGGTGCCTCTTAGCTGATTATCTGAGTTTAAGCAGACAGAAGGGCCCTCATTAATTTATTGCAATTCACAAGAACACATCTTCCCTTCTCCCAATTAGTGGGGATTGTATGCTGGGGAAGAAAAATTCAGCTAGAAACATACATAAAAACCAAGTGCTGGGTAACTTAAAACTCTGAAAACTTGTTTTTTTAGTGATAGAGATGTATGTATTTGTGCTTTTTCTTTGGACTTCTCACTTGTTATGTCAGTAGGCTCTTATTTTAGAAGGTAACTTTCTTGGAAATATATCCCCTCATAATTTGCCTCTAAAAGGCTCATATTAGATATAAGTCCTATTTTGTCAAGGGTGAAGTGATTAGAATTTGGTGGTCAAAGGTCAAGGTCGCTGAGAAGTTTTTGGCCATAACTCAAGATTTCATATGCTAATTAAGACAATGTTACACAAATGTCTAATAGGATAAATAATGAAGTGATGACATTTTTGACATGCATGGATGCAAACTGCAACTTGTTGGCAGAGATAAAGAAAGAGAACTGTTTCAAAATTGATTTAGTTAGTTTTTAATCAAAATGAGCTTGGAATCATTCAACCACATAATTTCAGAAAATGGCAAAAAAAAAATCAGAGCTGTTACAGGATAAATAATTGCAATAAACAATGTATTGTCTTCTTTAACGCGTGAGTCAGAGATATGCATTTTTTTGCAGATGCTTCTGGATGGTGATAAAACCCAGGTCCTCTTTTCGCTGTGAATTGAGGGAGGACCTGACAGAATACGGGCTTCCTCTTATCTGTTCGATTCAATGTGTTCAGCGTCCCCCCCCCCCACACACACACACACACCCAGCCGCAAGATATCAGCTCCAACATCACCGCTGACGTTTGGAGAAATAGGATGGTGTCAGGGCCGGGGCCGCCTGTGTGATCTATAGTCGATAAAAAAAGAGGTGACAAAGCCTTGAGTTCTTCTGGTGGCTACCCTCAGTGACAGCCCTTTTTTCCCACTCTTTTGTCAGTCTTTGACACAACCTGCATGTTTTTTTGAACATTGCTCTTACTTTTATGCTCTAAAAAGGTGTGGATTGTCTGTGACAGGTCTGTGTGTGAGAGGGCGACTGATGCTGCAGCAGGTCAGGAGATCAGTCTCTGTGTGTGTGTGTGTGTGTGTGTGTGTGTGCGTGTGTGTGTGTGTGTGTGTGTTGGGGGGGTGACACAAAGCCCCCCCCGGGTGAGGCAGTCATGCTGGGTGTCACTCCACAGGTCAGCGGGCACCCCCTGCGGCTCCCATGATAAGCCCGGCCTGACAGCGGTTTGATGGGAAGGCTGACACACACTCGCACCTCCGTGCTCCCCGGCTCATAGAGCCAGGCTCTGGGGAGGAAAACGATAAGAAGCTCCATGCAGCGACAAATCCTGAGTAAACACGAGGAGCCATATCAGCTATTATTAGCCAGAGTTCAAAATCCAGACAACAAGCCCATAGCTGTTAAAATATATAGCTTTAGGGTTTCTGTTTTCAGTTAGCAATGTGGCCGACTGTTTAAGTCTACAGTGGCGAGCTGAGCTGTGGCTTCATTGTTGCCGCTGCTGTCACACTGACACACTGACACAGTTCCAAAGGCCTTGCTTTTAATGAGCTGCATCACAATGAGTGCATCACAATGGCTTTTAAAAAACTCTAGCCTCTCTCAAATGAAATCAATGGGGCATCAATGTAGGGTGAGTTTCAGTTGACATCTTGGTGTAAATGTAATTTAATTGGATTGCAAAATCAATTTAAAAGTCCAGTTGCATTATAATTTAAAGTAAGCAGGTCTGTGGCTTAATTGATTTGCAAGAAGTGTTTCATATAGAGTTTGTTAAATGCTAATCTCCATATGATAAATCATGTTTGTTGCAGAAGAATGCAAAATGAAGGTGCCCTTTTTTAAGATTGAGGCACACTTCATTTTACATGTATCAATATGAACTATGTGAGAGATATCAACATTTTTTACAACACAACACATTGTTGTGAAACAGCAGCTAGCAGAAGTTCACAGCAGAAAGAAGATGCAATCTTTGTGAGGTTGGAATGGCCACCGTGTTTTCTCCCCCGCAGCACTGCAGTCAACCCAGCACCTCCCACACAACCCAGATCCTCTCACAGTCAGACCTCCTTCCTCACAGCCTCAACACTAGCGGGCAGACTGGCACACTGAGGAGGGGGCCACCTGCCTTATTCAGCTCCTTGTTCTGTGGCAACATGAAGTTGCTTTTAGAGATTTAGTTGGATAGCTTAAAAATGTGTTACTCTTGACTTATAAGGCATTTTCATTTCATTACAAAGTCTTAAAATGCATTGGTTTCACCCAATACAGTTCTGTCTCCATTCTTAAGGAATTGCCTGCCAAGAACATTTCCTACCTGCCAGAATAATCCATAAAAGAACTTCATACCAGTATACATTTTTTTTATAATGTGTCTTTGGTGAACAGACTCTGCAGTCCACTGGTTCAGGACAACCCACCTGGGAGCTCCAATCAATAGCCTTGTTTCCTTATGGGTGAAGTTACTCTTTTCCATCTTTGTCAAATCATAGTTTGAATGGTTGTTAATCTTGCCATTCACTGGGACCAATATGCCCTCCACCATGAAAAAAATAGCAATTCATGATTCACATTCTGTCCCAAGGGCAGGAATTTTCACATTTTTCACTTGGTCGATTTACGACACAGAGCTGGTTGAGGTTGTTTAGTATAACATCTGCTGTGATTTTTTTTTTTGCACTGGTCTGGCCCCTCCATCTGGGTGGAGACAGCCGGTAGACCCAGAACACGCTGGAGCGATTACTGCACTTATCCTATCTGGCTTGGGAAAACTTCATGTTAGCCCAGGAAGAACTACAGGACGGGGTCTGCAGATAAAGATGTCTAGCCACCTGGACCTGGATAAGAAGCAGAGAAGTGGCTGGATGTACAAGCCTAAGCCAAGTTCAATGATGTACTTGAACTTGAAGACATTTTTGACGTAAAGATAATTAACTCTTTCTTCAATAATCACTCTGCAAAAGCCAAACTAGCTGTGGACAATGAATGTAGCTCAGTCTCAGTGGATGTGCAGACTCTCTTTTTCCTCGATCCGGCTGTCCTCTGGGGTGATATGTGAGCGAGAGAGACACGGATCAAGAAAGACGAGACAGAGACTGGATAATGTCAGGGGAGCGCTGAGTAGTAGTCTATTAGTGTCATTGGCATATCACCAACTCTGAGTGTCATCGTTCCATGTCAGTTTCTCTCCATCGCTTGTCAAATGTGAAGAAGGAGTGGCTGCTGTCATCACACAGACACGCTGAGAGCTCCCTAAGAAAAAAAACCAACAGACAGTGACTGATCAGTGCCAAAGGACCACAGTGAAGCCCCAAAGCTTGCTTCAGCCAAACATACTCCGCAGCAAATTATGCTTTATTTAACCGTAAACAAAGTCTGTGATTTATGCAAGTTACATACACTGTGTATGGTTAAATACAAGGTCTGATACTGCCAATCATTTTTATAGTAACAGCAGTTTAAGTGAATTTGATTTGGAAACAGTGTTTTCCTCAGAGGCGTCAGACGTGCCTTTGGAACTGAGGGAGCCTAAAGGAATAGCACCGAGGTAATCAATACAGGAGTGTCTGTTTTTAGACACTGAGTGCATTTTAGACTGTTTGTGAATTAATCAATAGCAAAACCTGTTTTGAGATAGAGAGAGAAGGGGGTGGGATCAGGATGGGCTGCTTCCTCTACCTGAAGGCTGCAATTCATCAGGGAACTGAGAACACTGTAACAAAAAAAAATAAAAAAAATAGGTTGAGGAGCCAACTGATAGCCAGCTCCCACTTGACATTAGCTTCTTTGTGTTTGTGTGTCTGTATGTTCGGAAGGGGGCTTAT
Organism: Anoplopoma fimbria; assembly: GCF_027596085.1. NCBI lineage: Eukaryota > Metazoa > Chordata > Actinopteri > Perciformes > Anoplopomatidae > Anoplopoma > Anoplopoma fimbria. Next base: position 20,191,905 of record NC_072467.1, read on the forward strand.
GCAAGTGTGTGTGTGTGTGTGTGTGTGTGTGTGTGTGTGTGTGTGTGTGTGTGTGTGTGTGTGTGTGTGTGTGTGTGTGTGTGTGTGTGTGTGTGTGTGTGTGTGTGTGTGTGTGTGTGTGTGTGTGTATGCATCAAAAAGCATCGCATAATGCTCTCTCAGCTCTCCACTAAATTTTCCTGCTCTGGGGAGAGAGTTGTATTTCAGGAAACATACAGTCTGGAAATATCCTGGATGCTTGGGGGAAAAAGCTATCACACTTGCTTGTTCTTTATACAAGAATGAATTTGGCAGTCACACCACTGAGGGAGTTCCTTTTTCCTCCCTGTCTTTGTCTGACAGTCTACACGACTGCAGCCCACACCTCAGTGAGGGCCCCAGGTGAAAAAAAGATATATGGGTCTTCTTATGCCAGAAAATGGCCACTCAAGGATGACGCCTACAACAAAGGACTAGTCCTCCCTCTCAATATGAAACATTATATAAATACAGATGTCGGATAAAAAGGCGAAAATATATTTGTGGAAAATGAAGGCTATATCATTTCTTAACATTAATGCACAGTGACATCCAGGATAAAGTTGACACTTGTGCTTCAAATGGACGTAACTTGGGTTGTAAATACAAACCACTTGAAAGACTGGCTTACAAAATCAGGCATTTCTTTTAGCAATCCAAGGACACTTTCCTTGTTAAATTAAAATTAAGCCCATCTGCATGATTATAACAGGTAACTCATGAATGGTCCATTTCATGAATAATGTTTGAAGTGAGAAATTCTGGCTGTAGCATGTGTTGGCAAAATTGCAAAAGCAGCATATTTATTAATGAATGCTGTATCTGCTGGGTGAACAGGTGGCTTAATTTGAAAGTCAAATACAAACAGTTGTTCTTTTTAATCTCCTATGTCCTAAAAAAAACATTAGTTGAAAGACAGATCACAAGAGGACGTACAGTTCTCTATTACTTGGCAGTAATAAATACCTTTATAAATACAGATATCTTTTGGCTATATTCCAATCTCCTGTTCAGCATAGCAGTTGCCTCGTTCAACATTTTGGTAAGTAATTTATATATGTATGTATGGTAACAATAAAGCGAAAGCCGTAGACGATTAGCTTAGCTTAGCATTTGGCTGGAAGCAAGGGGAAACGGCAAGCCTGGTTTATCGAAAATAAAAGGCAAAAAGTCTGCCTACCAACAGCTCACCAGTTAACACATCATATCACATGGGAAGCAAAAAGTTGTGCTGGGCTATTTCTTGATATTGCCAGACAACCAAAGGAGACTCCTGAAAGCCATTTTTCCAAGAAATTGCCTCAGCACATAACTCCTCATGACTTTGAACAGAGCCAGGCAAGCTTAATGCTAAGCTAATCGCCTGCTGGCTCCAGCTTCCTTCTTGATGGACAGATACTGTATGAGAGTGATACCTAACCTCTTATCTAACTTTTGGCAAGAGAATGAACAGGCATTTGTCCCAAAATGTTCAACTATTATTTCAAACAGCTTAAGATGTATTCATTTTGTGACAGGAGATTAGTGTTAAATCCCTTAAACCACAATGAAAGTTACGGTATTTACGTTTGTGTGGTAAATGTGCATTCACGATATGTGACTGTGACTTGGGTTCACGTCTCCTCTTCCGCCAGCAATCAGCATTTCTTTTAATCATGAAAGCAATCTTTCCATAAACAAACCATGACCACAATATTTCCCTGACCTGAACCAAGAACTTTTAGGAGATTCATCTTAGCCATCATTTTAACTCTAGAGCTGACAGTTTTAGAAAAATCATATGGGCCATTTTGTGTTGGTTGTGATGTTGCTTTATGCTGCAATTGCGTCTTTGTAGACAAAATGCAATTTTGCATTTAAAGCCAACACAGTATGTGCTAGTCAGTGCAGCTGACCTCATTTACAGCAGACATTTTGATACATTGAACACAGGTGTAATTGATAAAATGGTAAAATGGTCGCACTGCATTCAGTTGTTCCAGTTGTAGTGGTGTGCATGCTGACTCTGTAGAATGATTTACTGGCACACCGTAATTGAACAGGGCCATTATTAATTAATGTAACAGTTACACCTGTGCTTTTTCTGCAATAACAAGTCAAACTGTTGGCCGGGAGGGTCTGATTATCCTAAAAATACATTTTGTTTGACTTAAGTATTTCCATGAACCGGTGGGGAGTCTCTTTGTTGACTATCATGCTGTCTTCACACAGACTCTATTTCTGCACCCACTGAGCTGTTATCCTCCTGTGCTAAATGTTGGTGTTTGGCAGAGCATTAAATGTGCAAAACAGAGAGGGAGAGAGAGATGGGGAAACCAAAAGTGCCAGATGTGAGCGGGCTTTAACAGGTTGCCTTACTGCTGCTTTGGAACAATTAGCATTTGTCATGACCAACTTCCCACCCAGCACCAGTCTGTATGTTTTGAACACAGATTTCTTTTCACTCGCAATATGGTTCATATTTTATTAGCCCCACTAATTGTCTCCATCTACAGCACTCCTCCGCCTGTCTCCAAGTCATAGAATTGTTATCAGAAAAATCACACTGGAACAGACGCTTGGCTCTCGAGCAGTTGCGCTCATCTAATTATAAAACACTAGGTAAATGTTGAGCAGATGCCCTCCACCAACACACCCACCCTCCCCCCTCCCTGCCTTCCAATTGAGAGAGACATTTGGTCTCATTCTAGTGTTACATTGGCTCCACATGGAGTGGTGATCCCTGCCAAGTGGCTGCCGTGGTATAAATGAACCTAATCGCTCGCCAGCTCTACACACCGTCCGGCACACAAGAACAAAAGAAAAAAACTTCCACTGAAGCTAAAGCTGTGCGCTACACCCTGCCACAGTGTCTCACTTCGAAAGATTGTGTTGTTGAGTTTAGGAGTCTGCCGTGTGCAGGAATGAGTGTGACAGTGTCAGGGGATGCTGCACTACCGTCTAATGACTAATAGCTTCAGTGTCCTTGCACCTTCAATTTGGCAGGGACGTGCCACATTCGGGCAACTGTGACAAATAAGGAAAACAGGGAATAGGGGAAGACGGGGAAACCAGACCTGATTCCAGCTCCCTTCACTTCCCGCTTGTTTATCATCGCTTGGTTGTCATTATTAGTCCATATTCAACTTGTCCCTTTTGATAAAATAACCCTTGATGTTGCAGATGCTCTCCTTAATTGCACATTTTGCCTGACCAGTTGTAATGAACAGCTTTGCTGGCAATGCCTTAATGTACCTAGAATCAATTAATAAGAGAGTAATAACTTCCAAGTAGTGCCAGAATTTGGTTCCAGGACTGTCTTGCCAACGCGTGCAGGGGACAATGGAAAATAAAAGCCAATGAAGATGGCTACATGTTACATTACTTAAGTTAACTTCTTTAGGCTGCTTCCTCCCCTCCGGTGTTCACATATTTCTCCTGGCCTCATTACCCCTCATACCAAACACCCTGTTCTGGAGGGGCAGAGCAGCTGTCATTTCTATGTGGCAGGAGTGTCCCTCCTCTCCACCACAGCCACAAGTGACCTGTTCTTGTCTCTGAGCCAGGACAGATGACGGCCCCGCTGCAGCCTGTATGGTACCGGTGTGGGCTCTGGGCATAAGCTTCATTGGGATCCAAATCATGGCTGTGATTGCACTTAATAGCTGATTAAAATTTAATCTCGGCCTCGCAGTGGTAGGGATAAAAACCTTGTAAAACAATACAGACTTTGTGCACAGGTAGGACCAGTCTGTACGCACACACACAGAAACAATCACAGGCGCGTGCACACGGAGCATCCATTACACAGCCGGACTATAAATCTGCCTCGGAATTAACCAGTGAGTAGTTGCTGATTGCTGTAGCGGTCCCCTCTCACTCTCAGGAATGAGAATAAATGAGCGGACGCTGCCATGAACAATCCTTTATTACAGCCATTAAGCGGAGGAGCCGGAGTCTTATGAAACAGGGGACACGCAACACTCAGCCCAGTCGTCACATACGTGGCCTACTTATGGTTCCCATGACAGTGTGAACAGCCCCACTACCCCCATCATCACCACCACCACCACCACACATGCATACCATTACCACATTACCAACCGCCCCCGATCTCCCATCCGTTTGCACAATCAGTGGATTCATTGCAGCCGTCTGGGCACTCCTTGTAATGTCAAAATATTTCTGAAGTGCCGGCTAATAAGTGCAGCTCTGGAGTGCCTCCACTAGCTCAATATGTTCATCAACACATTTTCTTTTTTTTCTTTTTCTTTTGGAGTAACTTCAAGCGATGGCAGAGTCATTAATCATGAACTTTGCTGTGTGTTGCCTGTAAATCATTCCCCTCATTCCTGGATGCACTCTTCAAATAACAACAGCGCCAGGTGTTGTTAATCAAGATTGGTTTGTTTGCTTGTTTTTTGCATACATTAAAAGTGCCAGGTGGACTACTTTTCCATTAATGTATTCTCCATCAAGAGCACGGTAATGTTACAGCTCATTGACTGTGCAAAGCTTCAGGTCATATAAACATGTTTTGACAGGTGTTTCATTACATTCAGAATAGACGGGCTGACATTGTTTGTTGCATTTTTCTATTAGAGGTTACGTGATCTCTGCTGGTAGACAGCGATGTAGGGCAGTTTGAGGCATTCGACTGTGTCATGAAATCTTAAGTACAGGAGCTGGCCCGTGGTGCTGTAATGTCATTTAATTGATCATAATGCTCCATGACAAAGCTTTATTAGGCCGTATCTGTCTTCACTTGTTACTTAGAAGAAAGCTAAGTACATTGTACAGTGTTTTAAAATACAGTTTGCAAATGGGAATGAAATGTGATGCTTGGCACGAGAGGAATGGACAGAGATAGAATTTTGTGCCAAGTCCGGACCATCATCATAATTTGTCCATCATGATGAAGTCACATTGGTAACGTAGATCTCAACTAAGCATTTGTGAGACAGCCAGAACACCAAGTAAAGACTGATAACATAAAACTGACTCACCCCTTTTTCTCGGCGAGAGCATGATGACAAAAAGCAAACGTTCTCCAAATCTTTGACAGACAGCTACGGGGAAAATAAAACAAAACGTCCAGAACTTGACACATTGGCAACTTTCAAATGTTTTCTTTGAGTCTCTTTGTTCTCCAACAAAACTTATCTATCAATTATTGCACTGTGTGTGTGTGTGTGTGTGTGTGTGTGTGTGTGTGTGTGTGTGTGTGTGTGTGTGTGTGTGTGTGTGTGTGTGTGTGTGTGTGTGTGTGTGTGTGTGTGTGTGTGTGTGTGTGGGCAGCAGGACAGTAAGCAATGATTCTTAAACTGAATGGTGCTTGTGTGATAAGGCAATAAAAAGAACAGATACATAATTAGGATGCATTATTATCATTGTATTTTTGTAATCTTAATATTAGCAATAGTACTTAAATTCCATCAGTTATATTTATAGGTCTGCAACAGTCGTAAACTTCCTTGTCTGAGAAGTTTAGCCGATGCAAAGGGCCTTAAACTTGCATTCTTTCTAATGGCCAGCAGGGGGTGTCTCCTCTGGTTGCGAAAAGAAGTCTGATTTTATGGAAGTCTATTAAACATTGTAAACATGTGTTTATGGTCTCAATGATCAGTTTCCAGTCTTCTTCATTACAGCATGATGTTCATTTAGTAAAGTATTGTCCCATTAAGAGTAAAAGGACGGTAAAGCAGGGTGTGCTTTTGGGCGTGGCTATCTTGTGACATGTCGCTACCACAGTGTTGTCCGGTCTAGAAGTTGTCTGTGTTTCCTTCTTAGAACAGTAACCCTTTCGAAGTGTAATTTAAGTACATGAAAGTTATTTGTGACATTTTGGTCGCCTAAAAAGTCTTGGTCAGAGTTCTGTAGTTCTTTTCTTCTGGTTTCATAAATTGCAACAGACAGAAAACAGGATGGCGACAACCAAAATGGCAGGTTGAGGCATCAAAACCATAGTCCACAAACCGATGGGTGACGTCATGGTGACTTAGTCCACCTTTTATGTACAGTTAATGGTCTTCCCCTGAATTAGGCTATACTGCAGCTTAATGTGCCTGAATGGGTCCCATCAGGCAGAGTTGCACAACTCAATTTTTTTGGACATATTTCCAAGTTTATATTTGTTAGAGGAAATAAAATTGTTGATTGAAATGTCATCTGAAATTTCAGATGTGTTCTTTATTTAGAATATCCAAAACTGATCATAAACAATTGGATTGAGTCATATAAGTGAAGGCCCTAAATGGAAGTGCCCAGTCTTAGCTATCTGTACTTGTATTTACCACTAGGAGGTAGATTTGAATGGAATTGTATGGTCAGTTGGTTGTGGCTCGATCATGGCACTTGGTTTTGCCAATGTGAGTGATTAATATTTCGTTTCATTCTCTGGTCTGATGTTAACAGGTACAGTATTTTTGATCAACTATACAGTAGCTCTTCTGAGCATCGTTTCTGCCTCCACAGTTCCCACTGTGTAATCAGGACACAGTAGGAAGCACTGAATTGCATCCAATTTCCTCTCACTTCCCTTTTGTTTATTGACTCGGGGACCTGACACGGAGTGAGACTCGAGTGGGTCGAGAGAAAAAACCCCCAGACATCGACATCTCCTAACCTCTCGCTGGCACTTTCCCTGTGCTATGAACAACACGGCGGGGAGCCTTGAAGTAGATTGATTACACTTGTGATCACTCTTCTAAGATAATGTCCTTCCTTTTAATCATGCTTTGTGCCGCTGCTCTTTACAGGGATAAGATTATCATCAGCAACTTCATCACTGTCTCATTGTAAATGCCGTCCTAATTGGACAGCTCTGCTTTCCATTGGAAGTTTGATCTTATTTACCTCTGTTTGTCCTTCAGCTAAAACGGGATCACTTTAGGATGCCTACATGTTGCCGTCTTCTGGTCCATGTGCTGTCTTCTACATCACACAGAGAAGTCAAATACGTTGGCTTCGATTTCTAAGAACTACATTAAAGGATTGTTACTGCTGGAGTGTATATTGTTAGTTGTTAGGTGAATGTAATTACTCCATAGGACTTCTAAAACTGCTCTTTGCAGAATCAAAAAAAAGTTGGCCGTAATTGCAGTACGTTAGCTTGATCCCTGTAGTGTTGAGCTTTGCTGAGTGCACTCAGAAGTCAATAATCTTGTATTTACTCACTTGGCACCAGAGAGGCCTTACAGTATATTCCTGGGACTCCATAAACCTGTCATTTCATCAAAACACACAAGCCATTTACTTGCCAGATGGCCTCCAGCTTTGCTTTCACTGAAACGTTTCCAATGTTTGAATTAAGATTTGAGGATGAGTTTGGTGCAAAGAAAGCTTGAATGAGAGTTCGGCCCTCGCAGCCTCAGGCTATCATCAGTAATCCTGTCCTTTTCTTCTCTGTGACATTGGCAGCATTGACCAAACCTGCTCGCTGACGGCGCATAAAGCACTCTTGATTTTACCGGTCTGCTCTATTGTCAAGTCCTTTGTGGTGGTTGACATTTGCGATTGGACACTAATTACTCTATTCGCCTCGGGGGAAAGTGTTTAAAAACAGCAGCCTCAGGCTCAATATACTCGCAATCACACATAGTATGTATTAAAATGAATTGTTTTGTTGAATGACATCTTGGTTTTTTTCATCAGAAAGGCTAGAATCGTTTGTTCTTTTCTCCATCTTCTCATCTTGCTTCTTCCATCCTTTCCTGTTTTCCTTGACACCCCGCCTGAACTGGCTCCCAGTTAATGGCTAACAGGCAGATCAGTGGCCAGCCGCAGGGGTCCAGACTGACCTTTCCAACCCTCCAAGTTTATTATTTGCGACGTCAAAGCTCCACGTGCCACCGTCTGACCTCTCCTCTCATTTCCAAACCAGCGACCGTGCGACAGCCTCGCAGACAAAGAGCCGGTAGAAGAGGGGCGAGATGGGGAAGTCAGACGAGATGCCTTTGTTGTGATCATGAGTGTGTCTGGCATTATGTAAATACTGCTTATCCGGTGTTAATTGCCTCTGCTGCTAGGATGAGCATATTAAACGTGAAGGAAACAATTTACCGCTTTCAAAGTCTCCCCAGGCCACCGTGAATAAGACCAGCCCTGCATTTGTAGGCATTGCTAGTGCCATCTGCTACCTGTGTCATCTCATCTGCACTCTAAAACTTAATGGGAGATTGCTGGTAATTAAAGGATAAATCTGGTTCATTACAACTTTTCCCTGTGCAATAAGTGCTAATGACTCGCATGTCATTTGCTACCACCTTCCTTTTCACATCAAAATAAAATAATATGGTCAAAGCAGTAGTTATAGTAGACATTTTTACAAAGACAGTTTAAGAAACGCACCTATTTGCTTTCTTGCTGATAGTTTGACAATAACATTGATACCACTTACAATGAATGCGAAGCTCCTGTCAGCAGCTGGTTAGTTTAGCTAGCCTGGCTCTGTCCCAAGATAATAAAAATCAGCCTACCAGCTTTGCTATAGCTCTACTAATTGAGATATTATAAATTTGTGTAATCTGTACTAAAGCCGAAGTGCAAATATTTCTTGGCCGGTTGCAGTGACTTCCTCAAGTTGTGTTGTCACCATGAGGTTGCCAGGCAACTGAGAGAGACTGGCTGTAGCTTTAAATTTAAAAGAGAGATATGAGAGGGGTGTCGATCTTCTCATCGAACTCGCAGCCAGATAGCAAATAATCCTAATTCCCAAAGTGGTTTATTTACAACCTGTGCTGCATCCCTAGATAACAGCAACTTACTTTGGTGCCAATGTTGTCATTGCAGATGAAAATGATTGTTAAAAGTAAATATAAAAAACAAATTGTAGTAAACCAGAACGTTCCTTTAAAATTAAGGTAGGTCTTCTTCTGTAAGAGGAGAAGTATTGTTCACAGGAAGACAACAGAAATGGGGTACAGACAAGTAGACAAAGTGAGGAAAGAGCGGCGTTGGCACTTTTGTATGTTTGGTGTGTATTTTGTGGCTTTTTCAGTGTAGACAATACTCCGACTAGGCCCTTTCATTTATCGTACCTCCTTTTTGCCTCACTCCAGCACGTTTAGAGGTTTTCCGTGACAGAACCCACTTGATTTTCTTCAGTCAGCATATGGATGGCACCATTACTCCTTACAACATCTTTTCACGCCAGCCAGGCCATTTTGCTGATCTGCGCAGTACATGGCATCATCAGACTTCCCCCCCTACTCCCGCTCCTCCCCCCGAACCAATTACCAGTTATCGCCAAGGAGGAGGCTGTTCATCCATTAGTTATTCATCCACCCAAGTGCCGCTTTTACTCTAATTCGATTTTTCTCCCTCCATTTTACATTAAAACTCACTCCAAGACGGCAAGATCTTAGAAGTTAAGCACAGAGATTAACTGCACATCTCTAAATCTCTTTAACAAATATACTCTGCATGTGCCATTAACCTTGAACAAGCTGATTAGCTTAGCACTCAGTTTTCCTCACCAGTCCCAAATCATATTTCGCAGAATTTCACAATCCAGTCAAAATAGGATAGTACAATTATCTCGCATTCAACTGTAATCTGTTAATGATGAAGATGGAACGTCTTTTTGATCTAATTTCATGGGAAAGTGATCCTACGCAGAACAGGAGGATATTGTGGAAATGATTACACTGAGCATCTGACAAAAAGGGCAACGCACAATATGAAATCTGATGAAATGTTTACCCAACAGTCATGTGCAGCATTGTGAGCACCACTGGACGCTTGCGAGTGTTTGCCTTTCTTCCTGTCCTATCTGTGTGCACACTTGAATGTGTGTGTTAGTGTGTTAGTGTGTGTGTGTGTGTGTGTGTGTGTGTGTGTGTGTGTGTGTGTGTGTGTGTGTGTGTGTGTGTGTGTGTGTGTGTGTGTGTGTGTGTGTGTGTGTGTGTGTGTTAGTGTGTTATGGTCATACTGTGAGTATTAGATGTCCTGGAGAAGCTGTTGCAGGTTTCAGCAGCAGCTTTTAATTAATGCAATAACAGTGCAAATGAAGTTTGCACTGTGAAAATGTTGATAAGTGACATTATGAGTTAATGTGTTACCGCCCACAACACAGCACACAAGGCCAAGTGCAAAGGAGGAAGTGGAGGTAATTGCAGTGGTAGTAGCTGATGGATGACACTGTATTCCTGAGTTTAGAGCTTTCACTGCTACTCAACACTTTTGACATTGAGTGTTGGGAGAGTTCATAATAAGATCTCGCCCCCCCCCCCCTTTGTCCAGTTGTCCTTGCTCTGAGCGATTAGGGCACGAGATTGGATAATAAAAGCATGTTAAAAAAGGCGGACCATGAATTTTAGAGCGGATAGACTGAGCTGATAGTCTTAGAATGGGTTGCGCAATAAAGGGAGTACCCCACACACGATAGGTGCTCAGAGAAGAAAATTGGCAGAATTCATCAAATGTTCTGCGGGCATAAAACCTCGGCAGCAGCGTGTAGAGCCTTTAATGTGAAAAATAACCCAGGGGGCCACGTGGAGTGTGTTTTATGTGGTTGGAGGGGTTAAAGGAGGCCTGTACATTGGTTCATGTAAAGATGTTGAGGGGATTGTCAGATTTCCCCAGTGGTATGCTCTCTCTCTCTCTCTCTCTCTTTTTCTCTCTCTCTCTCTCACTGTCACTCTCTCTCATGTCATTGGAGCGTTGCTTGAGTCGCTCAGACGGTAGTAGCGCTGGCTGTCTGGGAGTGATTTATGCCGTCATAATGGCTGTACTGTGGTGGACCTTAGCCCGTATTTTATTCTGACACTTATTATTGAAATGAGACATTTGGGTGTAGAGAGGAACCCAAGCCGTTTTCTCACTGAGAGGTAGTCATGCTCATATGATAACTCAGCCTTGCAGCATTTGGAATTACATCAGGGAGTATTTAATTCCACCTTTCTACTGAATGCTGCCATTCTCACTGGTGTACAGTTTTTTTTATCTTTTGAAAATGCAAATTGAGTTGCGCAGGTTTAAAGACGGAATTGGCTGCTGTTCAGGTAGCAGTGGTCTCTGCTCTATTGTTATATAGACTCAGTTGGGAAAATCAACAAATAACAGAGTAGCAAAGTGAGAGGAGTTTTGTTTTTTTGCCACTCAGGGTCCAGGAAGTAATAGTCAGGTTAACTTTCCGCTTAGCCAATGTTACAATAGTGGCATTAGGATTTCTGAGGCTTGTGTGGACATAAATTATCAGTATAAAATATGAGCCTCTGCATACAGAAAATAACTTGTTCTTTGATAAAAGCCAAAGCTGCAGGCTTGTATACATAAACACTTAAGGAGAGAAGTCATCTATGGCTTCCAAGATGTGCTCCGGTGGCCGAGAGGTTTAGGGCATGAACCATGACCTGCAAAATCCCCAGTTCAAGTCCGTCCAGAGACCTTTGTTGCATAGTGCACCCTATCTCTTTCTTCCCTTATTTGCTGTCACCCCTCTTCCGTTGTCCCAGGAATGGAGGCATAAAAGGCTCCCCAAAAAACTACGACTTCAAAAGAGCATTTTAGTATGAATCCAGTCAGAAAAAGCGAAATGTTTGACTGTAGCTTCTTTGTTAGGGAAATATGCTCATTTGCATGGATAATATGGATGCCACTCTCATGTCTCTAGGCTAATTATGAAGATATAGCCAACAGCCAAGTAGCTTAGCTTAGCAAAAAGACTGGAACCAGGAGGAAGCAGCTAGCTCGGCTCTGTCCAAAGCTAACAAAATCCGCACAACTTGGGGTTTTATTATCCTTAAGACTTGTGTGTTTCCATGTTGAGAGTTATAAAGATATAATGGGTGATTCCAGGAGCAAAAAAACACTACTGCCCTCCAACTTCCCAACTCTATTAGCCTATGTGAGCAGGCTTATCCACACTATGTCTTCTCACATCTCACCCAGAGTGGGTTGACCTATCCACATTTTATGAGTTCTATCATAATTTCATCAGCGCTCAGTTCAGTAGCAGTAGTTCCTCTTCTGTCTACAGAGCACAGGTCTAGTGGCCACGCTCTCTAACGCCGACAGGTTGCTCTCCCACAAAAGAGGAGGAGAGAGAACAGCCGTGTAATCGACGACTGTAAGCGCTACACTCCTGGGGCTGGATGACCTACATGTTACACTTTCTCCATCTGCCTGCATACACTTAACACCCCGCAGGCTGCCACTCAAACCAGCAGGTGACGGCACACGGGCGATATAGACTGTGTGTAACGGCATGTACAGATGTTAAGCACAACAGCCAAGGTTACACACGCTGGTTAAATAGCCGCTGATGCTCTTTCTGAAAGCCTTGTTTACTTGTCTGTGTAGCTGAACTAGAAAGGATAACCTTCATTCAATTCCAGTTCAACCAGGAAACGAGTGAAGACGGACACTGCCTCCTTGTACACAGCCTAAACTCTATGAAATTAAAAACAAAAACATTTCATTAAGATTCAAAGTGCTACATGCACGCCATAAAGCAATGTATGCAGTTAATTCGAAAGGCATAAAAAAGCTAATGGACTATTAGAGTCTACTGCCTGGGGCTGCCTTTTTCTCCTTGCAGAAGTAGTACATCAATCACTTCTATCAGTAATCCCCTGCAAGCTGCCGGCAGTGTCTGCGCCTCCTGCCGTAGAAATGGTCCCTCAGCAGAAGCGGCATCAGATGTGCCTGAAGTTGACATCTTAACAGATAAACTGGGCCCACTTTACTACCACTGCCACTACATTCTGCCCTCGGTCTTTGGAGATATTGATGGGAGGCAGCAGTCGATGAGACAAAGGCAGTGACGAAGGAGTCGCCTGAGGAGTCCAGCTAAGCTGCTAGGTGTTTGTTCTTTCTTGCTTGTCCTCGTACCTGGAGCATGTTCGATAAGATGGGACACAGATGAGGGAACCTTCAGGATTGTGCTTTGCTGTAGGCGACTACAAGGCTCATAGTTGTACCAGCAGTGACTTTTTTTTTTTTTTTTTTTTTTTGGTGAAGTTTCCTAGTGAGTCTGTTTGTTGGACGCAACAGCTCAGAACAGCTTAAAGTGACGTGTGGTATTTACAGAAGGGCAGACTTAATGCACTCAGCTGCATCACAAGTGCACAGTTTTTTTTGGAATGTCTTTGTCAATATGGGACTTTGCCACAGAGAAAATGAGAGAAAAGGAAAAGAGGTTTCATCCTTTCGCTACACTCCACTAAGCTGGTTTACTGCGTTTGTTGTGGGAAGGCTGGTGGTCGTCTCAGGGGCTTTGGGTGAAAACACATTTCTCTTCTGGCTACAGCTGCTGCATATCCACGTGCAAACAGCCAGCAGATGTGTCTTGGTCCAGCTACTCCATCCCGACGGCCAGTTCTATCCAATTTCACTTTTTCTTGATCATCACCTGGCCCAGTTGTACAGCAAATGATCCCTTGTGAATAATCACCATTTCCTTTGGTTCCAGACCACTAAGATGATTCATGTTGACTCTGTGCATATGGAGCAGTCTTTGGCCTTGAAGCACTTGCGGAGCTGCATTGGACTTGGATAAACGCAACAGCTGCTAAATAATTAGTTGCAAACAGATTTTGTTTACCAGCAAGTGTTTATGAATGAATATGTATTTGCATACTTTGCATGCACAGTTGAAGCGGACGGTTTATGCTAGTGTGACTACATCAAAATATGTGTGATGAAACTTTTAAGAGGCTACAGCTCGTACGGAGTGTTAGGGGAGTGAATGTGGGAAGAAATGGTGTTTAAATTCGACGAGATTAATGCTACTTGGGAAGTAAGCCAACTGCAAAAAAATATTTTCCATTGAAATTCTGCTGTGTAGTCACCTTCGGCATCTTTAGGCATGCTAGCTGATGATGCACTTTGCAGAGCTGTCGCAAGCCATCTCGAGAACCGTACTGAAGGCAAATCTTCACTCTGAGAATATGTGAGAGTATCTTGGAAGCTTCAGCCAGGCCTGTAAGAAACCCTTCCCATCTGTCAGATAGGACTACAGATCCTCCACAGCAAACTGAGGCAGTGTGTTTAGCTGGAAAGACATCAGCCAAGGGGACACCACAAGGATGGCAAAGTCCCTCATGCAGAAGTTAAGGCTACTTAATATTCTTGAGTTGATTGGGGATTAATTGTTCCATCTGGCACACTCATGAAAACCATTCAAGAGAATAAAAAAAACAACAACACTCCTTCTTCTTTTCCCTGACGTGTTTCCTCTTGTTTCATTATGGTCTTGGAGTGTGGCTAGCAAGTACTGCCGCTTGGTAGGAGGAGCCTGTACCGGACAGGCTGTACCAGAGGGAGAGCTGGGAAATTTGATCATTTTTCTTAGGGACTGTCATACGCCATAGGCTGCCTCATTTGTCTGCTCCAACTCCTTTGTTTCCACCGGGCTCTTTCTTCCAGGTTTCGCCTGGGGAGCGAGACAAAGGCAGGAAAATAAGACAGGGAAAGAGAGACACAGTCAGAGGAACTATATAAGCTAATTATTATATTATAATTTATTCTTATAGTGCTCCATGTTTCTTTAATACAGTACTTAACTCTAATGTACGTGCTGCTGTGCTTAATATCTGCTGAATGGGCAAAAAAACAGAATGAAAGCATGTTTGGCGTATGGGGGAACGAGGGATGAGGGAGGCTGCGCAGCTGCACCTTTCCTCCAAATTGCCCTCCAGTTCCATTGGACTGGTGTTGACCCACTTTATCTCGGACTCAGGTGATTAATGCAATATGGCTACAGACAAAGGTCACATCAGGATGCAGGGGAGCGATCCAGAGCACAACAAGAGCTAAGGGATCTGTTTATGACTGCTGTTCGGGCTGATAAGAACAAGTTGTTTGTTGTTTTGTAGGGTATAACTCACTCTAAAGACACACATTGAGAAGTGAGAGTAAAAAAAAAAACACACACACACACACATACATGTTTGAATATATGAATAAACCATTAATATCATACATATTTGTTATGTTCTCTGTTAGCAGGTAATGATGTAAGTTATGTGGAAGTCTGTTAAATTGAAAAAATAAAGTCACTGCTCATTTTACTCATGTGTATGTATAATGTCTTCTGTTGAATTTCTGTAGGAAGCTTTCTAAAGCTAAAAATAAAAGCCAGATTGGTCAATTTGAACGTTCTTTTTTTTTTCTTCAACTTTACAGAGATTCAACACCAAATTGATGCAGTACCTTTTAAAGTTAGGACACCAGCTGTATAACGCAAAGATCCACTTGACGTGTGTGTGTGTGTGTGTGTGTGTGTGTGTGTGTGTGTGTGACCCAACATGTGTGTGTGTGTGTGTGTGTGTGTGTGTTCAGAGTTGCAGGTGGTGTGTGTGTGTGTGTGTGTGTGTGTGTGTGTGTGTGTGTGTGTGTTTGTTTGTGTGACCCAACATGGCAATAGAGACCCATCAATCCATTCATTATCTGTGCCTGCTTATTCTATTCAGAGTTGCAGGTGGCCCGAGCCGATCCCAGCTGACTTATAGGGCTAAGGCAGTGCACACCATGGAAATGTCGCCAGCCTGTATTAGGACGGTCACACAGAGACGGACAATCATTCGCACTCACATTCATACCTGCAGGTGATTTAGAGTCAACAATTTACCCAACATGCATGTCTTTCGAGCAATAGAGACACATTTTGGGACAGTTGGTCTTTTGCTTTTCTTTTGTTCACATAATAAAGTGGTTTTCTAACCTGGGGGTTTGGAATAATCAATGTTGCCACAATTATTTTTCTTGGCTTTTTTTTTAAGTGTTTAATCTTTTGGACTTCTGTTCGGTGCCTCACGCTGGCTTTATGCTTTGAGGTTCTATCAATACTTTAGTGCTGCTCGAAACATGTTGAGTCATTTTTCAAAATGTACTGTCTCTAATTCAGTTAGATGTGTCATAATTTTAAGGCACCAAATATAAAAACTGTTGACTGCTCCTGAATTCAGGGTCATTTGGTCAGAGTCTGAACGAGGTGTTTAAAAGAGATTTTGTGATGTTAGTCCTGAACCACTGCTGCTTTTGAGTTTCCAAACCTTGCTTTATTTTCTACTGCCGAGACTTTATTTTAATTCTGTAGTTATCATCTGAAGTGATTTCAGTTTTCAGTGCAAGCAAAATGCCCCATTTCAAAACTGTATTTAAATACAAAAGCAAGTGTAATTATGCTATCTATCTGTTTTCTCTATTATATTGTCTGGTTTCAGTGTCTATACCTAAATACACTCTCTAAGGTATTACACCATCAAGGTTTCTCTTCCAGAGAAATTACTGGTGTTAAATGAAGCAATGATTTTCTTTATATGTGCCAGCTGTATTGCAAATGGGTTTCAGTCTGCCAGAAAATCCAGTTCATTTTGTGAAGTTGAGGTTGAAGATGGACTGAGTGAACCAGAAGCCATTTGGGCTTTGAACTGACATTCAGAGAAGGTTGCATCAAACTGTGCTTTTGTGTGTATGTTTTCCAATGTTCTATTTATACAGATTTCATTTTAAAAATCTTTTGAGAAGACATTCAGAGACATTTCTATCTGAATGAATTCTCCCTGAACACTACTGTAGAGCTCCAGAGGCAATATGATGAAATGTTCGTGAGCGCACAGTGTTGTCTTTATACAGTTTGTTTCATGCTTATTCAAAACGATGGAGTTCTTTTTTTGGGATCTGGTACTAAAGAATACTAGTAAATGTTGACAGACTCTCCTAGCAGAGGCTCAGAGTTGCGAAATTACTTGAACATCAACACATTAAAAGAAACATATGAGTACGTGCTAATAAAAGAGGCTGGTGAGATGGAAGGAGAATGTAGAGCTCAGTGTTTCTGTATGCAGACTGAATGAACACCAAATGTTTCAATAGACTAACGGACATGGACGTGACTCGGGGTGTATGCTCAAGGCTCCATTCTATTGAACTTTTACACCCTTTTCTTACACCTTCATCTTTTACTTGGTATAAAGAGCAGGAATATAAGTAATTTTAGCTGTATCTTGTCTTCCCTCTTGGAGTTTTCATTGGCTTTTAGTTTAATGTCACCCAGCCAGAAATCTCTGGTTCCCTGGCATTGTACACTGAGATTAGCTGAACCAGTAAGTCCATCACAACAACAGCTTTGCTTCCATAGAATGTTTCTATAGCAACAGTCAACAAAAAATGCACAATCAATGAAGCACACAGAGTTTTCATATCACAGACAAAATACACACACATATATATATACTTACTTATAATATTTCTTTGTCCTCTAAAGGTGAATGGGAAGGAGTTGTCCAAGTCCAGCCATGAGGAGACTGTGGAAGCCTTTCGCGCTGCCAAGGATCCCGTCGTGGTGCAGGTCATCAGGCGGACCCCCAGCGGCCGCCCCCATGGCCCCCCTCAGGAAATCCATGTGGTGGATGTGTGCACTCAGACCGACATCACCTTTGAACACATCATGGCGCTGGCAAAGCTCCGGCCTTCGACCCCTCCTGTGCCTGACGTCTGTCCGTTCCTGCTCTCTGACAGGTATGTTCAATAGGACATTTATTTTATTACATCCATGTCAACCAGGGCTTCCCAACTTTTGTAACCAAATGTGTCCCAAAAATTATGAGGTCCACCTTCCCAAATAAATGAGAGAAAAAAAAAAAAAGTATCATGACAAAAAATTAGGAAAAAAAAAACTGGGCTGTTAATTTCTGTCATGCCACTGTCAGCTGTAATGACCAAAATAAATTACCCTCACCCATCACTGCCTTCCATTATGAATCCATATTTAATGTATTCTGGGCCATATTTCCTCACCACAGGCTTTGGAGCTTTTACTGGGGCAATGGCTTTTCCCACATCACTTTTTGGTTTGGAAAACTGATCCATTTTGTGGCACTGCAAAACAGTAGCAAAACACTTTAGTATCTATTTGATGATGTGTCGCGATTTGCGATATAATGGTGATATCCAAACATTACTTGTAATTGAAATTGTAAAGTTTAGTTTAACATGATTTTGTATGTGAATTCTTGAGCTCATTTCGATACAAAAATGACTAGCTTTGTGTTTTGCCAACTAGATGCCACTCCGAGGCTCACCCATGGGTGGTCAAATAAATGTTAATCGTGATTTTGATTCAAAACAGGAATTATAATTTTCAAAGGGATCAGTGACTTGATTGAATTTAACATATTCTGATTTAGTTAAATATATTTATAAATGATTTCTGTTCAGTGCCTCACGAGTTTGTTGTTGTGTCCTTGTTTTGACTTTGGCTGGGACTTGAGGTAATTATGAGGGGGGAGGGTGGGGGGCAGTGAGACACTTTGTTGAGCTATGAAGCAGACATATCAGTGTTTGCAGGATTAGCATTACCAGTATGCAAGACGTCTGTAAAATATAAATGAATTGTCTAACCATCTGTACAGTCTGACAAATATAGATTTGTTTGATGAATGAGCCTCTCAATGTCCTTCACGTCTTCTCACCGCTAGGACACACTAAATTTAAAAAAAGAGAAATAAAGGACAGGGCTAATTGGTACAAATGAACCATTAAAACAGAATGCATGTGTGTAGGATGATTGATGTTTTGAGGCTTAGTTTCACATTTATTTATTAGTTTAACTTAGTATGATAAAGTTGAGAATATCACAAGCAATTCACGTCAACTAAAAATGTTGTCATTTATGAACTGAAGTGACTTTGATATTCAGTTTGACTTTTACAATCTGGTTTCCCAGGTCAATTCATAGCACATGCAGCTTAACTGTCCATCAAGTTTTGACCCTCTATGATGCTGTACTATATTTTTGATGAGGATCAGGCACAGAATACAAACTCAGCTGTAATATTAACTGTTTGTTAAGCAAATATGTATTTTTAAATATAGAAGAGCTAAAAGGACATACTCGGGTTACTTTGTGTGCAAAGTGATTCAAAACAACACGTGTGTGTGGTATCACTAAAAGTCTAATCACATCTCATCTGGATGCTGGGCAGAACAATACCTCAAAGACATGTTTTTATTGTTTATGTGGGAGGAAGGCATAAAAATATGCACAAAAATGATCTTGAGAGTTTTAAGTATCAGCTGGAGGTTTTTGCTGGAGAACAACAAAAGGAACAGGGTTCATTATTTCGTCTTCTGGCATTTTAGTTTATATTCTGTTCTCAAAGGAGGAGTAAACTGAGTACAAGAAAAGTTTAGCATAAAAGAATATCTGGGTTTCACCTCTTGGGAATGTAAAAATGAGACAATGGCAATGCAGGAGCTTCATAGCACAGAACAAGGGGGATGGTCTCAACAATCATAAAAATCTTGAATTATTTAATCATCTGTTGCCATTTGTTATTGGAGACTTGCTTTGATTATTGCTTGCCTCGACGACCATTATAGAAAACATCATAAAAGCTGTGTTATCGTCAGTGTTACACGCTAGATTTGAAGTAGTGCATACATGAACTGATCAAAATCATCGCCACACCTATATATCTCACACAATATCACCAAACAATCCCCCACAGGGCCTTCTTGCCATAATTGAAGCTGCTTGGCATATCCATTTTTACTCATTGATGGTTTACAAGGTGATTAAAGCAAATGGGCTAATAAAAAGCTAGGCAACACGTGCATCGTGTGCTCGCAGGCTACTCCCAGCCCCAGGCCGAGCCCAAATGTAATCAATGTGTCCCATAAAACTCACATTTTCTTCCCCTCATCTGAGATCAGGTGCACAATCCAATATACAGCAAATTTTATAGATGTAACAAATGTTTGTAACTCTTATTTTTGAGGCTAGATTGTAAATTTGTAATTGCATTCTTTTACGCCTTCTGCCAAATGTTGTTATATGTGTAATATCGAGGCATGAAATTATAAAGTAATGTGACATTTACCAGTCTGGTTTTATGACTGGAAGATTGTTTGAGACAGTTTTAAAGTGCTACATAATCTGAGAGTCAGACAGCCCCTGAACACACCGCTCAACATGTTCAACAGAGTGTCTTTTTGAAGTTTTTTGTCCACTGTGATTATCCTGTGTGGCACTGAAGCTGCTCATCGTGTAAGGCCTTCACAATGCTGTTTTTGTTCAGTGACTCAGGGAAGCATAATAGAATTACACTGTACAATGTGGGGGGTTTTGTCTGTCGAGTAGGAAGCAAATTATGTGGATATGCTGTCATTAACAAGGGGCTGTATTTTTATCACACACACTACAGCGGCACTGAAAGCCCTTGACAAATCCTTTATTCTTCCGATTCCAGCGAAGACAAAGGCGAGGGAATCCTGTCACTTAGAGGTATTGAAAGCATTTGAAAGTAACGCCCAACTCACCTCCTCTTTCTGCCTCACTCCCCGTCTGTCTTTCCCTCTTTTTCCTCCTCTGCCTGTCTCCCCCGACAGCTGTCATTCTCTTCATACAATGGAGCAGGATTACTATGAAGGGACCGGCTACCTCTCCCCTGTTCCAGCTGATGGAGAGAGGACGGAAGAGTTTGAGTATGAGGTAGGAATCACACTTGACACCACTGATTACTAAAACCTCACAGATTCATTGGCGTGGCTAATGTAGGGGTTCATTTAAGCGCATAGCTGATATCTATTGGAACATACGTTGGTAGATAAGTAGCATAACGTTGCAGTACAGAAATGCAAAAGATAGAAAGAGAAGTAGTGTTGCTGTTTGTACACCAGAAAGCACTGATAAGTTTATTTTTCGACTGTAAATCTTAGCTTAGTACATATCATAAATGAAAACGCCTACTGCTCTGTAGTGGCTTAAGGGTTCTGGGTTAAGGTTCCAAATGAGTAGTGGCCCATGTATATTGTTAATCTTATGGCTATTGGACTCAAAAGTCCAGTATCAGCAGGTCTTTACTGCTAACAAACAAGTTCAGTGATACATTGCTGAAAATTAAGCACAACGTGTACAAAAGCAAACACGCATCTGACCTCTCCATCACATGGACACAGAGTCCCTTAACACTCCATATTTAATGATGCTTAGCTATTGGTGGAAGGTCCCAAACACTAATTGACTCCACAGGCAGATCCCAGGGGGACAGTAGTGGGAGATGATGAGCCACATTGCAGGCAGCCTGAAAAAGCCTTTGCTTCCATTGGAAATGATGACACGCATCCATGTTTTTACTTTTTGTCTACAAGGCAAACAGACAAAGTTGAAAACCTTCCAAGAGCGAAGTTGTTACCTGAGACTCACTAATTGTTTTCACAACTCTGGAAGAAGAAGCTTGTACCTTTGTCTGTGAGAAATCCAATTAAAGTGAAGTGTGTATGGCAAGTGCTAGTAAGAAAAAAAAGAAGAAGAAAAAAAGATAGAAACACATTTCTTTGCTTCTGTATGTTTACCGGAGTGTAAATAACAGGAGCTGTTGGGTAGGTGATGTTTCTGAGGCTGTTGATCTCTGACACATACACATGGATACATACTGATCAACAGATTCAAGTGTGACGGGAAGAGATAAACAGACTTTGTCCCGCGCTCTCCAGTTTGGTGCAATATTCTTTATTTCCGAGTCACTGAGGTGCGAGCATATCGCCAGCGAGGGCTCCGACTGGTCTGATGTATGATGATTGCCCTCCCTCATCATATTTGCTTCATTTGCATTTGTTCTGAATGCTTCCACCCACTGAGCTTAAGCTGTCTCTTCACACCCTAAAGAGATTTGTGCACCAGCTTGAATCCCAGTGTCAAATCGGAACAAATATAATATATTAAAGCTTCTCTCTTTATGCCTCATTGCTATTAACAAATCCTATTATTTTGTGTATGCTTTGTGGCCTGCATCGTTTTTTTTATTTCATGCTCCGTGAGTTAGATATCAAGCTAATGCTGCCCCACTTACTGTATGTCAACTGAAAACGCTGCGAGGGGGAAGTAGTTGAAAAGCTGAAAAGCCACTTTCAGAGTCGACCTGATCCCCCGCTGAAGGAGACGAAATAGAATAAAGGAAAGACATTTCTTTAAATTACCTTTTGTTGAGATGAAAACGCACAGCGTGTGGGAGCAGTTTGCCATCCCATCACAGAGAAACCATCTCAATCTAATTCACCTTTCTAAAACACCAGGACATTGATGTTTCTGTTTAGGGTAATCAACTTGTGAGAGTCGTGGAGTACAGTGGATGATGAGGTGGAGATAAAATGCCGGATGCCACAGAAATACACATTCATAGTATACTGTATATATTAAAGCTGTTTTGGCTCATGTGATAACTCTGAATCTTCTGTACTTAATATATTGGTGGTACACCACATTCTGCTAGTTTCTATACGATCTAAAGACTTTATTCAGACATCAGCCACAACAGGCAGCTGTTTTCAGCTAAACAGGTTTGATAAACCCTCTGTATGCGACGTGTACGCCACCAAAACACAGTCATACAAAGTTTGCTACTAGCTGGTAGCAGTTAAAGAAGCACATATGTTGCTGTTTACAGCTTGTTGTGCTGTCCCTACATAAAAATGAATGCTGGTTTATGGAGTTGGGTTACTGATAATGTTCTACGGCAAGTGATTAAAATGTAACTGTAGGACAATATTAGGGAAACCCAGTTAGTGCAGCTAAACTCGAAGTACACATTTAGTATCATAAATGAGATAACTAGGTTTTTACAAGAGCACATGTTTATGAAAGACTGCAAGGGAGAGTATCGCTGTCCTTTCTATGTAGCAGGATGAAAGGAAGCACCACATTTACATCCAAAGTAATTCAATCCATCCAAATCCAAGTCAAACTGAAATGACAACAGACACATCTGTAAAGGTACATTTTACACAGTTTGAACATTTGACTACCTGTGAAAGTCGTATAGTCTCAATTTAAGTCTCTGGCTACAGAGTCTTATACACAGACAATAAGGCTGCATTGATTTAAAATGTTCAGGGGTAGTGGGTGGAGAAATCTCATTAGTGACTGGTTTTATATTAACCAAGTTACCTCAGTCCATGTGAATCATTCTCCAATTTCTTACCACATGCTGATTTTTCTTTCCCTGCAACCTTTAATTCTGTACTGTATATGTTCAAAAGGGACTGACAGTCAGATTCCACCATAACATTTTCCAAGTGTACCTCCTGCACTCTATCTCAAAAACCTCTTTAGAATAAGTCCTCCTACTTCACTTAACAAGCCAGGCGAGGAGGATTTAAGTGGAACTATAAAGTATACTGTATCAGTTAATTTAATTGTTCATTCTGTAGGAAACCCCTTAACTGAACAAACCATGGACTCTCTGTCCCCTGTACGTTGGCTTATTTGGATTAATGAAAAACACAGGCCATGCCTGATAGCTAGAATTTCACACAGAAACATCATACATTTTCTGGAAACCTCTGATGTTTATGTGGCCACCACTTTAGTAACCATTCCTTTGATTAGTTTCGGTGAGTTCTGAAGAAGCAAAGTATACTCCTAGCTCAGAGATAGTCTCCCCTCTCCTCCTGCCAATGGTAGCCATCTATGCATTTGTGACTGCTTTTTCAATTACTGGTAATCAAAGGCGGGATTATTATGACAGCATCCAATGTGCTTTGATGGTGGGCGGCAATCTTCCCCTAATCACGCCATCGCAGTCCTTAATTTACTGTCAGCCCTCGTCCCGGTGCCACGCTGCAATCTCCTGCCTGAGAGGCAGACAGCTCGCCTGGAAAATGGAGAAAAAAAAAAATGAAAAGGCAAGAGGGAGAGATGGAGATTGGTGAATGCACTTTTGACGGATCAGGAGACAACCTCCTTTTACTGATGCATCCGAGTGTGAGTGGGTGTTCTTTCCACCCATTATTTTCTTTAAAACAAGAAAGCAAAGGAACATCTGGTAAAGAATAAAGGGGTCAACTATGTGTGCTGCACATAGTTAAACAAACACGCAGGGTTGGTGTTTCATCCAACATGCAGTAATTGTAGCAATCTATCTTCTCTGATCATTTAGCCACAGGTCTCCTGCACTATATCTACCTATTAATTAGTCAGAAGTAACTTTAGGCTTGTTCCACAGCCACATAGAGATGATGTACTACCTGCTCACACCTCTGCTATGCCTCACTCTCAGCAATTAATTTGTGTGGTTTATTTTTAGACAGTTGTCTCCAAGACATTGCTAAGGATTTCAATATTTCTCACGGTTATCCCACAACTTCTCACATCATATTAGCATGCAAGATGTGCGCTGTCTCCGTAGCTCCCATTACCTCCATGACTGCTTCGTTGCATCAGATGTGCCGCTTTAATAACATCTCCACCAATAAAAATGGTGGTAGCTCATTAGTAATATCTTTAATGTAGCTAATGAGTGATTTTTTTTTTCTTCTCAGCTTACTTTGTTCAGGTAGTCAGCACCAAAAGCTTCTTAGCTTTTTCACGTTGAATCCTTACATATCAGCCGGGATTTGAAGTTGTCATCATTGCTTTTGAGACACTCAATTAAAGATCTGAGCTCCCCGTCAGGTGGAGGCTGTCGGGAAAGATAAAACGAAGAAAGCTCAGATGACGTCGATTTTACCTGAGCTCTTTTTCACTGTGTCTCTGCGAATATGTGTGCTCTGCTGAACCCACTTGTGTGTAAGCATAAGGATTGCACAGGGATGGAAGAAATACATTTGGGAAGTGTGTGTAGCCCAGCAGCAGCAGCAGCTCCCTGGTCCAAAAACACCTCAATGATCTGTCAATGTATGAGAAAAGCAGAGGTAGCGAAGTGTAGAGAGAAAGTAGTGACAGGGGAGAAGGAGGAAATGGGAAGTGAGCCTAAAGATGTGTTTGTGTGTGTGTGTGTGAGAGGAAGTGGGGGGTTATAAACAGCTTTGGAGGGGAAGCCAGAGGCAGCAGGTGGCGACTCTCTGGCAGAGGTATTGGCCTTTTCTCCGTCTTCCCCTCATCTCGCCATGGTCAGACTTCACCCCCTCCTCACCTCCTCCCATTCCCAAAGCCCTTTCCACATCTGACACGTGTAACCAGCCAACCCACACTTGTCACAGAGGAAATTAATCTCTCTGTTTCTGTATGAGGCCCCTCCGAGCCCCATCAGAACCCTCGCCGCCGCCTCCATCCTGCTCTCCGCTCAACCACCTCGCTCCTGCTGCTGAGCGTTGGTGTGTTTCTGCTCTAATGAAGACTTTGGGAGGAGAGGCCATTTCACACTTGATTCCCTCCAACACCCTTGATATGTTTCAGCATTTAGAGATGGAGCACAGACTTCTGCTGTTTGGTGTTTGGCTGCACCTCTGTTGTGGGAAATCGAGAATGAAAAGTGGTTCATGTACATGAACTGTATCCCAAGCTTGAAGAATATTGGAAGTTGTGTTTGGTTCCATCTTCACAACATACTCTAGATAAGTTCCATCCATCTCACTTTCTGTTATGAACTTTAATAAAGAATTCATGTTGACGCCAGGGTACTTTGCTGTGTTCCAAGAGGCTCGTGGGAAATTTTACGACCACTGATTTGTAAGTCAATAGTTTGTTGATCTCCACCCGAGGGAGGATGAGGAATACTTTAGTGCTGCAGCAAATATGTATATTCCGTAGCATTAGCATAATTATAGTTTATTTATAGTCTAATATTCGACAACTTGGCTAGGGCTTGAAAGAAAAACACTTGAGGTCCTCTGGCATTTATCAAAGCCCCCACCGATCAAACTCTCCAAGCTGAGAATGTCTTTCATGATCAAACACTTTCAGACTCAAAAAGCTCAGACGGGAGTTGGCAATCCAGACTCAATAAGCGTCTCAAAAACAAGTCAGACTTTGGGCTTGAAGAACATTGTTATTTGATCTTCAGCTGAGCAGCAACTTTGTTTTTGTGTAGCCATTGTTGTGCATCAAGATTCATCGTTAGTGTATAGAATAAATTCAAAGTGTCAGATCAGTTTCTGTTTCCTCATTAAAGGTTACAGAGGTCTTCTATGCCAGCAAAACAATATGACCACAATGTTTGTGTGCTGTTCTGGAGCTTTCAGTCATATCACTTGATCTTCCTTGGCAGATGGAAATTGTACAGTAGTCGTGGAATTGTATTGCATTTTTTTCCGAGCACTTCAAAGATTTCTCTTCCACATTGGCTTGAAATGTTCAGAAAAATGGAAATTTGACCATCAATAATTTTAGAACAACTGGACAAACTCCATCTCCTAAGAAAGATTGTGTGATGTGATCAAAAACTCCTGAACAGCTGCTAAATGGACCTTGTGGTTGCCTTTGCTTCAGGGTCAGTCGTTGCTACTCTTGTTCAATTAAATGTCTCGACAACTATTGGATGGATTGCCATGAAATTTGGCATCGACATCCATGCCCCCTTGAACTAATGACTACCCCATTAGCTTCAACTGTACTCTAAGTGCTAACTAGTCAACGTTGGCATGCTGGTATGCTAAGATAATATGTTGAACATGGTGAACTTTATACCTTGTACACATCATCATGTTAGCCTCACCATTGTTAGCCTCAGACGATATCATTTAGCTCAAAGCAACGCTGTGCCTGGCATGTATGTCTGTAGACTATTAGTCTTGTTGTTACATGTTGTGTTTTCCCTCTTATCTACACAGGAAGTGGAATTGTGTCGACTCAACAGCCAAGAGAAGTTGGGGCTAACTCTGTGTTACAGAACAGATGAAGAGGAGGATGTAGCCATCTATGTCAGCGAGGTGAGTAGATAACGTCCCCTTCGAGATGGTAGACTCAAATGACTTGTATCTCCATCTTGGTTTGGCATGAGGAAGCGTTAAGTTTTTATAGCTAAAGTTTTTCATTTGAAAAATCCCCAAACACAGAATAGTCTCTGTTTTATCTTTCCCTGCTATTGCTTCTGGAGATACTGTGAAACACATTCAACATAAATGTATCCATATTCTGCTAGCTATTTTTTTTTGCCAACCACCACAGTAAGGACTGCCAGCTGAATGAAATGCAATATGAATACTCTTGGGGCAAAAGGTATATGCATATTCTTCAGACTTCTTTAGATTTCAGTTCTTTGTAGTCTCACATTAACATATCATACACTGTTGTAGAAACGGAGAGTTTTCATGGCTAAATTATATGCCTCAGTATGCCGAAACAACAGAGAAAGCTTCATTTTCCAAGACTAAATCAATTGTGACATTTAATATTCATCTTCCAATGTATGATTTACTTAAATATTCATGCAAGCAAAGCAGGTTTCTCTATTGGGTATAACAATTAAAATTGAACCCTTTCATCAAGCAAAAATTACATTATTTGGCAGTTTGGAAATGTTCTAACTGTCAGTTACAAATATGAAATGACTGCAGTGACAGTTAAAGAACAAACACTTTCAGGTCTTGTTGTTGTTGTGATATGCATGTTGGCAACAATTTACTCTTGCATCTACTTTTCTCCCACTTGTTGGAAGCATAAAAAATACTGTATTCCATTCTGCTCAACTTTCTCTCGTATTCGTTTGAAGTTGAGTCGGACCCTGCAAGGTGTTCGCTTTGAGAGCTGAGCAGAATATAAATCACTGTAGTCCGTGGCTCCTGGCAGCATCCTTAAGCGTTCGTTCTGCAAAAAAAGTAGGGCTAAGAGCTGTGTGCTGCATTTAGATGAGGTGGCTGAATGTCACCGTATACAGGATGTGTTAGAGAAGGCGTTACTCTGATCTTGCATAAGGCGAGAGAACACATCAACATGGAGTTAAGAACAATGCAAGGTCATATTACAACAAGCTTAATTCCCCCAACTTTGTAGCGCTTGATGAATGGCCACATTGTCTTCGACTCGTTGTAGTTATTTAAGTTTATCTCCCTTTCTTTCCATTGTGCCTCACAGCACAGTGGTTAAATAATACAGAAGAACAAGACCTGAAAGGTACATTTCCTAAGGTTCATCCATTTTCTATCCCTGTTTAATTATTTTCAGTGGCACAGGGGGCTGAGGTCTATCCCAGCATGTGTAGGGCAAAAAGGAAGAGTCGATCCTGGACAGGTCACCAGTCTACTGCAGGGCCAAAAGACCAAATCATTCACACTGATGGGAAAAGTCTTTTTTTTAGTTGTCCTCCATATTGTTTTCTTCCCTAACTACTAAACAGAAAGGACCAAACCTGAGAGTCAAACCAAACCTGAGAGTCAAAAATGTAACCACAGCCATTTCCCCACTCACAATGATATCTTCAACAACAAATAGATTCCTTCATTTATCTGTAAATCAGTTTTCATGTAGATCTCTCAGGGTTTGGGTCCTCTCCCCATAACTGCAGAAAGATTACGTTCAATTTCCTCTGTTCACTCCATTCCTTTCTAGTGACCTTCCTCCCAGTTTAATGAGTGTCCCTCTGTGTAGGAGTGGACTATCATGAAGATGGAGTACCACAGCACCTCACCATCTCCAGAAATCCTGCCTGTTAGGATAGAGTGAAACGAATGGCCCCAGACACAGATTGATTGGCCGATGAAAGAGTGTCCTGCCCTCTTGTCCACAGGCATTAGTTACAGAAGAAGCAGGTGCATCATGTATTGAGGCTGTAGATGCTGTAAGCAGAGGCTTGTGCTACATAAACCTGACAGAATATTACAACTAAGGCGGGTACAACTTAGATTTTAAATGATAAAGGTGACACTCAGAGTTAATGGCTTTGAAAACTGACCAGGCAGATGCAGGAAAAGCATTTGACATCTAAGATCTTGCCAAGTTGGCATACCTATTGTTTTCTGCTCACATTATTCATAACAGGCTAGACATGTCTAGCTGGGTGATGTCTATATAATGAGTTTAAACGTTTTTCTTTCCAGGCACTACTAGATTCTCTTTCTTTTGTTTGTTATTTTTGCTATTGAAAGTGTTTTAGAGGCATATTTTTGTTCCCTCTACCCTCACAGATCAGTCCAAACAGCATCGCTGCCAGAGATGGACGCATCCGAGAAGGGGACCGCATTTTACAGGTACAGCAGGGCACTCTTTCTCACTGGCCCCCTCCACACCAGCTCTAATTAGATTCAATATAAAAACCTGCTTTTATTTTGTCGCACTCAACCACTGTCTCCCAGCACGAGTGCCCATTCATTTTTAATGGCAGCACATTAAAGGGGGAACTCTCCCCCGCTGTGACTGTTAGAGGGGGAGAACTGCCCCCCTGGCTGTTTTAGTTACTGACTCAGCACCGACAGGGGTTTTTAAGAGTTCTAGTTCAGGATGGAGCTGTGCTGCGGCTCACTGCCCCCTTTGGGATAGCTGAGAGGCTATGACTGTTATTAGCCCCTAGCTTCATCTTCAGGCCTCAGATTCAGAGGAATTCTGCTACCATCGAGGAGCAGCAGTTGTCAGGGCTGTTGGCTGTTAAGTGTTGCCTCTGTGTGTAAGGAGGGTAATTATTGTTTTTGTTAAGACAAGTAATAGCCTCTAATTGCAATGACAATTATAACCTTATTAAATTGTTATGGCAAACAATTGCCCATTCAACCATTCTGCAGACAGAGCAACATTAGCATTTACTTGGAGCTGTGTGTTTAGCCACCTGATGAATACAAGTCTAATATTCACCGTGTTTTAAGCCATGTTTTGGTCTCCACCATCTCCTGAGGGAAGTATAAGGCTAATTAGCTTGCTAGATGCTAACAATTTTTCAAACCTAACATATTACATTACATTACAGTCAGTCATTTAGCAGACGCTTTTATCCAAAGCGACTTACAATAAGTGTATTCAACATAGGTATTCAAGAGAACTACTAGTCACCAGAAGTCATAAGTGCATCTCCTTTCTTAAACAAGCATCTAAGAGCATAAACCAGAGCAAAAGTACAGTGAAGAAACAAACTAATACGAATACAATAAGTGCAACAAACTAATACGAATACAATAAGTGCTAAGCGGAAGGCTCAGGGTAGTACTTGGCATAGCACTCTTTCCTAGCTTCCCAGGTTTATCAGAGCATTTTCACCAAACACACTTGCCTGCTGCTGCTGGAAACATGAGTGATGAGAGTGGAGTTTGACAAACTGCTGAAAGAGGCTCAGTAGAGCTTGGGGAAACAACAGAATTTGGTGATGAGTGTTTGCGCGTTTGTCACTATAGACAACATCCTTCAGATCATTTGATTGCTAATATGAAATCTATTGATTAGTGTAGCTCTGGCTGGAGATTAGCAATTAAAAACCAGTGTACTGGGATGGGTCATTTTTATCAACACAATAGGCAATGAACTCTGCCAACATACGTGAAGATCTATACATTGAGAAACACACTAGTATGCTATGGAGAATATGTCTTCTAATCAATACAATGGAACATTAGAAGAGTGGAAACGGGAATTAAGTCGAGGGAAAAGTAAACAGGATGTGCAAGTGATTATTTGATGCATGGGGCAGTTGCATAAGCACAGTTTGATTGTAAATGTCTACCGGTGTCTACCATGTGTTGTGTGACTGATTTGAGCCAGAAATGGTAGTGTGTGTGTGTGTGTGTGTGTGTGTGTGTGTGTGTGTGTGTGTGTGTGTGTGTGTGTGTGTGTGTGTGTGTGTGTGTGTGTGTGTGTGTGTGTGTGTGTGTGTTTGTGAGGCAGACCAGTACTCTGGCACTATTATCCACCAGTGACAGGGCCATTACTCTGCCTGCAAAAAGATGGACGCCCCATGTCAGTGGGCAGTTAATTGTATGGCGAGATGCATGTGCGCTGCCGGATCCTTTGGTGAACACAACAGCTCCGTTGGCCGTCGGCCACTGTCCCATTCATAATCACTGCTGGGTCCTGCTTCATATTAGAGAGCATCACAGAGTGTTTGCAATTTCCCTGGGAAAAAAGGCATTATTGTGCAGTGTCTCTTTTATTGTGGTACTTTGTTTTTCTTAAGAGCCTTTGTATTGGAGAAAATGAAGTTGGCCTCAGTGTGTGAGGATATATATGTGCCTGTGTTCAAATATTTCCACTTGTGTATACAAAGCATGTTTGCTTGCTTGTGTCCGACTTAATAGTGTGTGTGCTAATCGTGTTTGTATGTCATCCTCAGATTAATGGCCAAGATGTACAAGACAGAGAGGAAGCAATGGCCGCACTCTCCAATGAAGAGAGTAGGAACATCGTACTGCTGGTTGCCAGACCTGAGATGCAGGTTAGAAATGACCACGCTGACATACTGTATCGTTCAGCCACTGACTAAAACACCTACTGTTGGCGTAGCATGGGTAAAGAATTAACTGAATTCACAGATTACAGCCCTGGAGGTTTGTCATTTGCATTATATTTGCTCAGAGTAAACCTTAGCAATCTGGGGTAGCCAACCCTCCCCTCCACCACAACCACTCCAAGTGGAAGCCACCACTGAGACACCTCATCATGTTTTATTTTTATGTAGCGCCACTGTAATTGACTTCCAACGGTAAGCCATAAAAGCTAATGGCATGCTAATGTGGAGTGAGTTCAAGCCCAAGGCCGATGGCGAATAAGTGAAGGGACTCTGCCGCAGTGCAGATGAGCTAGGAGCAGCAGTAGTAGACTCTTTGTAATTAAATGTGTCCCTCAGTAGTAAATCTGAAGTCTTCAGATATGGATCCCATTTGGCTCACATCGAGCAGACAAACAGATGATGGATGGTTCGGAGCATATAGGTCAGAGGCGGCAGTCTTATGTCCATTAAATTGTATTGGCTTGATTTTAAGATCTGAATGTATGTTTTAAAGATGAGGGCTGGCGTTTTGTTGGTGAAGAAATAGGGAGCAGCATATCAGTCAAACGCCACATCATATTGAGGCTTGCTGTGCCTTATTTCAAAACCATGCATGCTGTTTTTTTTACGTTTTATCTTTCAGAGAATCCCATTTTGGCACCCATTTGGACACCATATTTGTTTTGAGGCACCGTGTAGCCACAAGCTTTAGACCTTGACAAATAACACTAGCCCCTTTCTCTCTCTCTCTCTCTCTCTCCCTATCCCTCTCTCCATATGCATTCCTTTTTTCATTCACCATTAGCTGGAGGAGGCCTGGCTGGATGATGAGCACAGCGAGTTCCTGGAGCAGCTGAAGATGGAAATGTTAGAGGAGCAACAGAGAGAGGAGATGGAATTGGCTGCCCTACAGGAGCAGGAGAATGAGCAGGTCAGACATGCAAAAATAGCAAAACTTTGTTATTTGGGCTAAAGAAACTCTTGAGAGCCCTTTTAACTCTTATTTTTCTATTTTCAATAAGAATCAAGCCCCTAAAAACGAATGAGTCAGAAAGCAATACATTTAAGATAACCTTCCCCCTGATTGACAGAACATTGTACCCGGTGTGTTATAAACACCATGGTATCAAACTGACCAATAATTGCTTTGGCTGTATCATTCACAGTCAATATTAACCATAAAATGACTAAAGATCAAGCTGGTGGCATTGATGAAATCAAACTCTTCATTTACTTTCTTGGAACAGTGAAAACAAGCTTTGCCCTTTGAATTGATTACAACCGAATTTCTAGAGCACAAAATATGGTATTCGGAACAGCCCTAAAAATAATGATTATGAATATTTATGGAAGGGGACTGTTGAACCATTTAAATTCCAAACATTTGCAATCAGAACTTTAGGTTTTGTTTTGTCGGTAAAATAGCATGCTACAAAAATCCATATCGATGGAACATCAAAGACATGGCGGAGAGGAAACAATCCCTGCAGTGAAAGAGCTGTACAACAGAGTTACGCACAACAGCATGTGTAATCCTTACGGAGAGAGCAGAATAGGCTTGCACTATTTAACTCTTATATGCGGTGGTTCTGGGGACTTTTTGTTGTTTTCTGTCCTCATTCCATAAAAAGGAGAAAACACCAGAGTACCATTCAAAGTTTATTACCATATGTAACATTTGAAAATTTGTTGAATCACTTAAAACAAATTTGCAAGCACACTGAAATAATCAACAATCACCTTTTTCCCAAGGTTGAGTCCTTAGCAGCAACCCTCTGCTGCATACTGTTCCCTTTCTATTTCCCTTCCAGTCTATCTGTCCTGTCTTTCTAATAAAGACAAAAAGCTAACGTAAATAATATAAAAAATACATTTTAAAAAGTGTCCTTATGTGGCTCAATACCAGAATTAAATCATCATCATCATCATAATTAAGCATGTGTTGAAAGAGCCATATATCAATAAAAAAATCTGCCTATTTAAGGATGGTCTTGTTCATTGTTCATTATTTTCAGAGAGCAGAAGATGACAAGCCCACCTGCTCCACACTCCCCCATCATAAGGATAGCGTACTGAGAATAAAAGACAGAATGGAGAGCTCAGAGCATAATGTCCTGGCACACATCCAGAGACGGTTGTCCCAGTGCCTGAGAGACAATCGGGACACACACTGTATCACCGGCTCCACGCGGCTGGAGGACAAAGAGGATGAGGACGATGATGAGACGGAGGGTGATCGTTTCCAGCAGCTCTTGGAGCTCAAGTGTCAGATACGTAACAGCGGCGAGTACGACCTGTTCTACAGCCGCCGTAGCACCATTGAGTGCAGCATTGGGGAGCAGGGCGGCGTCCAGCACGAGCTACGTATGCTCAACGAGGAGCTGCGCAGCATCGAACTAGAATGTCAGAACATCATGCAGGCCCATAACCTTCGTAAAGGCCAGCAGTCTCCCTCCACGGGCCACACTGCACCCTCAACCAAAAACCAAAGCCTCCATAGAAGTGACCCCACAAGGGGTAAGCTGGCGGACATTAATGGGAGGCTGGAGAAATCTGACAAGGACAGCTCCAGTGCCTATAACACGGCGGAAAGTTCACGAAGCACCCCTCTGGCAATGGACCGCTCCCCCGAGCACTCGCTCCAGAGAATGGTCAGCCTCACCAACCAGAGGAACCTCTGCAGCAGCCTTGCCTCTGGCCCTTCTCTAAGCCCAAGCCCCATCCCAGCATGCCGTGCTCCAGTCCCAGGGAGAAGAGGCAGCCCCGACCCAAGCAATCCTTCTGAGTCGAACCAGACAGATCAGGCTGAGGAGGATAGCAGGGGGGAATTAAAACCACTTGCGTCCCAGATTCCTTACTTCTCTCCATCCCACAGTTCCCAGCAAAGGCAGGTCAACATCCCAGCACATGCCCGCCACTACCAGAGCTACATGCAGCTGATCCAGCAGCGCTCAGCTGTGGAGTACGCTCAGAGCCAGCTCAGCCTGCTCAGTGTCTGCAAAGAGCCTCAGATGCCCATTAATGAGCCCAAGATGGAGTGGAAGGTCAAGATCCGCAGCGACGGCACGCGCTACATCACCAAGAGGCCTGTTAGAGACAAGATCCTGAGGGAGCGAGCCCTAAAGATTAAAGAAGAGCGTAGCGGGGGAATGACCACGGACGATGATGCAATGAGCGAAATGAAGATGGGGAGGTACTGGAGTAAAGAGGAAAGAAAGCAGCACCTGGTGAGAGCAAAAGAACAGAGGAAAAGGAGAGAGTTCATGCAGCGTAGTCGGCTGGAATGCTTAAAGGAGAACCCTCAGAGCAGCAGTGAGGGACGCAAGGAAGTCAGCATTATAGAGCTCAGTCAGAAGAAGATGATGAAGAAACGGAACAAGAAGATCCTGGACAACTGGATGACCATCCAGGAGCTGATGACTCATGGTACTAAGGCCCCTGAGGGAGCCAAGGTGCACAACGCCTTCCTATCAGTCACTACTGTATAAACAAAACACACATTCTACCCCATGCGGTATAATATACTTGCCTCGTTCAATGTGGCGTTTTTATGAGGACAATAGGAATATTTTTCACACTTTGGTACCCAAAAAGCATTTTGTAAAGACTTTATCAGTGGTGTCATGGCATTTTCTTCATGTTTTTCAGTATTGTTTTTCACATCACTCTGCGGGGGAAAAAAACTTTTTTCTATGAAATTATGACTATATGATTATTTTATTACTTCGCTCTAAACATTTTTATCTCTTCAATTCTATTTTCATATTTATGTTGTAGCCATATACTCAAATGGTTGTTAAAGCATCTAAAGAGAAGCATTTTCTTTTATGTACACTTGCCAGTTGCAACAATGAATTATTGGGTTCTCCTCCCTTTCACTTACTTTTTATTGCTCCTCCATTAGCAGAGCTACTTATCCTTAAAGCTGAAATCAGTAACTCTCTCAGTGTTGCCAAGAGGCAGTTGATATTATGTTTCAGACTATTGGTGCTTGGACGTCTACTAGAAGTCCACTACTCACAAAGTCTAAAAGTTAACCATACAGATTACAGAAAATTATAATAGATTAGGTACATTTTACTTTGTAAAAATAAGGTTCATATTGCAGCTTTAAAAAGGGACAAATATCTTACATTCCGAATCATAGTACTGTATATCTTGTTTCTGGTAAAATTATGACCATAACAACTGCAAGAATGTGTTTAATCCTGAAGATGTAAGGAATTTGAAATTCATCCAATCACCCGAAAGAGAAAAAAGTGCTTTACCGTACTGCCAGGTTTCTTTTAGGGGACAGAAATTCTTGAGGTTTTATGTTACTGAACATTGTAAATGTTAGTATGAGCAAATGTTTCTGGTCAACCACTCAAACAACCTTTGTCTATGTTATCGGTTATTTTTTAAAAGCATTTTTTTTAAAAGTTCAATACCTCATGTTACACTTAAATTCTTCTATGTTGTTTCTATAATTTGTCAACTTGAGCCACTTCTCTTACAAAGTTACAAACCAGGAAGCTGCTACACTGACAGGTCAATGGAAAAACAACTGTGTGGGCAGATGATTTATGTACTTTATATATTGTACTTACAAGAGTTTTGGTGTCAAGGATCACAAACGTCCAAAAATATTCTGACTCAATGCCAGTGCTGCAGGTTTGTCTGTATGGTTTGCTGCTTTGGTTAAAAAATAATTTGTATTCAATTTTATTTTTGCTTAATATTATGAGTTTTTTTCTACATATTCAACAACAGATGGACCTGCTCATAGCTTTTACATACCAGTATTTTTTACATCATCAACATACACCTTTACTCAGCATAGCCTTAACAGCAAAAACTGAACGATGATACGTTTGTGTAGCAAACTAATTTCATACACAAACAGACTCTGTCTCTGGATATCTCTGTGCAACATAGAGGTATCATTCAGCCTTATTCATACATTGTATAATTTGAGTTTTTAAGTAACTGGAAAATATCATAAATATTATATAGTCGTTACTGAATTATGTTTGCGGTTCCATTAGACATGTGTTAGGATGATTGCCACTGAGCAGGACTCAGAAACACACCATAAAAGATCATTGAAAGACTAAAGTGGTGAAACGAATGGGTTGCATTTATCAACAGACTTTATAGTCCAGTTACATGTACAGTATACTCATTCTAAATGCCCCGTTTTTAACAATGATATTGTAAATTTGAAATTTTAAAACTGATCCCTGTATTCGTTTTGAGTCAATGTCAATGGTCTAATTTCGAGTAATGCGTAGTTGGCACATTTGTAGCCGGGTATAATGTGTGATAATGGTGATCTTTGCAAAAGAAATGATAATAAATTATTGTTTTTTGGTAAAACATCACACAGGATCATGTTTGTTTTTTACTCTGCTGCTAATCGTCAGTTGTTACCAGGCTTGAGCTGTGTAGGAAAGCATTCATCCGTGTAGGAAAGCATTCAGCCGGTGAATGATGAACTTTGACCATAAACTTTACATGATACTGTACTCAGCAAGCTGTTAGCACATAAACCTTGTAATTAAATTAAGTTCTTTTTCTTAGTAATCTTTCAAATTTGTTTATAATTTGACTTTCCTGTGAAGCGGCTGGTGTGAACAGTGTGAAAGTGAGCAACAGCAACAATCTGTGCTGTTCTTCTGAGGGACAATGAATAAAGAAGTGAGGTGGAGGGTGTTAGGAAAGAGTGTCATCGGAAATGTTAACACTGCAAACAACCGTAACAAAACCACGTCAAGTCACTGGGGTAAAGACCAGTCTGGTGAAATAAAACAAAATGACTTCTTTGCTGAACACACGCTCACCTCACATATTTCCTTATGTGTGACTTTTTTTTTTCTTCCCTCCGTGAGCATGTTAAGTGATTAAACAGAAGGAGATTTCAATTTAAATCACCTTCCACTCGGATGGCTCTGTGTTCATTAAAACGTACCAACCACTTAATCATTGCTATGGCCTTGTCATATGCAGGGGAGAGCTTCAGGGATACTCAAGTCTGCGCATTATCTTAAGTTGTCAGTGTGCTATAGCTGAAATTGGAGTGTCACGGACACACCACTGCCTGAAGACTGTTCTGTACTTCTGTGTTTCCATTTCACTGAAAACCTGGTTCCTTTTCATATTTGACTAGTTTCTTAAAATGGAACAAGTCTTCCTCCTGATATTATTATACATATTTTCTTTTGTGTAGAAACTGTTCATGTTTACCCATAGGCATTATGTCTTATGTTTTTTGTAGCCAAGCATTTCTTTTTAGTGTTTTATGTTTGTAATATTTTTATTTTCAAACTGGCCTGTGAAATACTCCATCCAACTCCTTACAAGACAAAAAGGCCATTGTTCAGGCTGTGTATAAATATGAAAGCACTTTCTACCACTTAATTTACACACATTACTGTTTTATAATGCCAAGGAATCACATCTAGTGTGACTCTAAGGTTGTACTCTATGTCAATGCTTTCCATTTCCATTAAAGTATTTTGCACTTAAAAGCATCTCCATTCATACAGCGACCAAACATTAACATCCAAGTTAGTATTGAAAAGTGGACTCCTGCCGTCCTCCGAACCCATTTGCTGTCCCGTCATTTATTAATTCTTTCGGTCTGTATGGACAGAGACCATTTAAATGCCAATGAAAAGCCGCTGAGGAAAAAGCGGTATGAGTGGTACCAGCTAACGCCTGAACTAGCCCGAGTACTCGCTAACTAATTAAGTTCATCCCTGAGCCCCTAAAAGACCCAGTCAGGTGTAATTAAAATCGAGCCTGTGACAGCCATGGCATTTGTCAGAGCCACCCGGCAGTTCAAATACCAGTACTGACAGAAATGTCAAACAGATAGCAGTGGCTCATCTCCTCTTCAGCGCTCCACACAAACACAAACACAGCCATTGCCTCGGTTATAAATGTTTGCTGATAACCTTTAGGATTCCCTGAACAGCAAAAACTACAAATTCTCTCCCATTATTCATCCATGGAGGCCCATATTTATTGACATACAGATCCACTTGACGTGTGATGGTGCAATCTACTTCATAGTGCCTCCTCTCCCTCCTAATCTCAGAGGCTTGTAACAAACTGGTAATTGCCTCGGATCATGCGTCTAGATGTCACTTTAGAAATTGATGGCAGCTTTGATCTTTGATATCGTAACTGCTGTGTTGTGATAATTGGCCCTATCATGCCAGATGTAGTGGTGTGTATTTGGCTGATATGGACAGACTGCTAGTGCTGAGCCAGCTGTTCTGAATTTATATGCCTTAATCAAGCAAAAGACAATAACCACTCCGTTGATAGAGGATTATGGGGCATGGAATCACTTAACACCTCCTCCCAAAGTCACTATGCTTCATCCTTAAGGGAATAAGGGATGTCTGTACAACGTTTTACGGCTATCCATCCAATAGGTGAGATATTTCGGTCTGGACCAAAGTAGGGGACCAACCTACTAACCAGCAGACCAACTGCAGTTCATGCAGCCATGCTACTTCCATGGCTTAAAAACAGAACAATGTTAAAAAATGTGTAAGAGAGAGACCTTTAGACTTAAATGTTAAACACATTAAGTATTCACAGCGGTGACATTTTAGCTCAGATATTTTTCTTTTCATGTACTATGAACTTTGGAGATTCTAGTCTGCAGAAAAGTGGAAAGCAATGGAGTGTGTTGATCCCTTCAGACTCATCACGTTGCAATGCTTGAAAACTTTCACGAATGCCTACAGTGGTTGGTAGTGCAGAAAAAACTCATGTTAACATTTTGAGGACCTCTGCACTTTAAGTTATGCTGAAACAAACACGTTTGTTTCACGTTCGGTTCACTCTTCATTTCCAGCATCACAAACTGTGCAGAAAACCTGGACTATAGCCAAGTGTTTACAGCCGACTGTGAATATAATACAAAAGTTTTACAAGTTAATAGTTTTAAGGATTAGTCTAATCTTCTGTTGTCGCACTATTGGCTTCATCACAGCTCTGTGTATACAAACTCTCTGCTGGATATGTTTGTGTGTCATTATTGGCAGAGATCTTTTATTGCTTCTGTGAACCATTTGGACTTTAAAAAAAAAAATCGCACCCCCTGCTTTATGTGTCATTTGTTGTTTCATTTCCAACCCAACCAAATGCATTAGGGGGACCTATTAGGCAAAAACATGTGAATATTTCAGAGCATAATTAGAGCTCTAATTACAATTCATTATTCATAAAATGTGTGAACCGAACTGCAGTACTACTGCAAAGGTTTCAAACATGGACTATTTGGATCCCAATTAGAATATATATGATATTCCCAAAATCATATTGTATTACTGTTAGCACTAAACAGAGATAAGCTTGTATATTATTTTTACATAAAGTCGATTTTAAGAGCTGCGTTTATTCAACAAAGAATATTACTCAAGTTCTACAACAAGTTTACTGCAGTGTACTCAAACAACCAAACAAAAATGTAGAACAGCTTCGAAGTACTGTGACTGCATGCAGTGGCCACTTTCCTCTGTGGACATCTGCATCTTGCAGTATAGTAGTCTGTTGAAGCAAATTGTTCCATCTCTCACTCTGTGGCTTTCTCTGA
Source organism: Anoplopoma fimbria (assembly GCF_027596085.1). NCBI lineage: Eukaryota > Metazoa > Chordata > Actinopteri > Perciformes > Anoplopomatidae > Anoplopoma > Anoplopoma fimbria. The sequence goes on from NC_072467.1 coordinate 20,231,565, forward strand.
TATCTTCGGAACCCGGTCGTCTTTGTTGAGGTTCTGCTTGAATCATACTGCCTCGTCTCCATCTCTTTCAGCAGGATGCTGAGTCATCTTATGCATCCCCCTTTGTAGCTGCCGGGGTCACCAAGGCATATTTGCCAGTTTCAAATTGTCTTTCATTTTAAAATCTCTTCTTTTAGAGTTTGTTGCTCTCAATAGTTGCTGGAATAAATCTTCAGCACGTTGGTACATCGCAGGTCGGAGCTGCATGGCACAGTTGTCAAGTCAGGAACTCAAGGACAGAGAAGATTAGCACAGGCAGAGCCGCGACGGAGAGATCTAGCGTGCAGGATTCAAAGTGATCATTGTAGTATTTTAGAAACGGGTGAAGGAACGCCCTTCTTCAGGTTCTTGCTTCTCTGTTGGTCTGGATGTCCTCTCAGCCTGTGGACATACAGTATTTCTGCTCGCAGAGAGCCTTCGAGCCTGCAGACAGATAAACTGCCCGCTTCCCCTTCCGAGGCCTGACGGCAGGGGTGGGGGTTCAGAGGTCACCCTTTAGCGTCAAAGTCCAGGGTCAAGGTTCAGCGTAGAAGACAAGATAGAGGAATCCTCTTAGCTTAAACTTCTTGAGAAAGGGGGGCAGTTTTAAGGCGGGAACGGCATCACTCCCATATTAACCACTGTATTATTTTCATTTCATTTTTTAGTTTGTCCAGGCAAATAGTAAATTGAGAGTCTAACCATATCGTGCCCTATATGTTTATGAAGGCATTCTCTGGACAAAGTGTATTAGTTCAGATTGGGACATTTCAGTTTTATCAAGAGAATTCTGTGGATATCCGCTACACTCATATTCAGTCATTTTAAATACATGGGATCAATGCAAATCCCAGGTCTTAGACAAAATTGAAATTTGGACTGTCCCTGCCCACTCAGCCCTAGACCCTAATTACCTATCACAGTTCTTAGATACTAGTGTATAGTCAGAACCCCCTATCACATCCACCAAAATGTTTTATAAAATGTTGCATTCATTTCTCCTCCCCAATCTAAACTGGTAAAACAACTCTCACCCTGGTGTTTTTACTAACCTTCCAGGTGGAAATGATTGACAAGTGTAGTCAACCATGCAAGAATGTTGTATACAAATGCAACACTTGCCCCTTTGCAAATTCATTGGCTATGAATCCCATTAACATTCCCGTAAAGTTTCTGTTTTCCTTATTCATGAGCTGTGGATCGGAGTCCGTATCCAATAGAAATTAAAAATGTGATTCTGAGTCTGGGATTGCATCGCTGAGCTTGAGAATTAATAAATAATGTCTGGCAGTCAGTGCATAGGCTCTGTTTCACTTTTATTACACAATGTAAACACTGATCCCCCTCCCCATGTTATTTCAGTGTCAGCATAGTTTCTGAAAAGAGGGTTCTTTCATTAGTCACGGTGAACTCATCTATTCCCATATCATATTCATGTGTATTACACTATGTAGTCCTGTCATGAAGGAATTAAACAGACATATCTTCACATTGATTGAATTGGCTCCTAGTGTGCATCCTAATGAAATTGTAGCTTGTAGAGTGCGAAGCAAACTCATATCTGCACTCCTGCTATTTTGAAAGTTGATGCAGTGCAGCGTCAAGCGGCAGGATAATTTGCGTGTTCAGTTGCATTATGGGTAGCAGAACACCTGCACTGTGAGTAATGAGAATCTTGCCTAGAGGTCTTGCTGATCAGAGCTCAGCTCTTCACTGCTTCCAGGCTTTGCCCCAGGGGAGTCAAGCTGAGAAAGATCCACAGAATGCATCTGCAGAGAGCGAGCCAGTGAATAATGACTATATGTAGTCACTATATGTAGACAGCGCTTCTTTTGGATCATCGCCATGTTGCAAATAAGTAGAGTTGCATTGACTGACTTTGCACATTTACAGCTCCCCAAATGACAATGAGCGTCTTTACACAGTGACTGACCTTGATGCTGGAGTGCACAATTATACTTTATTACATTAGTCTGTGCAGGCTTAATGATTCATGGCTACTGATTTCATAGTGCTTTGTAGACCATTTGACAGTGCTGAGTTTTAGAAATTGAAAAAGTCTACGACGGAGGAGTGGCTATAGCAACTGAGGATAACTGCTTTTGTTTTAAATGGCATTTGGTGTCAAAAAGTAGAGTTAAGATTAGACCATGGCCCACACAAATACTAACAGAATGACAGCATGCTAAAACAATCCCTTGCCCCCTCTTGGCCCTGTCTTTACTTTCTTCTCTCCATAAATGGAAAAAAAAAAAAAAAAAAGTTGCAAACATCAAGATACCCACTTGGTACATTTTAGAGAAGGTCACATTTTGAGGGAATGTGGAGCAACACATACATCACAGATGCTATTAGTTTTAATATCAACACTTGCAGTCTCACTAATGGTGCATATTCAAAAAGTGGAGCAGTAGAATAATCATTGGGAGCAACATACAACACAAAATGTACTGATGCTCCCAATGGCAAATAGGCTATATATCATTGTCACCCTTTATGCTCCTTTTTTGAATATCCCATCTGCATTGCACACTGGTTGTAAAAGATTTGTCCCCTGTGGATTACTTTATTATTTATTTATGCTACAGTATGCATGGATTCCTATAGATGTCCGCTAGATGTGACTTAGCTGATAATTCTGTTGATCTGTTAAACTAGGTTAAGGAGACACAAGTCATACATTTGAGTTGGATCATTAGAAGATGTTGTAATGAAAAATGTGTTAACGTCAGTGAGAGACTCCAAGTTTTGTTTTTGGATGAGCAATATGCTTTTGGGGATTTCAATCTTTATTTTATTCAATATGTAATCTCATTTGAATCATTGGCTGCATATATTCTGCTGCAATGGTTCTGTTTTTACAGAGAAAATACTATCTCGGATACCCTTGAGCTCAAAACTCTGCAGTTGTGGCAAAAAGAGCTCAAAGATATCTCATCATAAAGTATGTAAAGTGATGAGCATAACTGTTGTGCTGCAGTACAATCAATTAAAATAGCTTGTGGCGGGTATGTTTTAAGGAGATTGGTGTACACAGCCATTACAGAGTAGTTATTTCCATTATCTTAAGTGCAAGTGATTTTGTTTAGGTCAGCATTTTTTGGGAAACAAGAAACATCTATTATGGGAAAATCTGCCCATATAAGCATCTGAAACCACAAACTCTAATCAGACATCATTGGTGAGGAAATTATGCGTCCGTATCCCTGGCATATCCCCTTTGCCAGGGATATTGATGGATTTTCTCCCTGGAGTCTTCAAGCTCTGCTTTCTCGTTTGGTTCAGGATTTATGCCGCTCCACAATATCCCCACTCTAGAACCGCAGTTACCCACTTTCCCTTTGTGTGCCAGAACTTCCTTGAGGACAAAATAAAGTCCTTCTCCATAATCTACCTGCACTGGCACATCTTGGGTTTTTGCTTTGGCAACCGCCGCAACTGCAGCCCTTCTAGCCAACCGGTACCTTGTTGTTTCCGTAGACCCCTAGACCAGCGAAGCCTGAAAGGCCCCCCTTCTTCAGCCTGACAACCTCCTTCTTATGCTGTCTTGACAAGCTCTGATAACCTTCTCCACAACTCCTAGTAGCACCTCGACAATGGAGGTTTTGAACATGTCCCACTTGGATTCCATGTCCCCAGCCTCCCCCGGGATGCTTAAACAATTCTTCTGGAGGGTTGGAGACCCAACAGACACGGGCCCCAGCCAGACTTTCTGGTTCACCCTCACTACAAGGTCTGTCCAGCAGCCTACCAGCTACCTGATCCAACTCACCAACAGATGGTGATCAGTAGAGAGCTTTTCACCTCTCTTCACCCGAGTGTGTCGTAGACCGACACCCGCAGAACTGATGATAGGAACATAAAGTAAATCATCGATCTCCCCAGACCCGCCCGGCACCTATCACTCTGGGCAACTATGGAAAGGTTAGAGTCCAGCCCCTCTCCAAGAGTGTTATTTCAGAACCAGTACTACTAGTGCAGGTGAGTCCAACTATATATAGTAACACTCCAGCTCCGGTTCCTTCCCCGCCAGAGAGGTGACATTCCACGTCTCTTGAGCCAGTCTGCAATAGCATGCGCCCGTCTCTGCCTTTTGCCTGCCGCCCTGCTCACAATGAACCCTAGCCCAATTCCTATCCCTACAAGTGGCGGTTCCACACTACCTATATTTCTGGCTGTGCCCCGCCTTGCCCCATGTGTCAAGGCGTGGACACCAGACGTACCTGGGCAAGCGCCCCTCCCTGGTCTTCATCTGCAATTATGAAGAAATAACAGATGTAAAAAGATGCAAAAAATGCAAAAAAGATGCACAGTTTGAATGCAGGATCTTCAAAGGCTGTCACATTTGACAGCTCTGAAAAAATTGCATTTAATATATGAGTAACCAGGCAACATTATTGCAACATTTTACATTAAAAGACATCCTTCTTGGATTCTAGAAACTCTTAAAAAGGAACAAGAGCAGTTGTACTCAATATGACGGTCCTTTACTGTCAGACACTTTAATAGATTCCTTTAGCAACCCTCCTTTGATATGCTTTGATCTCCCCTTTGACCAGCTGGTGTCCTAATCAAAGTTCTTCCCCACAACCACTACCTCACTTTTAGATCAGGAATAAATTTGCTTACCAAAAAAATCTGTAATCAGTAAAAGATAACTGGTTAGCAGCTGGTAGAGACTGAGTTGGCAAGTCACACTAAAGAATAAGCATGGGTCTTTATCAAAACTGAACCAATACTTCTTAGTTTAGACAGCTTGGTGGTACTCAACTGAAATATTACTAATATCCAAGCCTACTGCAGGGGTTACCATTTCTTAGTGTATTTTGTTTGTGTGTTCTTTTGGAAAAAATTAATCATACTCTCTCAGGTTTTCTAATTATATTGTAAGCAGAATGGGCATCTACTACTGTACTGGATACTTAATTATATTGTTGCGTTATGCAAAATAGAATTAAATTAAATGCAATTTTGTTATTTTATTACCCAGCATGACCCATAACATTCTGCTGCTCTGACAAAAGACAAGTGGGTGTGCCACAGTACGCTTTATAGCACAGATCGTCTCTATTCATCCTATTATTAGATAAAATAAGCATAGTGTATTGTAGGGGTCCAAACAAATGGTAGCAGTCTCTAATATTCTCTTTTATTATATTGCCTAGTCCTTTTTCTGACACACGCACATGCTCACCTCATTCTATTATAAAAAAGGTCTTGTAGGCATATTGTAAATTAGATTCCATTCAACAGGGAGAGTGAATTGAAACGCTCAGCTAATATTTCTTTTGATGATCCGAAACACAGAGGGACCTGATAGCCATCCATTGGAATCAGATTGTTGGACTAATGCATTGCATTAATTCTACCAATGATCCACTGGGCTCAATATTTCTTTCAAATATCCCATCCTGTTTAATTTCCTATATCTTTGGAGATTTTTGATGAGAGTCAGAAAGATGTCCACACAAAAAATTCTGTCACAAAAAAGGTACTGGTAGAGGGTTTGGTAAGATAAACATGCTGATGTTAATATAAGAAATATTAAATACAAGATATAATACATTTACTGATGGTTTAAGATCTGCAATTAAAGATGGTGCATCACTGGTTTGCCATGTTGTATGTTTGACATAAATACAGGTTTAACTTTGTATAAATGTACATTTCCAAGGATGTACCATAGCAGGTGCATAATGAGTAAAAGTAAAGTGCCGTCATGAGAGCAGAAGCATAATTTTGATCCATCCTAAAGATCTTGTTGGATTTAATTTCTCAAATACTTGAAGTATTGATTGGTTGATGTTATATATTTCTTTATGCCTTTCAATCACAAAATGTTTGTGTTACTTATCTTCCTTATTGTTACTTACTCCTTAACCTTTTGTCTTCCTCCTTTGTTCCAACCTTTCTGTGTGGTAGATACTGGTATGCATTTTATTGGTATTTATAAAAAAAACACAATGTAATTTATGTTTTTTAATCTACAAACAAACATTTGTCAAATACACACAAGAGTTTACCGACAGCCATATCAGGGAAACCTAGTAATGTGACAATATGAAATAAAACTATGTAGATAAGCACATCTCAGGCAATTCCCAAAATGTGGAGTGGGTGTAATGAGAGCAATATGGTGATGAACAGCTGTGATAAGGCCTATGAAGCGTACATCAATAAGGCTTTATTCGGCTTCTACAGCCTCTAGACATGCATTGGCGGACAACTTGACATCCACTAGTGTCTTTTAAGAGAATGATGGACATTATTACATATCATGCCCCATTCACTCTAATGTTCCTATTAATCTCCTACAAGCCTTTAAAATACTCTGACCTGGCATACACTAAAAAAGGTCAAATGGTAAATGTGTTAATTTAATGCAAATATTATTTTGTATCATACAAATTGAAATAATGTTAATCTCAGACAGACAGGTTAACCAATGAAACTGGCTTTTAACGATTAATCTTAAAGTCAGTGATGATAAGGGAGGTGATTCTGTTGGTTTGTGAAGGAAAGCTATCACACAACACATCTCCTGTTAATCATTGGAGCTTCTTGTGTGGTGCAATAATACTTAACACTGGCGTATCTCATCTGTAGTATGCTGCTGCATTTGCTGGATACATTATGGGGTTCATAATGTGGTGAGATGGATCAGGCAAATAAAAAGCAATGAATTTTATCTCCCATTGTAACAACACGAACATGGCGGGTGATGAACAACTCTCCCAAAGCTGTATGACCTTCGGCTACACTGAGATTGAGCCTGACATAACTGTGGATCACAACCCATCACCTGCTATTTACATTGGGCTTCACATTAAAATACCAGGGATGCTATGCGACCATAATGTCTTACATTCCACAACGCCCTGTCATCTGCAAAACAGGCAATTATTTTTCCGTAGTGACTGTTTAGCCGGGTATGCGGATATAGTATGTCAAACAAACAACCTGTCCCCTAACACTGCTCTAGCATGACACCTTTGGGGCTTTGCTTAAGAAGCAAATACATTGTCTGTTTCAGAGAAAAGATAAAACTGGTCTATGAGATGTCTATCAGGGAAAGAGGAGTGGAAAAGGGAGTGGAAGCTGATGTGTCTGTCAGGAATCAAAATCAACACCCTAAATGAGGGGGAAAAATTGCAAATTAAATTCACCTGTCAATCCACATCTGTGTGATCCTGTCTCCCTGTCAGTCTACATCAAGATTCCTCACAACATTATTGCAAGACTAGAAAAGGGGCATGCTAAGTGTATTCACACGTGTTAGTCTGCCTCCAGCCAGCTGTAATGGAAAAGAAAGATTTGTTTCCCTTTGTTGAAAGGATGCCGCAAAATGTGTCATTGCCTCCAAATCATCTTCTGAATTGTAAGATAGCGTATTATAAACGTGGTAATATATCTTTATCAGCGTATAAGTCATTCCTGACCTCCACATGCTCCCTCGCATGTCTTCCTGGTGCCTCAGATGTTGCTGCCTTTGTTTTTGTTACCTCCTTTCCATTTGGTGTCCCATATCATTCACAAAACCATAGGTTTAGGCAGTGAGCTTTACAAAAACAATGTAACCCTTTGTATCCTAATTGAATTATTTCGCTCCCTCTCCCTTTGGGGTAAAGTCACAATCACCCACATTATATGGTGAGAATGACAAGTGGCACATACTTCCAACCGGATGCACATCAGTTTTGCAGATATAACGTCAACCGCGTTGTGAATAGCGAGATCCCTCCTTGCGGTCTTTGATGGAAGGCCATGCAATATTAATTTCACAACAGCTGTCTGGGGCGCACCTTTATTTGACGTGGGCTGTCAGCCTTCTAATAATCTTCCTGCTTTTTGTCTCATTTGTGTGTCCCCATCGAGGTGCCTGTAATCTCCTTCATTATTAATCTCACAGAGCAGAAATGTCATGCCGGCAGCCTCGGTGCACACTCGGCATCATTTAATTCTTGTTTACCAGCCTTCCTCTTTCGCCCCAGTGAAGCCGCCCGCCACTGCCACAGCAGCATGCCTTCCCTAAAGAATAGTCTTTTCATTCTGTCAAGAGACAGAGAATTTGCATTGAGATCTATAGTCTTCTCCCTGACACACACCCCTCTTATCATTCCCCTAATGGATCACAACAGCCATTGTGCCTTGCATCTGTTTGTGTTAGTGTGTGTTTGGCAACTGTTTGTGTGAAGATACCTTTAGAGTCCCTTGAGGAAATTTTCTGAGCTGAATTTACCCTCTTGTTGAATGTCCTACTTCCTGCTCCCCTATCTATTTTCCAGATCCCCAGACTCTCGCCGCTTTAATGTGACATCACAGGGTTATGTACCTGGCCGGGACCCCCGGGTTGGAGTGAATACAGATGGAGCTTGGCTGTTTGTCTGTGGTTTTTGTGTCATTTATCATAGGTATTACAGATTGAGGTTGAAAAAAACTGGAGCAGAAGGTGATTGATGGAGATATAAGGTTTAAACAAGGAATATTACTGTGTGCTCCTGGATTTGAGCCTAGTTTTAGCCTCCATTCATTTTTTTTTATTATTTATTTCCACATATCTTATATGTATTATAAGCTGGACTAATCATAATAAAGTCCCAGCTGAACAGAAGGTAGTGTTTTTAGCTTCTGAACTGTAGCGTATTCCCAAGTGAAACGGAATATTTGAGCTGTGTGCAGTCACAAGAGGGATTTAAATTAAATCCTTTGCATTTATTTGGCCCTTTAAAAAGTGTGCAGGCTTAGAATGTAGTTGAAACGGAGCTACAGTGGCTCAACAACATGGATGTAAAAAGAGAACTGGACACATGGTTGAAATGACAGTGTTATGTGAAAGGGGTTAGAAGCCACAGAGAACTGTCAACGTACCCCTCAGCTTTAACAAAGGGTTTCAGCATCTTTTAGCTCATCATTTTGGTTTCAAGGCCCTCAACTGTATTGATTTGATTCAATCTCCCAACCTTCAATGACCTGGTTTCCAAACGCAGCTGTTTTTAGTAAAAATGTTCTAAACACCCACAGTGTGCTTCTGGACAAACACCAAACAGCAGACAAAGTTAGCGACTAGCTAGTAAACACTGAAAAGCATTTGCTACAGAGCCAGATTTTTTTCTCAGGAGATCGTAGAGATCATAGCAGAGCTAGAAGGAGAATGAACTGAGTGACTTTGATTAGCTTAGGAGGCCAGTAACACACAGCTGCAAATTAATGCTAATGTGTGTGCTGGATGTGTAAATAAGCAATTTGCAATATTACTTTATAAGGTGACAATATTTCAATGTTGTTTACAGCATGCCCCACTGCCCTAAGAAGGCTGCACTATGCACATTGATAATGAACCATTTCAGTAAATCAATTTTGTTCTTCAAATTTCTGAAACCACTGTGTCTGTGTCCACGGCCCGTGCAGACAGGCATGCATGTAGCTCATCATGTCTTTTTCCAATTACATGCCAGCTGTGCCTGTATGTTTGGCCTGAATCGGCTTTTGGATGAAAGTATGGCAACACAGCTGGTTGAGGTATGAACCTAGATTTCAGTTTAAGACAGCAAGCCTGCCTGGAGGTCCTAGAGGGGCTGAAAGCTGAGGTTGAGCATGCCACCTGAGAGTACATATGTATACTACAGAGACCTCTGCAGTTCATTGGGCCTGTATATTAGCACTCACCAGCTGTTCTTTCTTATATGCCAACTCCTCTTTTGTTTGCTGACAGGCTCATTGGCAGCTGCATGTTGGATGGGGAAAGGCACCTGTCAGAATTATACATGGGGCCTCAGAAGCTCCACAAACAACCCAACAACAGATGGGGAATGCTGAAATGTGTGTTTCAAATCTCTTACTTTGAAATGTATTATGCACACACAGCATTGGCACGTGCCACATAGATCTGGGAAATGAAGTTTGCACAGTGGCTCCATGAGGTTGATCTTTAGAGTCAAGCATCTGTTACTGAGTATACTGATTCTACTGTAAGCTATTTCTGAAATTCAAGAATCTCCCCCAGATCCTTTTTTTTTTTATTAGCATGCCTACAGTGCTTGAGCTGAAATGCGTGACATCACTCATGCCCCAGAAAACCCTCTGAAACATTATGATATGAGCAAAAAGAAAGTGACAAGAAATGTTTTTCAAAAAAATAAACATTTGCATGCATGATAAAAAAAACACCATAGATGGTTTAAAAGACAGTGAGAATAAGAAAGGGGGTTTCATTTCCTGTAATATACCAAGAAGATTAGGTGAAGCTGGTATCTTTCAGCTGACATTTTTTTCTTTATTTAACCATGATTAGTTCATGCAAGTCATGCACACCACATCAGGTGTCCATCAACTGACACAAACAATCTCCGGTCATGTTTGACTTGTATATTCTGGAAATATTAAAATCTTCTTGTGTCTACATTGCTAGATGCTGTTGCTTACTGCTTTACATTCACACTCTGTGGTAACTGTTTACACTGTAACTCCCATATACATATTGTTGTTTCTCTCTCTACAACCAGCCTCCAGCCTCCCCCTGTCTGGTTTCTTATTAACCATACTATCGCAGCATCTCCTCTGCATGTATATTCCATATCTCAATGATATGTGGACTGCAGTGCTCTGTCTGAAAATCTCTGGGGAATACAGTCTTCTTCACTCACAGTCTTCATTGAATCTCCGAATGCTGCTAGGCTTGATATTGGCAGCAATACAGAGAACAGATCCTGTACATCCAAATGAAACTGTATTGACATTCATACTTATTGATTTCATTTTGACAGGGCTTTTCCTGACTGACAGTTTCTTTTGATTTGGGTTAGCATTTAAAAAGATTCAGTATGCAGATCAGATTAGACATTTGAACCAACCAAAACTGGTAATTTGTGCACTTAGCTTTATAATTTGTTGTAACAAATTATTAACACATGCTCATAATTTAATGAATAATTTTTCAAGCAGGGTCTTGTTTTAATCAGCCAATTTAAAATTGATTTCAACCACAAGTTGATTTTTTTCTCATTGCATTCATTCATTTTGTTTATAATTAGCCTGCTGTTTTGTTGAATGAATGTATGATTCAATAAGCCTTTTTAAAAGGTATAATGCATCAGGAGGTGTCAAGCATTACTTCAGGTAAAAAGCTCAGGGGAGGAGTTATTAAGTCATTGCCTACTGACAAGGCTTGTGATGCTAAATGTTACTGTTAGAACAAAACAGTACACAAGGATAATCAGCACTCCCATCAATATGCAGATTTGAGTGATGTTACAGACTTTGAACCTCTCCAACTCTCAGAGAGATTCTATTCTATTACTACCACAACTCTATTTTTCATACGAAATACATGCAACTTGCAAGTTCCATAAGTTTATGCATACACACAATAATGTTTTGGGGGAGAAAATTGGTGCTTAAATTCCAAATGGTTCTTAAACCTGTCATAATGAGAAATACCAGAGGAGCTTCAATGTAATTAACTTTTGATGTGTATCCTGTAATTCCAATTATAGTAAATGCTCTCTATTCTTACTGTTTACATCATAAATATCTAGACTTGGCCTATTCAATTGGCGGCCCATGGGCCCCATTCGGCTCCAAATGGCCCATCATACAAAAATCGCCATTTTATTTTACGTGACCCAGTTCCGATCACTTGGTAGCTTTTTTAAAAAAGATCTGGCTATTGACAGTCACATTAGACACGTGCTCTACTATATGTGTCTGTGTGTGGGTTGCTAGTTTTTACTAGATTAATTTGCATTCGTTTCAAATTCGTCATCACCAAAAGCTTAAAACTTAAAAAGGTTTTAAAATAGGTCACTGAAAATGTCTGGCCCACCTTTATTCGTGATTTTAAAATCTGTCCCTACTTTCCAATTGAATAGCCCTAGACCTTAAGGTGACTGTCTGGGAGGCATTAGTTAAAAGCATTCAGTTTTCAATATTGACACAGCAGTGTTGAAGCTTGGAGAGAAAATATAATGAGTGTCCAGTTGTCTGTTTCGTTTTTTCTATTACTGAATTCATTTTCAGCTATTGCAAACAATGTGCTTTTATGCGTATTTAACACACATGTTGCCCCTCATATGCACCTCATAGCTCAATAAGAGCATCCATGCACATTTGGGCTTATTTGGGCTTTTACAGATAAATATGCCTTGCATGGAGCATTGATAATGAACTTCTCATAGATGCTTACGCCTCATGTTGTTATTCAATCTCTGTGAGAATGTTATGGAGAGAATACTCTGTTGGTAAGGCTTATTACAACACCATTATCCCATTAGAAGCCTCTGAACTGGGTTTGTTGACTGTGGATGAAAGAGAAATATTAAAGGCCCTCATGAAAAGATCTGACACTATTTTAACTGACTGCAAGACAGCCGAACGATACCTCTTACAACAAGGAATAAGCGCGGGAATGAAAATACGCCGCGAATAATGAATGTACTGAAATGGTGTGGAATAATGAGCCTTTTGATGAAGGGATGCACTATCATTTGTTGTCAGCCGTGGCTCTCAGACAGAGGCACTATTCAAAGATATCATCATTTCATTCAACCTGTCTATTCATATTCAGAAAACCCAGGAGGCGAAAAGAGCAGGGGAACACGTGTCTGAAGTAGAATATGCAGGAACACCATTGTCTGTAAGAAGCCAATCTTTTCCAAATACATTCTCTGTCAAATGACTCCGATATCAGGATGTAATGAGACAGATAGGCAGTTCAATAAAGCTCAGACAATAACCCAGTCGCATCTGATATCTAGGTAGGTATGCTTAAGTAAATATGGTAATATGAAGGATTTGATAATCTGATGCCCGCACAACAACAAACTCGGTCTGCTTTGATATTATCTGCATTGGAAGAGCCAAGATGCATCAGATAAAATGAGCAAAGCATTGGCCTATAGTGGTAATCCTTTGAAAGGTAGCATTGCTGATTCCACTGTGAGCCTCACAGATGGTCTGCACCTCTCCATCCCTGTGAAGCCTACAGAAAAACGAGCAGATAATGATAATGAATAGCCAGGTCTATGTGACTTGATTGCCCGAGCTGCTTTCATCAATACATCTAATAAAAGAGTCACACCTCCTGCTGGGATAGAACGGACCCGTGATAGAGAAACAATGAAAGAGTTTTTATCTTATCTGCAGCACAATTCAAGTCCTGTTTTCAGACACAGTGAAGCAGTAACTGCAGTAAAAAGATAGCAATTGTTTGTTAGTTTCTAATTCATATCCAGCAGCAGACCTTAATAAATATTCATAGGGTTCAATTATACTAAGGTAAAATATTTAAATCAAGTCCTTTAGGCCTTGGATCAGCTGAAAAATGTACTTGGGTGATAACAACTGGAGGGCATGCCAGCAGAGATTCCTGCTTCCATGGCCTTTAACAGAGATCTTACTATGCTGAAACATAGAGGTTGGATTAGCTCTCTCCATGGCAAGCTCAATCACATACTTTTATGCCAGCAAAATAAAATACAAATTGCTAGCTGATTTTGTTGTACCTATCTCTTTGGGCATTAAGAAGTGAACTGAATAGGTTAAAGGCTGTTTTATTGCCGGGAGGCGAATTTGGAGTCCTATACCTGTTCTGATATGTCAGCCAAGTCAGAAGCAAACATCTAAAAGATCATGGACCCCTTCCTATGTGGTCTAAGAGATAATTGGTACAATCCACCAATACTAGGAAAGCACAGTTGCTGTGATGCAATTCTTACCCTTAGTGTTTTAGGGGCACAATATGTTAGGACTTTTTCTACCATAACAAAAGTCAACTAATGCCCTCACTATAGACAGCCTTGTCACTCTATGCTATTTGTTGGACATTGTTGGATGAATGAAATATACTGTTGGGGAAATATAATTGTTTTGTGACTGGCCTCAAATGGACAACTTGCTCCACTCATTAGGATATACAGGCCCTCATTATGGTAAATACTGACACAGATGTCAAACTGTCTGCAAACAACAACTGGATTTTGTTACAGACCAAATCGTTAAACTCTTACCAGATATAATAATAGGGAATAGTGGTGACTGAGAGGTAAACTTCACATCATTATTCCTGCATTCAGTGAAAATAAGAAGCACAGAAAACTACATTTTGTAAATCTTAATTAATTCTTAATTTCAGTCTCATCATTGTGAAATCAGAAATTCAATTTTGTTTAAGAACATGGAATGTTTTATAATTAATGTTCATTTTTCCCAAAAGGAGATTTGCAGTTTGAAAGCCCCTACACTTGTTGCCAGTTTATCAGATACATCTAGCCAAACCTAATGCAGTCTAATACAACAGTTCTGTTGATTAAAATGTATGGTCAATTTGGGAGATGTAGTTTGTGGTGCTGTTGAACTGTTATGCAATACAATTCACCATTTTCACAACAACATCCTCCAAAAAAACGAGTTAATAAATGCCTCCCTTTCAACAAAAACGGAACAATATAGCCTTCATTAAGGTAGCATTTATTTGAACAACTGTTGTATCAAACTGCATTAGTCTTAACTAGATATACCTAATTAACTAGCACAAAGTGCACATCTGTAAACCTGTCTGACATTAATTCTGTATGCTACCTTTGAAATCCAAAACAACTGAAATCAGTAATTTTATAGGCCTCACTTCAAACTAGCAACAAATAAAGAATCAGCAACTTGTTTTTGGTGACCAGAGGAGAAAAACAGACAACTTACTGCTGAGACGAATTGCTATGTGAAGAGGTTTGAATGGGACTTTGAGGCTGCATGCTGGTTCTTCAACGGACTAAGTGTCAAAGAAAAAAAAAAAAGAAAAACCTGTTTGTGATTACTGGATATTGATGTTTGCCCATCTTTCTGTCCTTTATCCACAGCTTCCTTTAATTTTCCGGTAAAGGGCTTGAGAAAATGAGTAACCCATTGTATCTGAGCATGACTGTTGATGGTTAAGGTACTTGTCATGATGATTCATTGAAGTTAATTACCTTTCTAATCAATAAGAGGCTTTAACCTTTTGTGACCTCTATGTTGTTGTGATTCCATTTAAGTTAAACTCGGGGGAATATAAACGTTTCTAAGGAAGAGTAATTATTACATTCTCAATATTGACAAATTGTATTTCCCCTAATGCTGAAATGTCTAATGTATCCACAACAAAAGCAAAAAGCTACATATTAATTATTATTTAAGTCTATTTGATGAAGTCCATGAGGTAACATATCATAGATGCATGACTTCTAAGCATGCACAAATATATATAACATCACCACAAAGCTTATACTCTGATACCAGTACAGAGATCAGTGCATAATACTTAAAAGACTGAACACTAACACCATTCACAGATCTAAAAGTTTATGTTAACATCAAATAGTATCAATGCAAGTATCAAAAACATGACTAACACACTCTTATGCTTACAAAGGAAACGCTATCACACTGACAGTATTATAGTAAGCTAATTACTCACTATACAGCATAGCTTTTAAAACAACATCCAGCAGAACATCTGCACACATTAATTCACAAATACCACACAATCAACATGTGGCTGAACAACCAACTATTACAAAATAGCACAAATACCAAATTATTCATAGAAGGCTCTGTCCCTGCAAATGTGTCAGTGGACTGTAGAAAGTAACTGCAATTCCACAACTGCTTCTTTGGCAAACGAGATACAATTCAGATGACTTCCATAGCACCCACAAGAGTACAGCAAGAACAGCACACATACCGACACAGTAAGGCAAGGAGACATTAAGGTCGTTATCGGAAAAGAAACCAGCCCACAAAGAGATATACGCATGCAGACAGACAGAATATATCTCACATAATTCGACATCAAGGCCCGTTTTCTTTCCTGTTGAGATGAAGTCCATTTCCATGTCGTGTAAGTCCCACTGCACTGGTTGCTGTGACGGTTATTTTGTTCGTATTTTTGTAGAACTCCTCTTCAGCCCTGCTAAACTAGCAGTATTCAAAACACACAGTAAATTATATCATTACCAACACTGGAAAACAATCTGTCTACCTCGGGTTGACATTGAAATTATGTTAACTTTCTATTGGGGGAAATGGGGAAGATATGGCGGCGACCACATAATACATTTAAAGTGGTTGCTTTTTTTTTAATTGTTTGAGTGTTAACAGGAAAGACATCACAATTTGCAAAATTGGGCAGACAAGCAGCAACTGGCCAATCAGGAGGCAGCTAATGAACAGCAGGTGTTTGTGATAAACTCATCAAGGGGCTGGAAGGAGCTTTCCATGAGGTCATCAGATAGATAAGATAAGATAAGATAATCCTTTATTAGTCCCGCAGCGGGGAAATTTGCTAATCAGGGGAAAGGTGTAGTAAAACAATGTGTGATTGATTATACAAACAGTAGGGCTATAGTACAATCACATATAGACTCAGTGGACACTTTATTGGGTTGGCTTATAGCCCACAATAATATATCTACTTTTATAATGCCTATTATAATTTTAAGGTTTTTTTTACACTGATATAGAGGTGTTATTTTAATTATATGTATGCATTGAGGTCCTATTTAGTGGTGGTGTTGTACTGGATTGCTCTAAAGATAAACACCTCTCAATATAATGTAGTGCAGTACAGTACAACACCACCAATATTAACTCAGTTATAATAATAAATAAATAATTACATATATATACTTTTCTGTTAATAATACTTTTGCTTGTTAAATTTTACACGTGCTGGTAAATATTTTAAGTCTGGTCATTACGCCAGCGCATTAGTAGCAAAATGAATATTTCAGAAGTCAATTTTAAATCAGATTAAAGTCTGATGATGATTAAAAGTATTATTCAATCAGTAGCTTTCTTTGCGCTCTAGTAGGAATGTAGTTTGTAGGAGTTTCAGTTGCTCAGTTCTCTGCAGGATTCATTGCCATGGGTATTTAAAGTCAGTGTTGTGTTTTTAAGGTTGAAGAGTAGACCGCTGTACGAAGAGCTCCCTCCTTGACTATTATACTCAAGCTCCTCTGCACGATGTATTCTTTTTCAGGAGGGCCATTTGCTCGAGGCTTCATCGTTTTATGCACATTCTCCCCAGATTTTCCACACAGCCGTTTAACAGTTCTCTCTTTAATATGTCAGTTTTGTCTCCGGTTGAGATTTTTTTAAATTCATTCACCATGCTTCTATCCCCATTGGAGCATGACTGAGAGAGAGCAACACTAAGAGTACAAAAGAAGTACAAAAGGTTCTCTGGCTTGAAGGCATTTGTACAGAGATAACTATATCTCTAGTTTGAATTTGTAGCATTTGCTGCACACATGAACCAGAGAATAAAAAGGCATTTTATAGAGCAAATCAGTTTGCTGCGCGACTTTGCTTACTGCTACAAGGTAGTATTTCTATTGAATAATTGTGAGCTAAATAGATGAAGAGAAATTACTTTATTGCAGCAACAGATCGGTTGTTGAAACCTTGGACATTTTCACTATAGACACAGATTTCACTATAGAATTCCATGCAGATTACAGCGATTTAAATGGGGGGATATGAACAATTGCCAACCATAAAAGGTTGCATCCACACAACAATATCTCTTTTACTGGTATTGCAACTAATGATCAGTGATTAGAATTACAGCTTGCTGTAGAAAAACCATCCTGTGTTAGACTGAACCTTTGTTTGTAGGTTACATCTCCTCTTCATGTGGAGGCCATCTCAAAGACCAAACACTTTAAGGTCAGCTGGATCGTAGACTCTAAATTTCCCACAGGTATTAAGTGTGTTTGTCTGCCAATTGGTGTTAGCTCTTTGATGGATGGGTCACCTGTCCAAAGTGTTTCCCCACCTTCCACTTAATGCATTTGGGGATATGTGTAATTGAATTTCTAAATATGGTCTATTTTTCTTATTGCCACAAACCTCATGAAAATAGCAAAGCCACAGTAAATTGAATCTTTAAAACAATTATTGTCTGTGTACCCAAAACGTGATAAGGTGTATTCCTCATCTGATTTAGCGTATTGCAAAACTGTTGCACTGAAGTACCAAATGGTATTGATCTGCAGATGAAAATATTCTCAAACAAATACATTACTTACTCCTGTTTGACAGACGTATTCTAAAACCAACAACGCTCAGCTGTTTTAGGAAGGTATTTAACCTTTTCAAAGTATTTAGTTATGACTTGTTTTTAAAGATTCACATATTTAGTAGAAAAAAGTGGGCTGGGGACCTGGAAAAGTATTGAGAGACGAATTATCACATTGATGGTTTTGGTCTTTTTATATACAATGTTACCAACCTTTACCTATACCTTGACATTTACCAACCTTTTTGTCATAGAGAAAAATAAGTTGGGGTTAATGTTAGAGTGTATGGATTTTAGTTAATTTTAGTTATATAATAGCAGCCTTTCCAGTAAACTTTTTCAAGTTTTCATGAACAGCTGAAAGAAGAGAAAAACTACATCTGGGTTGTCAGTCAAGAACAACAATGCTGTGTAACACCATCACTTCAATGAATATTATATTCACATTTGTGGTATTTGTTCAGTCAATGGTATTTTATCTGCATACTAACAAAAGTGAGATGAAGTAGCTACTAATACTGTCGTAGTGCATTATTGCTGTATTACTGCTTTAGTCACATTATAATCACATTTTTGAATATGCGTGTAAATGTGGCCAAAGACTCTGCTGTCGTTTCACAGTAATAGAGGAAGTTTTCTATTCAACCAGTATGCATGTTGTTGTCACAGACTGCATGAGTGGCCAGAAGCAAAACAGAGAGAGATAGTGTTTGTTATTTGTATTCACTGTATAATGGAGGAGTATGTGGGGAAAAACAGGAGATGCGGACTCAGATGGGAGGATTTCTCCTGGGACACCAACTCCTGAATAATAATGACACACACTGACAATTGAGAGGAGAGGAGTGGTTTATGTGAACCAGCCCCGTCACAACAGAGCCAAAAACAATGGCATTTTAAGTAGAAGGGATTATAGCTTTTAGCCGTTGTGGCAATATTGGTTAATTCCCAGAAGGAAACATGGGGAGAATAGAGGTCTTGCAATTTGTGGATCCTCTCTTCCTTCACAACATAATTGCACAAAGTAAGTGGACAGAGGGGCACAGCAAGAAGAATGCAATTCTATGCCAAGAGTTTCACATTTTCAGTTAATTCTAACCTTGAAATCCATATTTAATTCTATTTGCTCATGAGTATATCTCCTCTCTTTATGTAAGATTGTGAATGATGCATGAATAATGCAAGTCCAAGAAAAATAATAATGAAGCCTCCGCTGTTGATTATTATCCAACTCTGTCTATTGCTGGCTTCACCTCAGCTGTGTCTTCTCTGCATTTCACACCTTTAGTCTAGCTGATGGAGATAACAATCATATGAATGATTGCTTTTAACTTGTGTGGAGTAGCAATCCAGCCTTCACTTGGAATCAGGGAAATAGATTGTAATATGAATCTCTAAGTGCTGTGGAAGATTAAATGGGACTGTGCTCTTTGTGGACAAGCCATATAAATGCCAGACTGTATAATTATGATTAGGATAAGGTATCTCCCCAAAATGTTAATTGAATTAGGAATTTGGATAGGGCCCTGAATAGCTCGCGATGAATGTGTGATGAATTAGACCTAAATCTATTGCTGAGAAAGGCATGTGCTGATTTTAATTTGATCAAAACCATGCGGATGTTAAGTAGATAGTTCTGTGGAGTTTTTTTTTTATTTCCTATCTCGTCGCATTCAAACATTTTCCAATGAAATTAAAGGAAAGTGCAGTGGAATGAAAGGTTGTTCAAAGTGGTAGCATGAAGCCAAATTATGCTTTTATGACTTTCTGAAAGAAGGCAGCGGAAAGCTTTTGAGGGAAAACTCTGCTATATTATATGTAATATATAATCAGAGAGAGTACTGTCATGTCATAACGCATGACAAGCCCGTCCAGGCTGACACCTGGAAGGTGATGTGTACATCTTTAACCTGTATTTCAATGAATTTGCATTTAATTTATGAAGGACCAGTCAGGTTTCCTCTTCTAATTAGAACTGTAGAATGAGAACTATTTTTCACCTGCGTGCTTTCTCATATCCATTACTGGTTGGTTATGAGAATGATCATGTTGCCAAACAAGGATCTTATGCAGGTTCTCAAACAATATTTACAATCCAAGAAGATCAGTTGTTTACTCCTCATCTCAAGGCAACCAGCAGCTCATGCTCATAGCACCGCTAAATTTCTGTTTTCTTTCTAATCAGCTTTACACAAATGAACTACCACACAATGGTATCACTACAACAGCTGTAGGAAACACAAAAACGTGCTTTGCTAAATCTCTTAATGTGCAAAAATGGAAAAAGCTGCTTGCAGCATAATCCCCTAATAGTATTGTTTTCAGAAATTGATAAAAGGAAAGGAAATCAGATCCCAAAGAAGTTGCATTAAAGTCATCCAAAGCATAGTGTTAATGTATTTGGATTTGATTCCCTATGCAAATGCTCAGCTGGAAACTTAAGTCTTAAAGTTTGGTAGTTTGTTGACATCTTCTTATGCCTTCAGATTCTCCAGAGGTGAGGTCAACAGACACTAATAACTTCCTCCAGGAGCTGAAAGCTATACAACCACAGTCTTGTCTGTTGTGCCTCTGAGCAGCTCCACTGGTGCACTTGAGGTGGAGGGTCGTACTCAAGACCCCTTTAACGGTGGTAATGAGGGGGTGGGGAAAATGCCGCCCTTCCTTTTTCCCCATCAAGATTTATCCTGCCAAAAATTGTATCGAACATTTCTTTTTTTTTCTTTCTACCTTTTTATTTGTATAGTTGTTTGCTTGGATGCTGGCATGGTGTAATAACCACATACCTACACACTAAACCTTGGAAACTTTCGATTATGTGCTGAGTGAATGTTGCTGCTTTTTGCTCATTTGGCTCTTTGGCTGTTTAGTGTGACATCAATTAGCCTACATATGTTTTATTCTAACAGTACGTGAGTTAAACACCTCAATATACAGTTAATTCTAAGCAAAAATAATGACACAAAATATTATGATACCAACGTTTGTGTGTTGTTAAGATAATGATTGGAAAAGCCTCCTGGATTATCCGCCAATGTCACACAGCAGACCTTGGTGATATGCAAACAGGATTAGAACGTAATCTTCTTATTAAATTGTCATTCACATGTTATATAAAGTCACAACACTTAAATCCAAAATAAATTTGTTCTTTATTAGAAATGTCACATATTACCGGCTTTCTGCATGGATTTGTTTTGTTTGGACTGTGAATTGCTTCGTCACTTTTGTCTAGAATGAAGCCAAGCACAAATAATTGATCTTGAATTGTTGGTTTTGTGTCAAATAGTGACCCGTTGATAACCTAGGTTTGAGGTCAAACAATCTCCCAGCTGCTATCTTAATTTGAAGTAACACTTTGAGACTTTTCATGTTCATCAAGTTGCTCCCAAAGGCTTGCCATCGGTGTGGACTGGATGTTGCATGAATGTTAGTGTTGATGTAAGTCTGATGGTGGCACCTTGCATGGTAGCCTGTCATGAATGGGTGAATGATATGAAATATACTACTGATTGTAAGTCGCTTTGGATAAAAGCGTCTGCTAAATGACTGTAATGTAATAATGTAATGTAATTTTACATTGTGTAACATCGTGTTGCTACAGTAAAAGTCATCAATTTATAAAAACTAAGCACAAAGTGTAAGTGTTTCACTGTGAATTGACTCAACATCACAGCTCTTCAATTGATTTATCTTAAACACTTCCATAGGTAGAATATTGAGTGAACGGAACACTGAATGGCTGCCGGGGAAAGGTAAAAGGAAATCCATGCATGCAGGAGGGAGATAATGAAATAGAGTGAAGTCGGGCCCTTAAGGCAAATACCAGTGACTCGCTCTGGGTCCCATGACAATCAAGATTTTCCCCATTAATTGAAATCTTGTTTTTCTCTAGTCATGATGGACAACTTCTTAAATAAAGGCAGTCTCTCCTCTCTTCTTGACTGTGTCGTTTCAGTGACACAGTAATGGCTGCTCCAGTTTGAAGTACTCTAGCTTTACTGTAATGTCTGTCTCATGTTTACTATTCATTTTATTGTTGATGTTTGATATGATATGTTTAAAGGACACAAAAAATTCAAATTTCATTTTGCTGAGGAAGCCAGTTGAGTTCAGTTGCTCTGGCTATAATACTGTGACACCAGAACATGGTTGGGGGAAAACATGTTGGAGTCCTTGAGGTGTTGGCAAGTTGGCATTGAGTTCTAACAGGTGGTAGAAAGTTCGACTCCACAAAATGTATTTGACTGATGGTTATTAGTAATACTTAAGTTATACCACCTGAGCCCAAAACAAGAGTACAATTTAAATATTAATAGTTTGATAATGATATATATATAATAATGCTTCAATCACAGGGGCCAATTTCTGCCTAACCAGTATTTTATATTATTACATTTTGCTGAATATACTATTGTACATTAACTACAGTAGAGGACTTTGACCTGTAATGGAGCATTTTTACAGTGTTGTACTGGTACAAAAAAGGGCTGCTTCAGTAAAGGATCTGACTACAATGTGGAAGTAGCTGTGATGGCCCTTGGGGAACACTTTTCTCTGGATGCTGCTCCTTAAAACCACAGAATATCTTTGACATTGATATTGCTGCTTGTTTACTGGATCAGAACACAGAAGCTGCTGTGAAATCCACAATCCAGATAAAAAGTCTTTCTTGAAAGAGATGAGGATTTTGAGGTATAGCTCACTTTAGAAAAATGACACCTGCTTCAGTCAATTAGTTTTCTTTATTTATGTCTAATCGACACTCACCTACTATCAGTCATTTCACTGTAGAATTAGGCCCGCAGTTGTTCCATGCGTGCATAATGGTTATTATGACTTACAGGATCTTGGATGAGGAAGCATCTCTGGATTTTGGTGGTCAAAGTGCCCTTGGAAATAATAAAGGGGTCTGAAAAAAAATTGCTTTCTCAGAGCAATTTGTGCTATATTCTGACTGTAATGCATATTCCTTGGTTGGAACCATAAAGCTTATTATGCATTTTGCAGCTTGGTAACCTTAAATTGCATTGTTGCTGTAATGAGTCTGATTAATCTATTTCAGTGTTACAAATGCTTCAGAGTGCAAGAAATAGAATGCTAAATTAGTTTGAGATTAGGTTTTTATAATAGGTTTCACATGAGGGGCATGTCTTTGTTTTTTTCTCCAGAAACCCCAGCTCATTTAACACTTCCATCGAAGCCAACAGTTCACGAGGTGGAGAGAGACTTGTGGTAAATTGTGGAGTTTGTGGAACAGGCCATTTAGCCCTGGGGATTTTCTTTGAATATACTTTCAACTCCAAATGAGAGAGTCTTCTCCCCTCTAAAACCAAGCTTGGAAATCCATCCATTAAAAAATGTGTTTGTCTTTGCCGCATTTTGAAAAAGTTCTCATTTGACCATGAAGGTTTTCTAGATATACAAGGATTGTCCTCTTCCGTGTCAGAGATAAATGCTTTGGCAAATCCATCATGTGTCGACGGCTGTCAAACTCTGGGAAAAAACAATTAAAGGTTCCACACACAGGTCGAGCTGCTCCAATAGTCAATGAAGCAACCTCTGTGTGTGGGCCCAGGGACGGTACATTCATTAGGAAATGCCAGTGAAGGAGGGATGTGGAAGACAATTAAATGACCTATAGCATATGAGGTTGAGGACTCATGGGACTGAAAAGATGAAGGGAAAAAGGCAACTGTTATGAAAAACAAGAGTACAGAACAAAGTTTACTCAGGTCACTGTAATTATTAAGCAATTAAAGCAGCTTGGGTCAAAACAGCAAATGACAGATTGTAATATGTAAGTCATTGTGGTGATAGAAAGTCATACAGGCTACAGGAGGTCCAGGAGAGCTTCAGTAAACAAACTTAATCTGTGAGCCAAAGCTAGCCCTGTGTCTTTGGCATGCCTCCCAAAAGTCAACAGTCACCCACAAAGACATAACCATGCATTAATTTGCATGCAAGCAGACAACACACACATTCTTGGCATTTGGCCAAGTCACAGACAATTTATGGCCACTGATGCTGCTGTCATGCTGGTGCGTGAAAGTGGATGCCCGTAATAGCCCGTGCAGTCAATCAGTTACCATGAATCACATGCTCGGCCCATTAATGCTGCTTGTCAGTGGTGTCTACAATGCAATCAAGAAAGTGCGGAGTATTGAATCATGGTGCATATTGTTCACTAACAATACTTGGCATTGCAGTGATTTCAACCAATAGTCCTTTAGCCCTCAGGCACTGAGATGCGGCTCATTGATGAGACACTTTATCAGGGGAAAAAAAGGTCAGTTCAAGTGATTGATACCCTCTTTTATGAGTGGTAATACAGATGGTATTACTTGTGCATTTTGAATGCTCAATCTCAATGACATTTGCTCCAACTGGGCCATAAAAAGCCAATATAAGAGTGAGACTGAGTAATAACGTCCTTATTTTTGTGTGTTTGAATGTTATGCATCTATAAAACATGCCATGCTATCTTGTATGTGACGGCAGTGGAGGCAAGAGCCCTTGGGGTCAATGTGGAAGCTCCTTGAGCTGTTGTTTATGACTGTTGAGTGAGAGGAGAGGAGCCGGTGCCCGGGGTATGGATTATTTGTTGAAACATTGATCCAGACAGTGTAGCTGTAAGTCTGTATGTCATTAATCTAGTTTACCCTTCTGTTCTTTGAAGAAGAGATACAATAATTAGCTTGAATGGGATTTGAATTACAAGTTTGGAAAAGTAGATCCAGAATTGCCCTCAAATGTGGCACAGACATTCACGTCCTCCTCAGGACGCCTTGTAATATCTTTAGCTCGATACATTTCTTTTAGCATTATTAGCAGGTCAAGATTTTTATTTGTCCAACACTATTGTTTACAAAAAAACACAACAGGTGACATTTTCATCAGCCTCAGCTGCGAATCGGTTTTAGTGCTAATTAGCAAAGGTAAGCATTCTAATTTAGATGGTGAACATGGAAGCATTACACCTGTTAAACATTAACATGTTAGCATTGAGATTTTTTGTATTTTGCCATGCTTACTAAAGCATTGCTGTGCCTAGTGCGACTGCATTCTCTTAATCTGGTTCCAACAAAGTTAAACTGAAATTAGGAAGAATCTTAATTTACATTACAGTCTATCAATAATTGTTAAGTGACAGGATGATATCCATACTTTACCAAAGGCACTGAACTAACGATTTCATTTCATTTCCATATGCATATTTCTCATCTTGTTCTGCTTACAGGGGCAAATTCACTTCTCAGCATGATTCTGAAGGAGCCATGCATGGGTAATGCCTAACGGTAAATTACATTAATTGTATTAACCCCTGACATATTAGCACAAAATACCTGTCTCAGCAGTGCTGGCGAATGTAATATTGATCAAAATGTTCAGTACTTAAATTATATCCTTCTGCACCAGGAAAGACAGAGAGCAGAGAGATAGGTGCAAAAGTGGAAAACAGATTTTACCTGGTTCATTTAACTGGAGATTAACTTCATACTTTCTTCCCATCCCCGCTCTCTTTTTGTCACTTTGCTCTGTTAATCAAACTGACAAGATGCATGACTCACTGTCAGGTTCATGTCTTGACTAACTATCAACTTGGACTCAAGGATGAATTGATTAGAATTGGTGGTAAAAGGTCAAAGGTTGAGGTCACTGTGACCCAATAAATACTTTTTTGGCCTTAAATAAATAATTCAGATGATAATTATGAATTTTACACAAATGTCTTATAGAATGAACAATGAAGTGACGAAATTTTGGACAGACATGGATGTAGACTACAATGGTAATTCTAGTTTATGACATAGTTTACTTTGACTTTTTGGACATTACTTTTTATAACATATAATGACATACTATACTATGACTTTTATGACATACTGTACCATGCCTTTTTTGTGACCTACTCTAAATGACTCCTTTTTATGACAAATTATGCTTTGACATTTTTATAACTAACTATGCTATGCCGTTTATTCTGACATTTTCTGATCTTTTTATGACATTTTCATGTTATTTTATGAAATGCTACACTGTGACTTTTAATTATTCTCAATGACATACTATTCTTTGTCATTTTAAGAAAACATGTGGTGTTAATATGACATTGATTTGACAAGCTATAATATTACTTTTTATGACATTTTTGAGGTATTTCATGACGTGTTTATGACATCTGTATGACATCCTATGCTATGCCTCTTTTATAACCTACTATACTGTGACTCTTTTTACATTTTCATGACATATTATGCTATGACTTTTTTTATGACATTTTATGACATACTATACAATGACTATATTGACATACTATACTATGACCTTTTTTTTTACTTTTTTTCATGACATTTCCAATCTTAAATGGTATACATACATATACATATATTTTTACATGTTATGTCATACTATACTATGCCTTTTTTTTTTTACATTTAATATGACATACTGTAGTTTGCCAATTTTTGATGTTTTTCAAGATGTTTCTATGACATTTATTTAACGTAGTATACTATGACTTTTTTTTAACTTTTATGACATACTATACTATGATTTTTTTAATTTTGCTGACATACTATACTATGACTTTTTTTAATGACATACTATACTATGACTTTTTTTAGTTTTTATGACATACTATACTGACTTTTCTTTACTTTTTATGACATACAGTACGGTGACTTTTTTTACTTTTCACGACATACTATACTATGACTTTAAAAGTTTTGATGACATACTACACTATGCCTTTTTTTTTTTTACTTTTTATGACATACTATACTATGACTTTTTTACTTTTTATGACATACTATACTATGACTTTTTTATTTTGATGGAATACTATACTATGACTTTGTTTTTACTTTTAATGACATACTATGACTTTTTTTACTTTTCATCACATACTATACTATGACTTTTTTAGAAGTTGTCATGTCCTGACAGAATATTTCTTAGAGGGCTGCAGTTTGATGAAGAGTATTAAATGTACGCTCTGAAAGAGAAAGCATTGAATTTTTCATTGCATCCTATACTCTGCCTTATTTTGACATTTCATAAGGTATACTATGACTTTCTTTAATTTACTATACCAAGCCTTTTTTTTTTTTTTTTTTTTTTAGGCATTTTTCTGACACACTTAACAAGACTATAACATTTTTAAGACATAATATTCACAACTTTTTTATGATATTTACTTATATATATATATATATATACTATACTTTGACTTTTGACATTGTTTATGACATGCCTTTATGACAAAGTGTAATATGATTTTTTTCGGTTACTTTCTGATCTGTTTATACATTTTTCTGACATACCTTGTTTTGACATTTTATGATCTTTTCATCACATATTTATGACAAACTATATAAATTAAGTATTTTCATGAAATACTATACTTTTTTATGATATTTGATTGATTTTGTTTGACATTTTTGACGTACTTTAATGACTTTTCATCACATTTTTGTATGACTTACTATTTTATTACTTTTTATGAAATTTTCATGACATACTTTATGATGCCATTTTTACTATTTACTATGACTTTTATGACATACCCTACAATAACTTTTTATGACATTTTCATGATATATTATACTACAACGCTTTTATGACATACGGTGCTTTGACTTGTTATGACTTTTATACATACTATCCCATACCTTTCCATGACATTTTCATGACATGCTAATAATAACATACTATACAATTACTTCTTTATTACATGAAAGTTTTTTTTATTAATTTATTTATTATGGCACACTGTACTATGACTTTTTTAGGACGTACTCTCCCATGCTATCCTATCACTTTTTTATTAACATTTTGTACCATATAATGTACTATGATTTTCAATACCATACTTTTTGATGCCTTTTTTACAACATACTATAGTATCACTTTGCTATGACATTTTTTATCATATACTATACAATTACTTTTTTATGACACAGTATACATTTCATGACGATGTTATGACATTCTTTACAAAATATTTTTACAAAGACATACTCTACTATGGCTTTTTTACAACATAGTATGACCTTTGAATAACATTTCTTATCATTACATGTTTATTTTATGACATTCTATACTATTACATTTTTTTCTGACATTTTGTACATACTATACATATTACTTTTTTATGGCACACTTTCCTATCACTTTTTCTGACATACTACAATATTACTTTTTTATCACTTAGTATACTATGATTTTGTATGATATTTTCTTGACATACTATACCCTGACCTTTTCTTGACATACATAGTATGACTTACTTATGACAAACTCTACAACTACTGTTTTAAGACATTCTTATAACATACTATACTGTGACTTTTTATCACATTTTTATGACATACTATTTAATAACTTTTGTATTCTTTTTTCTGACTAACTATACTATAAAATTAGAAATTTTGTATACTATGAATTTTTAAGTACGCTTTTGTTACATACCACACTTGGATTTATATGACATTTTTATGACATACTTTGAAAGAATAGCATAAGATTAGGAAACACAAAAAGTTGTGTCTTGTGACAGGGTGTTTCGGCAAAGTAAAGATATACAGACCCAGCCACATCTTCACAGGTCAACTCAATCGATCATCAGGGAGCTGCTCCTAGAATATAAAGACACAGAGCAAACACAAACAGACACTAACAGACACACAGAATGACACTTGACAATACTATGACTTTTAATGACATATCGCACTATGACTTTAATAACATTTTAATGACTTACTACTCTATGACAGCGGCCGGCATTATGTTTTTGTGCTGTCCTTCCGTATAAACGTTTGTTTCATTCTCGCTATATCCCAGAATTTGGCAGGAATGTCCACTTTGAATCAAGGATGAACTGATTTGATTTTGGTGGTCAAAGGTCAAGGTCACTGTGACCTCACGTCCATCCCATTCTTATAAAGGCGATATCTCAGAAACTCCTGAAGGGAATTTCATTACATCTGGCACAAACATTCCCTTGGAATCAAGGATGAACTGATTAGAATTTGGTGGTCAAAGGTCACTGTGCCTCAAAAAACATAATTTTGTCCATAACTCAAGAATTCATATGCTAATTATGACAATTTCACACAAATGTCCAATAGGATAAAATGATGGCATTTTGGACAGACACAGGTGTAAATTGCAACTTGACTGGTTGACAAAGGGCTACATCTACTAGGTAGTAATTCTCGATATCT
Organism: Anoplopoma fimbria; assembly: GCF_027596085.1. Classification (NCBI taxonomy): domain Eukaryota; kingdom Metazoa; phylum Chordata; class Actinopteri; order Perciformes; family Anoplopomatidae; genus Anoplopoma; species Anoplopoma fimbria. The sequence continues at coordinate 20,260,860 of NC_072467.1, forward strand.
ATGAAAGCCTCAGCAGACCTTTTTCACTCGCACATCTCACACAACAAATATGCTCTCATCTTGAGCTGTGCAGACTGTCTGTGCAGGGGAGGTTAGCTCCGTCTAACAGGCGTTACTGCGAATTGAAGCGTTCCTTCGGGCTTCAAGTCGAGTGCTGGTTCAAACTTCAGAACGCAATTAAAATGGCCAAGAGAAGTTTTGTTTGAGGAAAATATAAAAACAATATTGGCCCTTGATCCAAAACTCAACATTTATTAAAAAAGAGATGGATCTAATTATTTCCAAAGTTCACGTATTTATCTCACAAACAAAAAGCTTCATTCAAAACCTCAACAGAAGGCTTGACAATAAAAAAAAAAGTCTATCGCAACCACTGGCTTACAGTCCATGGTTTTCCCCTACTGTGTCCCAGAATAGCTGCTGGGGTTATAGTTGTGTTATCACTTGTGGCCCTAAGAGAAGTGAGTGAGGAGTCAGCAGCCAGTCAATGGCATTATCAAACAGGTAATAAGGTGTTTTGGGAACGTGTGATTCACTTCAACTTCAAGGGGTCCTTGAGCATGCAGTTTTGTTGAACAGTATGCAAGATTAGCAGTGGACAGCCACAGAGATGCACACAGTTTTTTTTACAATAACAATGTATCAAATGACGGATAAAAACAATGAGACTGTGAAAGGGGTCACTCGTGGTGATGAACCTGGGTAATATATGACCCGAATCCGGAGCTCCCTTCAGTTTTACAAAGCTTCGTTTTGAGTTTCAGCTCATTGTTTAGCTGTCCAGCCCACAACTTTACTGTTTTGGTTCACTCCCACCACCTGCATAATGTTGTTTTCACCTGCAGCAAGCTGCAGTTTTCAGAGAAAAAGCTCTAGATCCCCACTGTGCACTGCCTGCTCAGCACCAAACACTGTCGAAAGGACAGTGTATGCATCGTTTTGTGAGTTCATATCATTTCTGCATCTGGTCCCAGATCTAATGCGATCTTTAAAGCAAATTCTTTCATCTTGAAAATTCTAAATGCCCTCTATAAATTGTTGATGTAAGCTCCACACTCTCCTCATGTTAAGAGGATGTTGATGACTTGCACTGCCTAATATTGCATAATCCTTACTTTGTGACCCTCTTTACTTTGTGTTGGGCCATTTGCCTCCGACTGTTTTAATTTATGCCTCAGCTTTAAATTGCTATTGAACATTACGGAGGCCAAGTGGTGCAAGCAATAACATGAATAATCTATTGGCAGTTCCTGTTAGAGCGAAAGAGAATGAGGCCTCCATCACCATTATACTCAGGGGAGTGAAACCAGGCAGCAGTAGCATTAGCCTTTCCCTCTAAAAACTGAATATGCTTCGCATATTGAAGTTGTGAACATCCATCTAACTAAGGGTTGTGTTTGACAATAGTCAATAATAATTGAATATTTCTCTGCAAACGTATAATCACAGGATGGTAGAAATAAATGGACCCCTTGTGTTTTTTGTGTAGGGCTTTTTTTGTTCACACAGCAAACCAACATATCCTTAACCCACAAAGTAGTACCAGAGCATCTACCACAGCGGGTCTCTATTAAATATATGAACCAGAGCCAACTCGTAAGCCTTCCTTAAAGCCATATACCCATGTTATTGCTTATTAGCTTAAAATACAACAACTAATAGCTTTTATGGAAATCTTTTACAATTACTGCTGGGTGTTTACTGGCTTCACATTTATAATCAAGACTTAGAAGTTACTTGTAAAACTTGTGAAGGGGCAGTTATTTCTTAAAATATAGAAAATGTTTTCAACACACACTCCACACTTTGTAATTTCTCAGAAAGAGAAATGCATTCATCTAACAGCTTCTTAGAATAGAGACCATTTTAAATTCATCATGCGGATCGATTGCCTATTCCAGGCACGTCTGTCAATCTGACTGTGAAATGAAGAGCCAGAGGCTACTGACCCAGACACATCAGCTTCTTCTCGGCGATATAACAACACTTTCTGAAGGCTTCACACTCGCACATTAATTTCATATTTTTATCTTGCTGCTTCTTTCAACGACATGGATCTTGTTAGGTTTTGCTTGGACTGAGTTGGCAACAAGTATAGTTTAGTTTAATTCCTTACTTTCTTTTTTTTGCAATACTCTTATTAGGTGTTCTCTAAATATAAACTCTAGCCAAAAATACAATATATTTACTTAAAAGACAACAAAATAATATTTAACACCATGTAACATTCTTCAGAGCTGTGTCACATAAAAAAAGCTGTTACCTTTACAATTCAAACTTATCACAAGCATATTTTAGAGAAACTACATACAGTGCATCACAGACACCACTGGAAATACTTTTAAAAATATTTATTTCCCATCATTTATATGATATATACATGAATGTCTATGCTGGTTTTTCAGTAAAATATTAAAATCACAGATATGATTTTCTGTTACAATCCCTAATTTCTCAAAAAAAAAAGTGCAAAATTTTGCTAAATCTGTCTATGAGCAGATGTCATGACACTTTGAGACCTAACTGCTCTCTCAGACATTGTTCCAGTTATAGGAAAACATGTTCATATTGGCAGTTAACGAATTTACTTAAACGCTAACACAGTGTACCGTAAACAATTTTTACCAAAGAATATGAAATGATAGCCTCATGTTAAAGTTACAAGGTAGACAAAAAAAGTGCTTCCTGTCACAGATGTCCAACAAGAATAAATACAAGTTTAAAGTTATCTTAACGAGAATCTGTTTTGTTCAGTGAAAAAAAATGATGATTACTGTGAAACTAACAAGTACCTAAAAACAATAACCCTTTTCCATGATATACTGCTGTGACAAAAACACTGGTACAAAACCTGTATGCAACATTATATCAAAACATCTCTAATAAAATAACATATTTAAGTACCCTGCTGTGTTTCTTTTTTCCCAAAAGACCTTAAACAACTCTTTAAAAGTGATTGTAGGTTCTTTCTCAAAAGTGACAGTGCATTTTACACCATGGTGAGAAAGCAAGTGACGTCAATCACAGCCGTGAAACAATCTGGAGGATTTAAAACTTTGACTATGACTCACATTATGGAGGTGTTTACTGGTGGAAAAAGAGGTCCGAGGTTATTTTACTCTTCAATCTTTGAAGAGCAGCAACAGCAAGTGAACCGTCTGGGTGTGTTCGTTATCACATTAGCATAGCAGAGGCCTGGACTACGAAGTGAGCTCAACATACCAAGAGTTTCTTTTGGTAATCTGGCTTAACTAACTAACTAACAACTGCGATCCAGCTAAACGGTCCTACGAAGCTGGTCATCATCTCGGTAAATCAACCCAGGGTTTGTGAGTGCGGTCACATGGCCAATGATCAACAAGCCGACTGTGTGAATGCATAAATTAGTAGGCTTACAATATCACTACCCCATCAAGAGCATGAGTGTAATTACATTTGTGTATTCAATTAAATTAATGTAATGCTTAGATGTAGTCTTTTAAATAGAAGACACTTTATTCATCCCCTTGGGGAAATGATGGCGTGTATGACAATTTTGGCCTTATACTTTCAGCTAAAGTTGTGAAACGGACTTGGAGCAAATAAAAAAAAAAAATAGCATGAATATGATATTTATGAATACAGTCTGCGGGACTGTAAGGCATAAATCTGCTCTACAACACACGGCTGGAACATCTGACAAACATAAATAAAAATATGATATGAATAGATAATAAGAGAATATATACTGATTTTGTGTGATTGTGGTCATATATATGTAATTTATGGTACTGCTAGATTGCTGCTAAACCGCCTGGTAAAATACAAGTGCTTGTTGCCTGGAGACCAAACATTTTTTTCTCTTTTGCCTCAGTGAAAATGTTGAAGAAATATCCATTCAAAATATGTTGTAAAATTTGGAAATTATAACATCTATCTTTGTTCAATAAATGGTGAGTTTGGACTTTACAATGCTCTGGAGCTATTGGAAAAACACAAGTCTGAAACAATCCTAGGCACCACTGTAATCGGATTCTACAAATAGTTTAATACTCATAGGCCTAATACAAGAGTATTCTAATGTTTATCCAATTTGATTGTCAACATGAATGATGCTTTGATTTATTCAGTAGAGTCCTACTTATAAGATATGAAAGTCTTCTTATGTCTTTGAATTATTATCCATTTATTTATTTATTTTGTTTTGCTTTGAAGTCCGTTTCAAACCGCCGGGTATGCAGCAGAAAGAATGAGGCTAAAATATTCTAATCCATGCTATAAGAATACATCTAAGCAACAAATTAATTAAATGGAATACACACATGTAGTCAGATCTATCATGTTCTAGATGAGGCTGTTATAAACCTTTTTTTTTTTTTTTTTTTTGCCAGCTGTCTTTTTCTGAATTTGGCGGTTAATAATGTGTTGCTTTCAACCTGGATTATGACTTCAATTTCTTCGTATTTGTGTAATATTATCTCACAATCCATGCACAAGGCTTTGATTGGTCATTAGGCGGTGCTTCTAAACAAGTTAATCTCTTATTGTGAACATTACCCGCTCCGTAGCAGCCCTGCAGTTAACCCAAAATCCCTAACCCCAAATCCTGCTCATTAGCACAGGCCCCAACTGTTGTGACAACAGTTCTGTGGATGGATTTCTTCTACGAAGCAGGTATTACGGACAATCAACCGTCCCAACATGAGGAGCCACCCTAAAGACTTTGGATTGGCTCTGCTATGTAGGTTTTTTTTTTTAGATATTGTCTTTAGAGATTGTCTTCAGTGTGCGGTTGAGACTGACTTGTGACTCTACCACAGGATTGTCAAACATCCAAGACTCTACTCCCAGAGAGACTAGACACTCATCATGATACCAACGATATCCGTGCTGTCCTGATCATCTTCTCTGTGTGACATCTTGTTGAACAGACATGATGCTCTGTTTTAACTTCTTCGTAAACAGGTGACTGCTTCTTCCACAGTAGGTATTTGTGGTGGTCTGTAGCGATGCTTCCAGCGGCTGAAGCAGTGAGGTCTCCATGTTCTCACCGAATGGGTACTGTGATGAAGAGAAAAGTGAGCACGTATTATATTTCTGATTTCAGAATACAGATTTAATCACAGCTTTGAACATCTACAGTTATGCGTCTTTGATCCTAGCTCCTCTCCTGCTCCTGACATTACTCGAGAAAGACTCAAAACATGTTCTTAAATCAAGCAGAGTTGTGTTTTAATTGTATACCTGTTGCCTGATGTGGCAGCCATAATGGGACAATAAGAACTGCATTCAAATGACAAGAATTAAGTGCCACATTTATCACTGTCACTTCAAGACAACAAAATGCCGCCTTTGATTCATAACTGTCAATTCAGAGAGTGTTTGGATGATGAATATCGGTTCCTACAACTATACAAGAATGGGCTCAGTTAGGCGTAACAGCAATGGTGAGAGCTACAGCTGCAGCATTCCAGATATGCTTCATTATTGGATGCTTTTGTGTCACCAAGTGAACAGCAAAGATAAAACTTCCAGCCTATAAGCCAGTTAATATAAGCAGCTAAGGCTTTTGATACGTACAGTATGAAACTTTTGTCTTTTTAATCGAGGTACGCCATTGTTTTACTGCTCTAGTAAATAAGAAGAATTCACTTTTTTTTTTACAGCATCTCATTTTACTATAGTTTGGCCGAGCATTAGGTAAGTCAAAGCACACTTTCTTTATTATCTTTCATATACTGCAACAGGCAATAAAGCACCATTAACAGCCGCCTATCGATTTTTATGTGGATGCTGCGGGTGCTTTGTCCACACAGCCATCATGATGTCTCAAACCAGCATCAGCACTAAAAATTTTACAACTCTTCTGTGGGCTTGGCTGCGTAATGGTAGCTCTCTTTATTGCAAGCTCCTCTGCTGGCTGAGTGAGCCGGGCTGACTAAGGAGCTCTTGGTGGGATGGAAATGAGAGTTTCCTCCAGAATTGCCTGCTCCAGGCTTTAGGATGCTGTCCTCAAAGGACTGAGTGGGAACAAAGTGGGAGGGGGGCCTGAGGAGCTGGAGCAACAGGAACAAGAAGCATGGATAAAAAGATTCAACAAAATATAGCTTATAAACAACAAAGGATGAAATGCTCTTCAGCTAGACAAAGCTCTTTTCTAATAAGCTAATTGTACTACAAGGCCTTGTACCTTTATTTACTCTATACAGGACACGTATTATGATCACTAATGACAAACCACAGCACTCCTCGGTCTACTAAAATCAGGTGAAGTCCGGTATTTACTGTCTTGGATGCTGCATGCGTGTTTGTGCTGTCGGAGAGACTGATGGAAGCATGAGGGCCGAGTGCCCCATAATGAAGCCCGCTCGTTTACTTAATGGCTGAGAACATTGCCCGCGCTGATAGTGGCCAGGCCGGGCCCCTTGGCGGTAATGGATGGAGACCAGCTAATGAGGCTTCCCTTACTCCCCCGATTGCTGCCTGCATGTTGACCGGTGTGCTGAAATCAACAAGAGCAGATCGAAAGGCGAGCGGCTCTCCGGCTGACTCGCTCCCTCATCGATGACGGATGTGTAGTGGACTTTTAACTATGAAAGCTGAAACGCGTACATAACGCAAAGGAAATTTGCCAGATGTCGTCATACTTTTTAAATCCAAGTTCCGTCTTTATTTTTAAGTGCCAGCAACGCACTGGCAGTGCTCTTTAGGGACGTCATACCAACTTAAAGACGGAAATGTTAAAGAGTTTACAGAAGGCGTAAAGATGCAGCCAGGCTTCACCAGCTGTTCCAAGTAAAATCAGGCCTATGCAAAAACCCAAGAGGAGGATATTAGAGGATGAGGGTGGAGATTATTGTCAACAAATCCGATTAAAAGACCAAAACAACAATGAACTGCTCCATCTAACAAGCATTCTCTGTGTTTCCCAAATTTGATATAGCTTATCCCTCTGTGCCATGGACTTCTATTGATGTCCAAAAGCTTTCAGCGTGCAACACAATTTCACTTGCTGTTATGTTTCTTCACTTCATCTTCTTTTAGCCTTTAATCTGACAACACCTAAAACAACCATTCCAGTGGCCCAAGCAGGGCGGGGCTGATTTGTCTGTTTTGGGAGAGCAAAGACAGGATGATGGAAATGTATAACAGGCTATTGATTAAGCACTGGTGGACGGAAGCTATTATGAGAGAAAAGCAATGGCCTGGAGTGCCTATTGATAATGTAATGACATGAAAATGGCTCACCAAAAAGTCTGGTGTAGCTACACAGCTGCGCTCTAAAGAAACAGAGGGACCAGAGAGAACGCATAAAAATGGTTGCTCCTCCCTTAAGAGTGGGCGGTATACTGCTTTCATCACAGTGACCAGTATCATGTTCAGCCACAACATTGATTTTGCAATATCCTCTTTACCGTGATGGACACAAACGTAAACACAAGGACGAGGGAGATACAACACCTGATGAACTACATCACTGCCACGCAGTTTATAATGTGTATGTGTATTTTAGCAGGTAAAGGCTGCCACAAAACCCGCCTAAGCCGCGTGGCTGCAGTTGCTAAACTGTTGCGGCTCGTGCGGGTGTGATGTCCAGACAGACAGCATTGATGCCAGCCGTTATCAGATAATTTGGTCTATTTTTGCTGATAAAAACCAGCCACACAGGCCAAAATCTCCAGATGAGACGCCCGCAGCCGAGCCGCACTGCTCACCGTCCATGTGTCTTTTGTACAGTTGTGGTCCAACAGTGTCCACGCTGCCTATTTTCAAACTTTTTATTGAAATGGGTTTAAATGAAAAGTTATGTAATGATTTGGTTTCCTCAAAGATGTAAATTATTTTAAGTGTAATGTTTTTCTCATTTTTGCAGTGGAAAAGAGGTGGAAAACTCACAACTCAAAACAACAGCATGGCTGTGACTAGGAATTAATCACATTACAATTACATTATGGGGCACGCTACTCCTTCAAAAATACGTGCAGATTAATACCTAATTTTCATTCTTATATTTGGAGCCAATAAAAACAACAGTTTTTTTTTATATTTTTGTCTTTCTTAAGTTTTGTTCCTTCACATTGCCAATAGAGTGAAAACTGGTAGGATCATGTTTTGAGTTGAGTATCCGTTTTAATTTTGTAATATTGTGATATAATACAGTCACCACAAAAAGCACTAAAAATGCTGTGATATAAATTTTAGATTAAGTTACCCAGTTAGCTGTGTCTGGAATGCTCTTAATAAAAACTTTTGGAAGACTAAATCTACTTCATACAATTATGGATTTTTTTGCAAGACATATGTTGATTGTGAACAAGTAAGAACCCTTGAGTCTTTTTATTTGACTGTAGGGACTCAGGAAAACCCCAGAGGTATCGTTAGAGAGGCTGTCTCTACCTTTCGGATGGCGTCGTAGACAGCTCGAAACGCAGGCTGCTTGTCATCATGGTAAACTCCCCTGTTACCATGGAGAATGAAGACACCTTCTTGATCAGCTTGTTGACAGTTGCTGCCATAGATGCAGTGGTCTGGACGGTAGTTCCACTGGCAGGGAAACACATATAGGCTTTCTGTAGAACAACAAGAGACATGACTGGTTAGATAAATATTGCAAATAAGAGGGTTTATTTAATAGGGACCAGTTACAAAGCCTAAAATATTTGTTTACTACATTGTAAATGTCCAAAACAACCAACGTCTTTCTACATACTAGTTTCTGCAAGACTTTTGCAGTCATACTGGCAGAAGGATGAAGAAAAATTTGTATGAATGCAAATAAGTCCTCAAGTCATATTAGGTACCTGAATTCATTGATATGCCTGAACAATACAATAGTAATATATATGATATAGACTTAACCACTGTCGAGAGGATGCTTTCTTCCAGGTAATGAGCTAGTTGAACTAGTAGCTGGCTGCTGTGGTACTGAAGCTCAGACCACCGCCTAACAATATTGAGAGATCGCCAACATCTGTTGGTAACTTTTTCACATTTCATTAAAGCTATTCCAACGCTTTCATTCCTAATGTCCCTACTTTTATCGTCTTTGTACAAAGGTAGCATCGGTCTTCATATGGGTTCCTCTCTGGCTTCAACCACATATTAAACATTGTATTCTCCATCCATGTCTGGTTTAAGGTTCTGCAATATTAAAATTCCCCTACTGAAGATATACTCAAAGATAATCAACAATAGGAAATTATCATCCGAAATAAGGCTGAAAAAAGAAACGCACATAGATGTAAATATCCATGGACCGGAGACACAGATGTTGCAATACCTGGAAGTGGCCGTAAGGCAGTAAGTTCTATTGTACACATGTGTAACACACCCCCAGAGCAAAAAAAAAAATTCCTACGACCATCTTGATTATTTTCAGTTAACACCTAAAGCATTCATTTTATGACCTTTAAAATCATATTCAAGACAATTTCATACCTTTAAGTTAATGGAATTTAAGATTTATGACAAAAGATAATGTTGTATGTGATTGCACAAACCTGGGTTATGGTGAAAGATGATATTAAGAAGGTCCTGGTCACCCCAGGTGATATTTAGTTTATACTTCTGGAGAAGTGGCATAAGAATTTCCTCCCACTTCAGTGCAACTGTTGTCATGTCATTCTAGAAGGAAAAATACAGCAATCAAGAGAACATTCATAACAATTTGCTTCAGGAAATCAAAAACCTGCAATTCTGCCAAATTAATCACTTAGTCAACACTTCACATAAACTCAAAGAAACAGTTGTCGAGCGAGTATGCTCATTGGGGCGGTTTATGAAAGGTATAACAAGAGTGACCTCAGCTGGTCAATCTTGGTGTTACAGCTACTCCTGAAGCCTCCTTCAGCATTCTCAGCTATTTTTCAATGTCTACATTTCACACATCTCAAGATGTTTCAATGACAAACTGAATGTAAAAATGTTGTTTAATATATCATATAACTCCATAGATGAGAATACAAATATCCACCATAGTTAAATGTGTAGTAGTGTTTGTATCAACACTGAGCCATACTTTTCTCATAAACATACTTGTGGACCTGGACATTTTACAATTTACATTAAGATGTTTCACACGTGCATAGAAGGATGCTTAGGGAGAGAACAATGGTGCTATGTGTAAATAATAAAATTATTATTTAACTATACCACGATTTCTCTTTAGGTGTTTTGGGTGGTACTATAGGGGAGGCTGTGGCGTAGTGGAGAGCAAGGTAGTTCTCCAATCAGAGGGTCGGTGGTTCGATACCCGGCTTCGGCAGTCGATGTGTCCTTGGGCAAGACACTTAACCCCAAGTTGCTCCCGAAGGCTTGCCATCGGTGTGGACTGGATGTTGCATGAATGTTAGTTAGAGTCTGATGGTGGCACCTTGCATGGTAGCCTGTCATCAGTGTGTGAATGGGTGAATGATATGTAATATACTACTGATTGTAAGTCGCTTTGGATAAAAGCGTCTGCTAAATGACTGTAATGTAATGTAAATGTAATGTACTATAGGTTATAAGAATGATGTGAATTTGCATAGTTTTAAGTCAAACAGCTTCAAATTTTCTTGGGGTTGTTGGGGATCTCCAAACGGTAGAAATTTGTGATGTTAAAATGATTGCTGGTACCAGCCGACACACGCCATCATGTGAATAAGGGGAGTGTAAGCACTTATGTTTTCCACTTCAAGCAGGAGATACACCGGTATAATACATTTGCAACAGCACAGAGCAACAGGTGACAGTAGTTAACGTGCTGCAAAAAACTACACACACACAAACAAAATCCTTCTGCACATTACCTTAAAAGATTTCTTTCTGAGGCGCGTCATGTTCATGAGCATGACCCCTGAGTTGACGCCTGTCTTGCCATAGTAAGGGTGGCGGGCAAAACGGTTGTACCAGCCGATGCGTGGCTCTTCGTGCTCCGGAGCCATGGCAGCTAAGTGGCTTGAATTGAACCGAGAAAGAAGGGCCCAGATGTCCTCTACTGGCTGCAGAAAAATGATATCTGTGTCCACATAGAGCAAGGAATCCACCTCCTTCAGGATCAGCTGGAAAACAGAATATCAAAAAACTCATGAGCAAATGTTTGCATAATGTGTTATTGTTACAAGTTATAAGCACGAAGGAAGGATGACTCTGGACCTACTGGCAGGAAGAGCCTCTGGGAGGCACAAGGTTTGAAGAGCTTCTTCCACTCTTTTGCATTCTCCTTGGGAAACGTGATGGGGTAGATGGTGTAGTTAAACTTGGTCTGAACTGTCCTGGGCCAGGAGTCCAGCTTTAAGAAAAGATAGCACAAACATTTTTTTTTACATCATTAATATCCACATGTAAGATTTTAACTTGCCAGAAAGTGACAACACCTGTGTAAAAAGAATACTTTACTGTGAAGACATTCATGCATGTACAATGACAGACTGTTTCTCAAACATGCCTTGAGTTTGCTTGCACAATTTGTGCAATGGTTGCAATAAGGCCTTCTTATTGTGATTCTCAGACAATGGCATAAGAGATAGTCATAACTGTGCTATTGCTTTAAGGAACCATGTAAGACCTGAAAATGAATACACAAGTTCATGCAAGTTCTGGTGTTGTAGAGGGAGAAACTTACAGCATTTCTGAAGGGGTCATGTAGATCATCCTCAGCGAAGATGTAAAAGTGCAGAGGCTTTTTGCTGAGGAGAACAGCAGACTTCAACATAGCAAGAGTCTCCTCTAGCCTGGCGCCACAGGCCACCACAGCCAGGTGACTTCTCCCATCACCATGCTCCTTGACTTCAGAGCCTGACCTCTCTCTAAGAGCAAAGACAAAGTAAAATAAAGCATTAATAAACCTCAGTTCTTATTCATACAACAGCATGGATACACTGACATTTGCAAGAGAGAACATAATGATGAAGATATCAGCAGGCTCAGCTGACTGGTGCTCTGCCCTGTAGGGTTGGAACTGTCAGTGGTTTTAATAAAAAGGTAGAACAGGACCATATCTCATGCTTTGTGCTGCCTCCAAGCACCCCTATAAACTCCTACTTTTAAGTTTAGAAATCATGAATGTAACTTGTCATTTCAGAGAACACTCTGCCAATTTCTAAATAATATCTCTGTAAACATGTTGGTATGGCAGGCCTACATAAATACGCAATAATAATAACTTTGTACAAGGCTCTAGTATTCCCCCACATTTACATCTGATGATGCAAGCATGGGTTAAACTTTAGCAAGACAGAAGTATGTTAATGAGATACTGGTGTGTTTAGTGGTGCGAGTGTGTGAATGTGTAATTATGATTGCAACATCCAGATTTCAGGTTAAAATGTAATGAAGTGTTATTTCCCCACATTAGCACTGCCTTTATGTACTCAGGATCATGAGGTGGCTTTACTCTAACAGCTCAAAGTGCTGTCAGTATGTGTGTTTCTGATACCTGCTTGTGTTTATGACTTCAGTCTCAAGGGCAGTACACTGCAAGTGCAGCAGTAGCCCTTCACTTTGAGCTGTCAATCTATGGAGTAGGGGAGAGGTTGAAGTCTACTGATTGTAAAGAACATTGGTATATATATATATATATTAATAGAGATGCACAAAATCAGTCATACCCAATAGATGATTCCAATAAGCAGTTCACTCCACACACATCAGCAGGCAGTCTCCAATATGGACTCCAGTAAGAAACTGAGAGTTTTTTACACCTGACAGAATAAAAACATGATCTTTTTTGGATCCTCAACGTTGAATTAATCTCTTAGACATCAAACATTTAGGGATTAAATCTGCCCTGAGCTACCTCCTAGAGTTAAGGTTAGGCAAGATAGCATTAGCATTGTGCAGATACAAATAGCTTCAGCAGGTCAATTAAGGCTTAAACTGTATTATTGTGGTCTAACCTTAACTTTATAGCAGCTGTCGTACAAATGCAGATAAAGCTAACCACTAGCTGAGTTACAAATGTGCACAGAAATGAACGACAGGGTGACATTGGATGAGCTAGCCATCCGGAGCTAACTACCTCTCCCGAAGGCCTGCCAGTCCTGGGTGTTTCCTGAGGAGGTGCCCGCTGTCATGACTCAGCCTGCCGGGTTCCCCTCGTTCCTTCCGGTCCCAGTCGTCTCTGCCCTCCAAGGTGGAAGCCAGCTGATTGAACATGTACAGCAGTGAGCAGAAGGTGAAGACCATGCACAGGAGGAATGCCTGGTGAAAGCATTGCATCTTGCGTTTCAAGTTGTATGCAAATCCATCTCAAGAAATGAGAAGTCAGAAGCCAAACACAAGAGCACAGACTCTTGCTGTTTACAGTTTCTCAGCCCCACCCACATGTGTTACACACGTGTGTTTGGTGTCACACAGGATCAAACATGATGGTTAACCATTTCATGCATAGAGGTCACTACAGTGGACAGCTGTTCAAATGTTGTTTTCTTGTGTGTATATTGATGGCATACTATAATAGCACTCACTGTAGTGGCTGATGTGCAACTATGCCATCAAAACCCATGCATATATATACATTACATTACATTACAGTCATTTAGCAGACGCTTTTATCCAAAGCGACTTACAATCAGTAGTATATTACATATCATTCACCCATTCACACACTGATGACAGGCTACCATGCAAGGTGCCACCATCAGACTCTAACTAACATTCATGCAACATCCAGTCCACACCGATGGCAAGCCTTCGGGAGCAACTTGGGGTTAAGTGTCTTGCCCAAGGACACATCGACTGCCGAAGCCGGGTATCGAACCACCGACCCTCTGATTGGAGAACTACCTTGCTCTCCTCTACGCCACAGCCGCCCCCATATACACAAGAAAACAACATTTGAATAGCTGTCCACTGTAGTGACCTCTATGCATGAAAGGGTTAATGGTGGAGAAAGTGACTCAGCCCAAAATCCCCATCTTCTTGGCACATGGAAGTGGTGTGAACAGTAACTACAGCAACCAGACCCTCACTGGGTAAAAGTACAGAAGTAACATCAACAAGCTATACTCAAAGAATCAAAAGTAAAAGTAGTGCTAGAGTACCTACTCATGTATAATCAGAGGTTGAATGTTGTTTGATAGTTACATTTTTACCTATTTAATAATGCTTACATATTTTGCTTGTAAATCTTATGCAAGGTAATTGGTTGTAGTGGAGTAAAATGTACAAAAAAAAATAAGTATCTCTAAAATGCTGTGTAGTAGTATTTTAAAGCTGTAAATACTCAAGTACATCAAGGGGGTAAATGTAGTTACTTTCCATAATTTCTTTTCAGGGACTTTTTCTTCAAGACACAACTACAGCCAGGGTGAGGAACATGCTAAAGCAAATCATTGAGGACAAAGTTATCTTCTGGTGAAGTCTGTGTCTTATTAACTGTTCCTGTTTATAATGAAACACTTTAAACAAAAACATATCCAAGTATCTACAACTTATTTTATTTAACATTATTTTACAATATAAACCATTCTATAGATTAAATCATGCTTAACTCTACCAAGTGAATGAGAAGCATACTTAGAATAATTATTCAATATTTTTACTCAAATGTTAGACGGTAGAAAAAAAAGAAAAAAATTATTGCATCCAATGGCATAAAATGAGGGCTATAGAAAGCCAGTAATCAACAGTGTTATGATTTACTGATAATGGAAAAGTGGACATAATGCTAAAAAAATGTTATCATGAACATAGAATGCCATTAAGTGCAAATAACGATAACAAAATTCAAGGATAAACTACAATTCTGAGATGACTTCCTCATTCTCTTTCATAATGCATCAAGTATTCTGTGCAGCAACGACCGACCCAGTGTTGATGCTGACGTAACACTAAAGTGTTAAAACACAAGTAGCCACAACACGTGGCAGAAATCCAGGGTTTAATGCTACAGTTCCTTTTTTTTTCAGTTCATCATGATCGTTCTTGTTCCAACAGTTCTTTGAGTTGAGCACACAGCATACGCCCTGACTCCTGAATTCTTCATCATCATGGGAAGGCAGTGAAAACAAAATACAGCCCCAATAGAGGTGAATGCTATCCCATTGGCATTGATAGTATTATTAATGCAAGTTTATTCTCTGGTTGAGGCTGTAGAGAGTGCAGAAGAATGGGTTGTGCCGACTGGGGAGTGTAAAGGTTAGTGAGTCTCTCCGTTAACCGGCGAGCCTTCCCCGTGGGGTGAAGAGCATCTGGAGACCCCTCGTTCAGTGTTATCAGAGCTTGAGCCACTTTGACTGTGTTGGTCTGCGGAGGCGGCACTTGTTGGAGTGGACGTGGGTTTGGCTTTCTCCTTAAAGTCTGTGATTATTACTGTCAAGTCTCCAACTGTGACCTCTAGATGCTGGGCGCTGCTCCTGTCTATGTTTTTTAACCTGGGCCTGGTGAGGAGACAGACAGAAACAAACAGCTTTAGAATCTGCTTGCGATAATGATATGTTGAGCGGCAAGAAGACCAAAGACCACTTAATACGATGAGCGATTTCCTTGGAAAACATGAATCATTTACCTCATCTTTTTATGGCTTTTCTTTTTCAGTGTTGATTCTTTATCGCTCTTGTCTTTCTCAGATTTTTCTTTCTTCTCCTTTTTGGGGAGATTGGGTGGTGCAAACTGCTGATTTGCTTGCTGTGCAACCAGCTGAGAAACAGGCCGTGGTTTTCTGAAAGAGACAAAAACAGCCAGTGGCCTTATAGTTACCTTCATATCACGGGACACATAAGTAGGGTGAGCATGTGGTTTGCACTGCTGTACTGTGTAACTATTCAATTTGACCTGGATGTCAAACGTTACATTATGTTTCCTTGATGGCAGAAGTAGAGGTGTAGTAACATAAAAGAGGTAATTTCATAGTGAAAGTAACATTTCTTTGGAAAGGAGAAATGATTAGTTAACAAATCTGTCTCAATGTCCACATGTGAACCTGACTACTGTATTAAAACCTACTTGAAAATGTATGAACCAATCCTTTTTGAACTATTATTCTGAAAGGTATTTAGGCACATGAAAAAATGTCCTCTACATTTTTTCCCACGCCCGACTGTATTAAACAATAGCCTTAACAATATGACTGGTTTAAGAAACTTAACTGCTTTTCTTTGATTTATTGCATGCATGGCATAGTCCTGGCAACATTGCACTGTATTGTTTTGGGTGTGCAACCAAACTGTAAACTGGTGCAACACAATTGTTACCATCTTCATGGGAAGCCCAACATATGGCATCCCGCCACTGAAGCAGTTTCAACAGAGTGCTGCAGGAATGAGTCCTATGTCCCGGTTATGAGTCAGCATTTTTTCACTTCTGGATCCTTGATACTGAAGTCAATGGGTTTTTCACTAACATAAGTTAAAGAGATTGAAACGTTTTGTTTTGACGATATAAAATATGTCAGTGAATACACCTCTTGTTCATTTTGAAGCTTTTACTTGTTTTAAAAATGCAGTTGCATTCATCAAGTAGACAAGTCCCTGGTTGTGTGTATTCATGCTAATGAGAACATGGTGTAGTTTGCTTATAGCTTAACGTTAGCTTTTAACTTTTGCTGATTGAACTCATGCTTCAAAAAAAATCAGGAGTATCATAAACTTGTGTTTCCCACTGAATTTTTATTCTGCATAATACACAATCCAATGGAATAATCCCACTGTGTTTTTGTCAAGGGAACCAGTGTAATGCTAACTTCCGTGGTTGGCCTACAAACACATCATCTCTGCAGCAATCAATTTCTACTTTCATCCTTTTAACTTTCCAAGTTTTCTAATTTCAAGTTTTCCAGGTCACTTTCTCCTTTTGTTTTAAGAGCATTGGTGAAAAGGTTCAGACAGACTCCCCTCTATTTTTGGCAAGTGAGGCCTTTGCCCCCATTGGTGCTCTCTATTTATATGCTAATTAAATAGTGGCAGACTGTCTGCGATACATAGAAAGCAAAAAGGGATCGGGACAGCGCAAGATATTTCGTGATAACACCACTGTGAAGTTAGACTGCCCAGATATTAGTCAATAGAGGTATTTTGTTAAATTCTACCCAGGATATGCCTTCACTGACCTTACTCTTTGCCAACCCTCTGGCTGTGAGTTACCCTTTTCCTCTTTTTTCTTTTTGTTTTTACACCTTTCTTGATATAATCTGTAATGTAGTCACACAGAGCATTTTTATTATGATACCCGATATGAAGTACTCTATGAATTCTCTCCCTCTAGCAAATACGTAGAGTTACTCTCAGTTACATCTGTAGTGGAAGTACTCAAACATACACTCAGTTGTAAATTCATTAGACTAAAATGACTGTAGTCTAATACAATAGCCTTGCAATAGCCCCTACCTTTCTGAATGTTCTCATGCTAGGATTTGAGTTTTATACATGTGTGTTCAATGAACTCTACGGTCAATGTGGAGGCTATGGATTTAAATGAGGTTTATTGTATTGTGTAATACTGAGTGTGTGAATACCACATTAAGTTTTTTTAAAATATTTTCATTTCATTTTTGTTTCCCTTAAAGTTTATCAAATTAGCTAAACTCCCATTTAAAATAATAAGGAAATGACCCCAATGCTACTGTATACTATGGCCCTGACGACCACCACTACACTCTCAATTGTCCATACAATTAAATCACACACTAGTGAAACCCTTTACACCAAAAAAACTAAAAATCAAACCCTTCAATGCAGATAAAATTAATTAATTATAAAAGATTAATTGCAAAAGCTAAAAATCAAACCCTTCAATGCAGATAAAAGATTAATCATAAAAGATTAATCATAAAAGATTAATTGCAAAGCTGTTGTAATGGATAGATCTCTTAACATTCCCCTCATTCCCCCCTGCAACTGAGGGTACTTTCTTTTTAAAACGTGCAATTAAAGTAGTGTACTGTATACTATGGCCCTGACGACCACCACTACACTCTCAATTGTCCATACAATTAAATCACACACTAGTGAAACCCTTTACACCAAAAAAAAAACTAAAAATCAAACCCTTCAATGCAGATAAAAGATTAATCATAAAAGATTAATTGCAAAGCTGTTGTAATGGATATATCTCTTAACATTCCCCCTCATAAACCTGCAACTGAGTGCACTTTTTAAATAAAAGCTGCAGTTCATTTCTCACCGGGTTGACGTTCCCTTCCTGACATCACACATCATGCACTTGAACGCCTCCGCGGTGTTCCTGAAGGTGCAGACGCTACAGTCCCAGCAGCCATCGTCGGCGGAGGGCTTCGACTGCCGCTTTGGCCTTCAGACAAAAACAAAACAAAAAAAAAAAAAACACTTGTGATAACGCCATATGAGCAATGAGCGCAATGATTTCAAAGAAAGAAAAAAAAAAAACCCTTTCTGTTTGGTAACGAATACCGGAACAGGAAAGACACGACTCTAAAGTTCTTATCTGCTCAGAAGTGTGTCATAGAGGAAATGGGAGATTTCAGTTCAGCTTGCCCCCTTTATTAAACCAGCAGCCAGCCGCCATGAACACTTCAGTAAAAAAAAAAAAAAGAAGAAAAAGAAAAAAAGAAAAAGCTCCATCCATTGACCGAGCTTTCTGTTCTCAAACAGCCCGATAAAGTCTCCATTCAAACGTACCTTGTGGGGCTCTTCTTGTCACCCATTTGACGAAACTTCGAGTTAAATAAAAAAGGATCAATGTGGAAAGAAAAAAAACAAAAACACGCATTTAGCTGCTACTCAGCTGTCGTGGAAACTCCTGTCGAGGGCGATCACGTGACACGGGTTCACCCAATCACCTTTGATGTAATCACAACACATAGAAGAGGCAGTGAATGTGACACAGCGTTGATGAAAGGTTTTACATCATAGGAGAGAGGAGTGCGCACCTAGAGAGCGTTCAATGAGGAATGGGGGGAGTCAGATGGACAAAGATGGACAGTACCAGTCAAAAGTTTGGACACACCTTCTCATTTAATGGTTTTTCTTTGTTTTTATTTTTTTCTACATTGTAGATTAATATTGAAGACATCCAAACTATGAAGGAACATATGTGGTATTATATTATGTGGTAAACAAACAAATGCTCAACAAACCAGAATATGTTTTATATTTTAGATTCTTCACAGTAGTTGAATGAGAAGGTGTGTCCAAACTTTTGACTGGTACTGTATATGAATCTGAAATGCAATAAATTGACATTAACATAACATAAACTTAAAATGAACCTATGAAGGAATAAATATGTTTCAATAGATAAATAAATACAAGAATTGTACTTGAATGAATGGCACTGATATGTCTTTACTTTACACCTCTGCTCCTCAACATTGAATCAAATGCTGTATTTTATTATTCTACTTAATTTCTTTGACAGCCACAGTTAGATACAGGACCAGTCAAAAGTTTGGACACACCTTCTCATTCAATGGTTTCTCTTTATTTTTATTTTATTTTTTTCTACATTGTAGATTAATATTGAAGACATCCAAACTATGAAGGAACACATATGGAATTATGTGGTAAACAAACAAATGCTCAACAAACCAGAATATGTTTTATATTTTAGATTCATCAAAGTAGTTGAATGAGAAGGTGTGTCCAAACTTTTGACTGGTACTGTATATGAATCTGAAATGCATTTATTGACATTAACATAACATAAACTTAAAATGAACCTACGCAGTGTGTTGATACACAAATAACCTCAAACAATGAAGGAATAAAGATGTTTCAATAGCCTTTAATGAGGAATGGGGGAGCTAAATGTACAAAGATGTACAGCACCAGTCAAAAGTTTGGACACACCTTCTCATTCAATGGTTTTTCTTTATTTTTATTTTTAAATTTTTCTACATTGTAGATTAATATTGAAGACATCCAAACTATGAAGGAACACATATGGAATTATGTGGTAAACAAACAAATGCTCAACAAACCAGAATATGTTTTATATTTTAGATTCTTCAAAGTAGTTGAATGAGAAGGTGAGTCCAAACTTTTGACTGGTACTGTATGTTATTTACTGGTTCTGTATGTAAAAATACTTTAAATGTGAAGCATGCAAATGAGAGAAGTGTGCCTTTAACAGCCAGATAACTACTTAAGTTAAGGGGATTGGGCAACAAACCTATTGTGTAAAGGGGAAAATATATTAATGTTTTAAGTTAATATAAGTCATTTATAGCAGAAAGCCATGACTTTGAATTACTCCCATGTTACAAGAAGCATACCATTATACAGTACCAGTCAAAAGTTTGGACACACCTTCTCATTCAATGGTTTTTCTTTATTTTTATTTTTTTCTACATTGTAGATTAATATTGAAGACATCCAAACTATGAAGGAACACATATGGAATTATGTGGTAAACAAACAAATGCTCAACAAACCAGAATATGTTTTAGATTTTAGATTCTTCAAAGTAGTTGAATGAGAAGGTGTGTCCAAACTTTTGACTGGTACTGACATTATACACAACATTTGAAGATTTAAGAAACTATAATACATTGTTATTGATTCACTTTCCCAACAGTATACCGCATTGGCCAGAATCAGCCCCACATTGACAATAAACAACATTAAAATGCTGCCATAAAATATAACAATGCAAGGGGGCATTTTTCTGTTCAATGCATAGACTGTACAATTATAATGAGTATTTCTGAGCAATTGCTACTACTAGATAAACATCTTGTAAACAAGATTTGTAAAAGTGTTTGATGTCAATTCAAACCAGATTTCTTTTTAGTTTAGGGGGTATGATTTAAAAAAACAAAACATATTTATTCTCATTATTATCTACCCAAGATCTTCCTTGTTGCCAGTGTTTTGGTACTTTTTGTAAAAAGAAAAAAAAACAAGTTTAATGAAATCTTAAGTAAAGAGGTAAAAAATGAAACACCATAGTATGGTTTACATTTTGTACTACCTTGTCATTTGCAAGTGCCTTCATCATTTCAAGTGTTGATTGTAGAAAGAAATGTAAATGACCTTCCACTACTGGTCGATACGAGAAATGTTGACATTCCCACCCTTCGCCTCTAGGGGGAGCCATCGCGTTGTTTTCCGGAAGTAGGTTTTTCAGCGAAGAAGAGCACACAGGAACATGGTACATGCTGGTGGTACTGTGGTGCTACTGTAGCTAGGATTGTTTTGATTTTTTCCTTTAACAAGTACACGAAGAGGGAAGTCTGGAGTGGTTTGGAGCTTGGCTTTATGTACACGTGTCCTTTAGCCGTACGAGAAAAATGTGAAACGGTATTTGTGACCAGGACCATAAAAATCGTTATTTTGGTGAGTTTCTTACGACTTCCTCCTGCGCTGTGATGCTAGTTTTGCTCATAACAGTGCTACTAGCGTTGGGTTTTCTCGTCCTAGCAGTGGCTCTACAGTCCCTGACAAAAGTCTTGTCGCTTGGGTACAAGTTGACCTTAAGTGCCCCTCAAATATATTTGTAATCAATTTTTTTTTACAAGAAATGGCTCATTTCAATCCCAACAGCTTTTGAAATAATGTTTTGGTTCGTTCACAGCTTGGTAAAGCCCACTGAGTCAGTTTTTGCAAAGGCAAAAGTCTTGTCGCCTTGTCATATGATGCACCCAATCCTAGATTACAGCCTCACCTGTGATCAATAATTGATCAATCAATTAGTGGGTGTGTATAAAAAGAACCCCAGCACACCAGACCTTCACATCAACTGCAACTTGACCTCTGACAACATGCCTAAGATTCACCCTGAGACCAAAGCGTTGATTATCAAGAGGCTGAAGACCAGATCCACTGCTGAGGTGGCTGACACCTTCAATGTGTCTCAGCGTCAAGTACAAAGAATAAGAAAAAGATTTGAAGAGACTGGAGATGTTTTTGACAAGCCCAGGTCCGGCAGACCCCGCAAGACAACTGCTCGGGAGGACCGTTTGTTGGCTCGAAAATCCAAGGCCAGCCCCTTTTCCACTCCAGCAGAGCTCCACCAGGCCTGGTCACCTCAAGTCCCCGTGTCAACCAGGACAGTTTGTAGAATTCTGTCTCGAAATGGCCTCCATGGTCGAATCAGTGCCCAGAAACCAGCACTAAACAAAAGGCAATTAAAAAAATGTGTGGCATTTGCCAAGGCCCATAGCCTGCTAAAAGGATGGACGCTGGAAAAGTGGCAGAAGGTGGATTTCTCAGATGAATCTTCGGTTGAATTACATCACAGCCGCCGCAAATATTGCAGGAGACCTACTGGAGCCCGCATGGATCCGAGATTCACCCAGAAAACAGTTAAATTTGGTGACGGAAAAATCATGGTCTGGGGTTACATCCAGTATGAGGGTGTGCGAGAGATTTGCAGGGTGGAAGGCAATATCAATAGCCTAAAATATCAAGAAGTATTAGCTACCTCTTACATTCCCAACCATACAAGGGGTCAAATTTTGCAGCAGGGTGGTGCTCCATCGCATACTTCCATCTCTACATCAAAGTTCCTCAAGGCGAAGAAGATCAAGGTGCTCCAGGACTGGCCAGCCCAGTCACCAGACATGAACATCATTGAGCATGTCTGGGGTAGAATGAAAGAGGAAGCATGGAAGACGAAACCAAAGAATCTTGATGAACTCTGGGAGGCATGTAAGACTGCTTTCTTTGCTATTCCTGATGACTTCATCAATAAATTGTATGAATCATTGTCGAACCGCATGGATGCAGTCCTTGAAGCTCATGGAAGTCATACAAGATATTAAATATGGATCTCACAGCACCACTACTTAATTCACTGATGTTATGCAACATATTTTTGTATTTGAAGTAAATTATTTGTTCAATTTTCACATTACTCTCCGTAGGTGACAAAACTTTTGTCTTGCCAAAATCTGACCTTTCTGTGTTCATTAAATGATCAATCTTTCTTCAGTGAAGCAAATTTATTTTAGTATATTAAACATAATTTGGGAGGGTTTTAGCTTTCATATGAGCCATTTCTAAAACCAATGGATAAATTAAAAGTCAGGTTATAAGCTGTTGTTTCTACAAAATGGATAAGTGACAAGACTTTTGTCAGGGACTGTATTATGTGGGGTCCCATGCCTCTCACTCATACGGATTGCTCACATTTTACAGCAGTCTTTGGATACTTTGGATAAAATGTTATTTAGTACCTGTGCAATACAAATACACTGTGCAACTATAGTTATAATAGTTTTCTGTCTGTATATATAATATTTCAGTTATTGTGGATTCTTTACTGTTTTTATTGCTTATTTATAATATTTTTTATGTTGTTTTTCTTTTACTATGTCTCTTGTTTGCACTATGACCTATGCTGCTGTAATCCTGTACATTTCCCCCCCTGCGGGACTAATAAAGGATTATCTTATTTTATCTTATCTTATTTTATAAGAAGGAGATGTGGAGTAACAGTTTGCAGAAGCCACCTTTTATAAAAAGAGAGCAGACTGATGATAAGTCACGTTATGTGGATGGTTGGAGACCCATTAGATAAGTGTGTGGGAACAAATACATTTTGAATGAAATATTTGAAAGTCTATTGGCTTAAGAACACATTTTCCTTGTTTTGGCTTGTCAGAAAGGACGATGTGAATGACAATGTTATGGGTGTAGAAATGTTGTCTAACTGAGGTCAGATTATGTATGTGTGTGTGTGTGTGTGTTATGACGCTCTAATTTTGGTTGTATATCTAAAATATTTTATACTGAGCCAGATTAATAAGGCTATACCTTTTCCCCTATTCTAGGTTGATCATTCTCAATTGAAACATTTTGCACAAACCAGACAAGGAACCCAAATCAAACCTTCCACAGTAAGTAAAAACAACAGTATTCTGCATTTTTTACAAGCACAACAATTAATAGTCGTTCACACAGACCTCAGCTTCTAACTGGACTCTTTTGTCTGCACCACTTTCTTCAGCATGCTGACATTTTGACTGCACATCAATACGAGCTTACTCAACATTATAGTGTATTTCCCTGTGCAAATTTTTCAACGTCTTAAGATGACAATGTTGGGGAGGCTTGATTCATTATCAGCTGTCTCTGCAACCTCCGGCTGGTTAGTTGATAACTGTCACTAGCCAGCCCAAATCTTAAAAGACCTGCTTTCACCACGGGCTTTCATCTTGGAAAACATCCAGGCAACGTAACTTGTGCTGGGCAGCTACGACGCTTGGCCAATAAGTGTAATTTACAGACTTTTGCTGATGACACGAGTAATCACCTTGGTGATTAAAAAAAAAGTCCTAGTTTCAAAATGCATATAGATAATATAACATGACTCTGTGACAGCATAGCCTATATTGCATCCCATATCCATTCAAGAAATGATTAGTCAAAGTTACTTCATAGCCGTACTTTGAACACATGGTCTGACCAATACAAAACACACTTTATTTTTTCTTTATAGTGGCATATCGACGTGGTCAAAAACCAATTAGAGATGTATATGATGAGCGCTTCTCAGAAATGGATTCAAGAGAGGTAAGTGAAGATTTTGTTTTGCATGGTCAAAATATATTAGTTAGATTAAGCCCCCCAGGATAATAAATGGTGAAAACTGCTGGATTAACAACCTTTGATATCATGATGCTGTTTCTTAAATTGCATCCTTGTTATCAGCTTTTTTAGACAATGGTAGGTATTTATCGTAGTTTTGAAGATTCATTCACTTTTTTATCTTTTGTAGTTATTCTTTAGGTGGATATCAATGCTCCATCCAATTCTAATGACATTTTTGATCTCAGTATGTATCATAATGCTGTAGACGCTGTTATCTTTGTCTAAATTAGGTAAAAAATCTATTATTTCTGTTGTGTAACTCTACAAACCAAGGTATTCAGTCAGCCCTTAGATTGCACAGACTAATCATAGGACATCTTTATTTTGATTAAGCATGAAATCATCAAGGAATTGAGGTACTGCTCGTCACACCTTGAATTAGTTTATAACGATGTTAATTTATTTCATAGGACTATATCATTTTATACTTTAAAATTTTGGTAATTCTTACAAATGAAATCTTGTTTAGAGAGGAGCTATATTATATTAAATGTAATATTTTGTCATTTCAGGTGACTAGCCATCGGGTGGTCAATATTGTTGATAAGAGGAGCCATATGCCTCGGCCACATATGGAATTTGAAAGAGGTTTTAATGATGACCAGTGGTATGATGGTCCTCGAAATTACCAGGATGCAAGAGAATATGAAGAAGGCAGTTTCCCGCCTAATGACCGTCGCTACTTTGATGACAACTCACATGGCAATTTTCGCAGAAATACACCACAAAATGTAAGACCAACTTGGTATTAACATTTTATAAACTATCATCTGGTTTTTTTCTGTTACAGGTCTGGAAACAAGTGTAAACAAGTGTAACTATAGCGAAAGCGAGTGTTGATAAATTGCTTTTTTTTTTGCTGATTAAATAGAAACATTAAGAAATGGCATACCATTACGTCTGTCTCCAAATTTAAGTATGTCAAAAAGTTAACAACAGAATGCTAAATTGCATATGTTTAATTGGGTTTCTGTGTTCTTTTTTTGTTCTTCCCCATAACGTCATTATGTGTCAATTGTAAGCAAACTTCTTCATCATTGTCTTTGCTGGTGTATTGCACTATATCTTTGTGCACTACCGACACTTTGATCAGAGGAAAAGGCTGTAACCACTGAATGGAATGTGTACTGCGTTCCTATGGGAACATTAAAGGGTGTTGTATTTGTGATTTATGTTTTCAGGAGGGCCATTACTCTCAACAGTCTTATGACAGAGATGATTTGAGGCACCATTTAGGCTCAAGGTAATTCATATTGATTTTTCTATTAATTGATACATTTTTTTGTTTTACACATCCTGATTATTATTTTTAGAATGTCAGTTGCTGCGCTGACATTTTTGTGTAATGCATTCAACTGCACACAAGGTGGCGGCAGTGCTCATTATTTTTTAAAACCTAAGTGTTATTAGCTTGCTAGGTATTTGATGACCATCATGTGGTCATGTGACTTTAATTGCATGTAATATCATTGAGAAAAGATGAAAAATCACTTTAAAATCTATTTGTACTTTATTTTATTACACATTGGTGCTTTGACCAATGCCTTGGCAGAAAATGATAACTTTGGAAAATATAATTAGGATGTTTCAATTATCTGTGACCCCACTGCTCTTGTGATAAGCTGAAGAGCTTAACCCCACACAGTGCCGCTAAGTCCAGCATCAACAGACTACTTCTACATCAACAGACACTCTTCTCGCCCCGGCCACTTCAACATACCAACAGTTTACGGGCCCAAGCTCCCCTATTCCAGGAGTCATACCAGGCTAGAGAGGGGGACAAAGGGCACTAGTGTCTACTCACACGGTCAAACCACCCCCTCCCACAAACCCTCACCCCACCCTGAGAGGAAAAACAGCTGGACCACTCCCTCCTAAGTCAAACACCCACACACTTGTCAGATATTCTGAGCAGAGTATGTCTCTTTTGGTCCTTTCTGCATTGAATTTACCACGATATTGAATTCATATTAGGTATATTCCAAGTTCCAAATTACCCTAAAATCTATCTGTTGATGGGGGTTTTTTTTCACACAAAAAGGACTGTGGACTAGAACTCCCATCACATGCATTGGAAGCACATTAGGAAAGGATGTTAAAAATGACCAGTATGAACAGGAGGAAGGATTGCAACAACCAAAAATGTTTCACTGTACATAGGGGCAAAAACTGTCACGACCCTAACCCATCCATGTAATAATGCTCCATCATTTCTATCAGAACAGTATAACAACAGTGTTTTAGTGTAAGTGGATGTTCGTGCTACAGCTTCTCATGTTAATAGGCAGCTGGTTGCCTCTTACCGCATCCTATCTCAAAGACAACGAGGAAGGAAGTCTGACTGTAAGTTCCTTTCTTGTTCTACAGTGGCCATGTTGACGAGGTGGCAAATATAAAATGTTCCCAATCCCAGCACAAGACAGAATCCCCTGGCTCTCCAGGCTCTGTAAGCCTGGTGGTCTCAGTCATAGGGAGTAATAGCGTAGCTTCTGTGGCTACGTGCGCTAACTCTAAAGCAACACTGTTACCCCTTACTGTGACTATAAATCAGGTTTAAAGCGTGTGGGATGAAGACCAGTAGTGCATGATCGTAATAAAGTTCTGCAGTAAAGGTATTGGGGACACACACTTGAGCGGTTTATTGTGCTCCAGATTATGAAATTAGTCAACTGCCTGATGTGGCAGCTCCAAGTTAATGAACAGGCAAAAAAATCCATCCAGTGAAGTGAAGTATTTTTATTTTCAAACAAGCCAAACAATTTTTTGCTTCGCGTAATTATTAAAGAACTCAAAGGGAATTAAGATGCAAATATAATCAGTTATTATTATTTGTTTTGTCTCTTGGGACCCACAGTTGTTTTAAGGCTTCATGACTCATTAAATTATTGCATTGTTCTAGTCATTTCTTAGCGTATTGACTCTCAGTATCAAGAGTATATTTCACACAGTATATCTATTTTTTGTTTTTTTCCCCAAAATAAATGACAAAACTCTTTCTTTCTCTATCCGTAGCCGTTTGATGTTAGTTTTGTACTCCACGGATGGCAATTTAGTGTTCGGCAAATGGCAGGCTGAGTCTTTGCTGCTTCAAACAGACCAGGAGTCGTAAAAGAGGTCTTGTTAGACCTGCTCTGTGTTTGTGATGTGGCTTGAGTTCAGGAAGAGGTCATAACAACCAGGTGCCTTAGGGTCATTTATACCTCTGGACCTAAAGGTTGTTGTCAGGACAAAAGCCTCGGCCTGGAAAATGATAAAAAACAAAGAACAATGACGTTTCAGTATTGCTGCTAGACCTATCATGCATCAGACGAATGCCTTATTACATAACATGGTTGAATAACAAAATTTGGTGACAGTGCTGTGTGACTTCAGCTTCATAATAAGGCGTACTCATGGCTCTGCCTACAATTGAAGACAGATAGGAGTGAAAGGAGACCAAAATTGGTCCAACTGTCTGCCAACTGTTGCATGTTCCAGAGTAGAAGATTGCCTCAATTCAACAAATTGATCGGTGCCCCACTGAGACCGAATTTAAGTCTTTGTGGTTTTGCCTTCTCTATTTATTCTGTTTCCATTACCCATCTGACAAGAACTTTTTATCTACCATAAAAAAGCTTGCAGATCAGTTTTGCCAGTGATTGCTATATTTTTTAAGTCTGTGTTCTCTTTTCTTCTATTTTTTTCAAGGAGCAGTGGCAGAAGTCGTCCTTATTACCGCAGCAGAGGCCGAGTGTCAGGCCCTCCTCTAAGGTCAGTGCCCTCACAGCCATACGGTGTTCCAGTTTACATTTATCAAACTGCCAGCTCTGTTACCAGGCAGGGCTTGAACTCAGGTGTCCAGTTCTGTTTTGACATAAATCTTGACTAAATGACTCTGTAAAGAGCATTGACCAGGAGGCTATTGTACTAATTGACATTCAAACACACAAATTATATCCAACTCGGTATGAACGAATATTATAATAGGTTACATTAAATGAATCTTCAAAACCGTCACGCTGCAAAAAGTCTGTTTTTATGACTGCAGGAATTCTCCGCCTGCCAAACGGGATCGCTCTCCTGGAAGGAGGGAAGCCCATCCTCCTGTAGCAGTCCGCGCTGGATCCAACAGCAGCAACCGGAGCTTCTCCCCAGACAGAGAGAAAAACTTCAACTACCAGCAGGCCCAGCAAAGGCGTAAGTATAAAAATATTCTATGGATCCTGAACATTTAAGTATACCGATTTGTTACAATCTTGCACTGTGATCAGATGAGGGGAGTAAAAAGAAGTGCTACCAGACGAGCTGGAACCGTTGTTGCGATATTGCATTAATTACATACTGACCTTAGTTTGTTGAGTCTAAGCAAGCTCTCTTACAAAACACATTTGAGTCATTTATGTCTCCACACCTAATCATGAATATTAATAACGAAACTGTGGTGTAATCGCAGTAATACAGAGGAAGAGAATACACAATTTTGTTCTATTTTCCATCTTTGCCTTTTAAATGTGTTGCAAAGAACTATCAGTGATGGACATAGCTGTCTGACCTCCTGCCTGAATGGATATGTATGACGTCCAATAACACAGCTCCACTCTGAACTACCTGACACTCTGTGATTGGCCACTTCATGCAAAACCTGAAGGAGCATAGATGTAGCTGGGAGTGCTACTGATTTGTAAATTCATACATATTGAGCACAATGTTTGTCCTTGCAGCTGTTCTATCCCTCTGTAACGGCAACAAAAAGGATCATTTTCTTACTTCACAAAAGGCATATAAAAGGTATAATTCTTAAGTCCAAAGGGATTAAGCCATTCCAGGTGAAGCATCTGTTTTCAGACGTGGTGTGTAATGTGAAGGGTCAGGGTGTGCTGAAACACGTTACGACGTTAATTACACCAACACACTTTCAGACGCTGGGAAGAAGGATGCCCTCGGTTTATTGGGGTGGTTTGGTTTTGTATTCAGATCTTGACCTTTTCTTCAGTTCACTCGTTGGCTTAACAACGTCTTCAAAATTACTGTGGCTCTGTTATTTTACATGCTTTCTTTTGTGACTTCTACAGAGTTTAGAACTTAAATTACCAACGTTGAGCTAATGAAAATTTTCACGTCTCATTTAGAGTGATCTTGCATAAGCAATATTATTAGTCTGAGGCAAAGTAGTGGGGACGGTATTTTCCCCAGTGCTTTGATTTCCAACACACTTAAACATATTAATGCGGTCAAGGCTCAGCTCCATGTCGTACCGCCCTTTTGAAGATGCAATAAAACTGTGAGAAAACAGTTGTACTTTGCGACTCTACTCCCATCTGGGATACTTATTAGGCCAACTCTGCAGAGTACACAAAAAACTGGGTTTTAGTGATAGGGTTTGTATAGTAGGCTTTGTCCTGCACACAGAAGCTGTATGCAATGTCTTCTTGCAAAATCTAGGTCTATGATGCTAACACAGGGGCTGCTTCAACATTGGCCCACCAACTGCAAGGCTAGTTATAAGGTTCTTGTTGACTCGCAGTAGTGGAGCAGTTGAAGGCCTTTGGGGTAAGAGCCAGTTTTTTGTTTGTTTTGTTTTACAAAAACTGGCTCTTAGTATTTGTAATGTCACTTACAGCGTGTTTCAAAGTAGATATAGTCGAGCCTCTGGAACCAAACCGAGTATAAAGGCTGGACTCTCACCTTTTCTGTAGTTGTCCAGGCAGTAAGTTTACATGCACATAAGTAACCAGGTCATATAGAGAAACCAGGATACTGTGGGTAGTTAAACATTATGTTTACATGCATTGTAGTATATGCAGCAGCACGTCAATAATCAGATGTCTCCCCTACCCCGATCTTATTTTAGATTTGATGTTTTCTTACAGAGAAAGCTTAGATATCCCACACAGCATGGAAGTGCCTGAATTTAATAAACAGTTAATCGTTCAGCAGTGGAATCCGACTTTATGTTAGTTTCAGTCAAACTTTGAATGGATTTATTTATTTTAAAATACAAGAATGAAGCGCTCTTTGCATCACCTTGAGTTCGCTTTCTGTGCTCTTTTTGTCATGCACATACATTATTGTTAAAAGCCAATTAGAAGCATGGTTACCCGTATAACATGGCAGAGAAATCTAGCCGGGGAGATCAGCTTTCTCTAATCCCCTACCCCAATTATGGAAACCAGGTTTCTCGTTTACCAGAAGGCACCGAGGGTGTGAGTTGACGGGCAGGTGCTGAAACTCATTAGCCCTTTTCCAAAACTGACAATCTGAAAAACACTATTTTATGCAACAGTTGGCCGGGTGTCCCGAGGTAAGATCTACTCTGCACTCTCCTTCCTTTGAGGCTGAGCTGTTATCCCCATTGGAACACTTACTGCATTAAGCCCCTCCGTACAAAGACTCTTTCAAGCATGGCAATTCGGAAGACCTATAAACACTCAAGCCTTTAGACATGTTTTTAGGCATACCCAAGCCTTAACACTGTTGTATGCCTCCATGAGCCAAACTACTGTATCTGAGCATCCAGTCCTTTTGGAGTCTTTGTGGGGTCCCAGAGAGAGCGCCACAGGAGAGCTCCAAAGTCTTGCCGAGGGACTCAAATTAGGATGGAGATTATACCTTGGCTCACTCTAATCACTGTGGGAGATGCCTTCTGTAATAACAAACAACTTCAAGTCATATTTGTTTCTTTTCTAGACAGATTGGAGCCAGCAAAGGACAATATTTCAATTTAAGCACAGCTGAACTCCTAGACCACTATTGTGTGGGAGGATCCAACAAGGGAGTATTAAAACGAAACAGTGATTTATACTTTTCAGGCGCCTCATAATGCCTTGGCTTCACAATTGCGCACAATGACAAGTGAGTCATTGTTTGATGTCCCACAGTAGAGAGTAATTGTTCCCCAGGGCATTTAGAAAAATACACTGTTTTCCAGTTATTAGACAGCGAAGTTGAACGAGCCGAGGAACGTGTGGTCCCGGACCCTTTCCTGATTTGAACCGGGGATGCTGCAGTTTACTTGGATTGCGTCCCAGCTCACTGACCCACCAGGAGGCTCCCCAGGGTGCTATTTAAATACAGAGCAAAGTTACATTAAAGAATGCTGTGGTCACGCTCACCATTCTTGAGATCAACCTCTTTTTTTAATTTTTTTTTATAGCTGTCTCCCCTTAGTCAGATCTTTTTTTTTTTATACTTGCTTGTTTTCTCACTGTTCCTTCATGATGCCTTCTCCATAGATAAACCCAGCGTGCTGAAGAGCCACACTCCCAGCAGCTCTGTGGAAGAGACTCCTCACAGCTCTGGATCTTCAAAGGTAAAACCAGCATCTGAGGGAAATTTTAACCTGTATTGCTTTTACAAGAAATAACGTTAGAGGGGGTAAAATAAGAATAAAATAAGATATGAAGTCACCACACCTCAAAAGTCTTAGTGTGTCCTTGAATTAATCCAAAAGAAGAGTTTTTAAACAGTGTCTTTGACTTAATCAGCTGTATTGTAGTGACAATGTAACTCTAAGATTCAACAGGACAGTATATAAATGTATAGTACATGCGTAGTCTATGCGACAAAAACGGGCAAAACCACCAGTATGGTATAAAGTAAAGACTAAAATAACATAAAACGGAATATGCTCTTTGATTTGTGTACATTTAAGTTAAGTTTTAACTGTAAGTATAGCTCATCTCTTTGTGTCAGCGGGCATTTACTCTGATCTTTGGCTGTAAGGATCCTTTAATCAGAGAGATGTACTGTATATGTCACATCCTCTCTGTTTACTGTTGACATGCAGCATGCATAATGAGACATGTAGCAAAACAAGACCTCAACACTCGTACGAGGAAAAAAAAGAGTCGTCTCTATTTGAAGCTCTTTGAAATCAGAACCAGCTTTCTAGACCTAGTGACCCCCAGTTCTAACCCCTTAACCTTTGGCCCGCCAGGAAAAAACTCCAGCATCTGTAGCGGAGACGGAGGAGGTGGTGGCTGCCAGCATGGAGCCGAAGCCCACACCAGAGGAAGACTTCAAGGCCCGCCGGTCGGAGGCCATTAAGGCTAAGGCTCTGGAAATTGAGAAGGTAGCAAGATTTTTCTCCATGAAACGACCTCACTTCTGTTCATTCTCTCAACTCTCCATAATATAACTTGTCCCCGCTGTCTTTGTTAGATCGTAACCTTTCTCCATTCCTATCATTGGGTCTATCAAACACCAGCTTTTACTGAATTTTAAAATTGTATTTTTTTAAACTGGAACAACTACTTCCTAGGCAGGGAACATATACACACACACACACGCACACACACACACACACACACACACACACACACACACACACACACACACACTTATACAGAAATGACAGCCAATTTTCTTTCACTTACAACTAAGCCAAAGGAAACGCTAAACGAAGCGGGAAAACTTACGTACGTTGAATCCGTTTTTTTTGGTTCTGGTTGTAAACATTTACAGTTGCCTGAGCTTCATAATTAGGGAGAAAATAGCTTTGTTCTTGTTTCAGGATACTAGAATTCATTAAAAAAAAAGTCCTGGAACTAGAGAAACAGCGAGTGGAACACGTAGACGTTTCTCACCTCATTGGCATTTGTAATCATGCCATTTGTTTCTTGTTCAACCTTTTTTGTTCTAACATGAAGCTGACCCATGACTGTTATTCACAACACTTAATATCCAGACTCAAAGTGGTAACACAGAACATGTGCAACTGTCAGGGAGTGTGTCGGTTGGCAGTTTAGAGGGAAACTAAGAAACATTATTAAATAACACAAATAGGTTAGATTGAACATAGTAGCCCCAAAACTGATGTTCCTATGGGTTCACCTTCCTGTGTTGTTTCTCCATGTTGCATGTTTGGGCCTTACCCTGCTCTCGAGGTGCGTCACGTATCCAGACAACCCTTTCACACTGGTTTTTATGATTTGGCTGTGAGTCAAGGGGTTGACAAAAGAAAAAGCTGTATAATTGTGCCTTGGCTTGCTACACGTAATATTTAAGCTATTAAGAAACATTTTTTGGGTGGCGAGACGGAGGATAAGTCAGCAGAAAAGTCCTTAGCACCTCAGGTTGTGATGCCTCTTGCGGCCTGCTATTTGGAGTTGCACTCTTTTCCCTTCTCCTTCATCGCTTTGCACTACAGTACCACTTATCTGTTCCCGTTAAAAGCAGGGCAGGAATTGCCCTGCAGGATGCAGGTGGCCCACCCACAGTGTGGTGCGTCTCTTGGCGTTAGCACACACATGCTTACCCTGCCCATTTCCAACTGCTTCTACAGACGTGGTGAGAGGCAGAAACCTCTACTGTGTCTTTACTGTAACATCTGCCCCGGGCCTAGTTAAACACACACCGATCCATCGCCGTGGATGGCCAGACTGAGCAGATCGGGTAGTGAGCACAGCAGGACCTCAGACCACATGGTTTGAAGAAATGGCTCCAATTCAAAGCATTTTGTGTAAAACAAGCACGCAGCATGCACCAAAATAAACCACTCCATCCTTTTTTTTTTTATCTTTCCTAAATGGGCCATTTGTCTGATCAGCACAGTCCTAATAGCCCTGTTAGCATGGGGCCAGATTATTTAGAAATGGATTCGTCACAGCAGCAGAGCCCATTGTTTTTTCGGCCAAAAGCTTGATGTAATGCATACTTCGCGTGGGTGTTTCAGGGTTATAAATGAAATCAGAAACCACAAAATCATTGACACAGTAAACATCCCCGCTTATGACATCGCTTGTCATAAGATGTTTCAACAATGTTACCGGGGTAGAGACCAGCATGCAGATGTTTTTGTAAACCTTGTGATGCAACAGATGAGCAGTGGAGCAATTCATCAATCCTGGCACTAACCGCAGAACACATCTGAGCATGTCAAATTACAATAACAACAACAACAACAACAACAAAGGAAATATCCAGTCAAAACTGGGCTTGGTGCCTGGGAGTGATTTTCAGAGAAGTCCATTCATCATCCCAATCAGCCCAAATGAAACATATCCATTTCAACTATTAGCCCCTCCATCGAGAGGTCCGGTTTGCAGCTTGAGTGATTAAAATGGCTCTCTTAATATCCCCTAATGTGTACCAGCCCTCAAGTCATTACCCAACTTCCCTTATTATGCAGGACCCCTGCCTGCATCAGTGCTCATTTGAACAGAGCCTCGCTAAATGTCCATGCGAGCGCCTTACGTATAATCTCACTCAAACCCCCAACTCCTCATTCCCCACCCGATACCCGTGCACCCTCCTGTCAGTATTTGCTCAATTTGAACCTCCACAAACATCCGATTTGGGCAGAAGCCCACTTTGTAGGGCTCCTCCTTTAGGGCCCCTAGTGTTGCTGTTTCTCTTGGGGCTCCAGCCCGTCCTGTGTGGCCCCCTTAGTATCACGCTTGCAGATCAGCTCATGGCTTCCACTGAAGTGGGGGGTGTTGGATTTTTTTGGGAAGGGAAACCTCCCTGCAACCTTTTCTCACAACACACAGAGCACGCTCAGGTCAAAAGCACCCTTCCTGTTTGTCCAAGTAACATGGAAGCAGTTTTTTACAAACATAGCAGGCTGTTTGATTGTTCAGTGCTAAATGTGGAGGGATGCTCGTCATTTCACTCCCATTTATATGCATAGTCATGCGCATGGAAGCACATGGAAGCTCACAGTCATCTAAGCTGCAGTACCAATAGTTACTCTGTCTGTATATATAATATTTGAGTTATTGTGGATTTTTTTACTTATTTAATATTCTTTACTGTTTTTACTGCTTATTTGCTTATTTATAATACTTGTTTTTTTACTATGTCTCTTGTTTGCACTATACTCTATGCTGCTGTAAATCCTGTACATTTCCCCACTGCGGGACTAATATAGGATTATCTTATCTTATCTTAATAAGGGAAATCTCTTAATTTGAGTTCATAGTTCATGGCCCCTCAGTGGTGGAATGAACTCCCCACTGACGTCAGGACAGCAGAGTCGCTGCCCATCTTTCGGCGCAGGCTGAAAACTCACCTCTTCATGAAGTACTACCCTGAGCCTTCCTCGTAGCACTTATTGTATTCGTAGCAGTTCGTTGCACTTATTGTATTCGTATTAGTTTGTTTCTGCACTATACTTTTGCTCTGGTTTATGCTCTTAGATGCTTGTTTAAGAAAGGAGATGCACTTATGACTTCTGGTGACTAGTAGTTCTCTTGAATACCTATGTTGAATACACTTATTGTAAGTCGCTTTGGATAAAAGCGTCTGCTAAATGACTGTAATGTAATGTAATGTAATGTAATTATAAGGCCACTTTTTCCAACCCCGTTCCCCAAAGCTTTATAGTGTGTAAAACTGTGTATACGGGATATAATGAAGTGAAAATGTAGTCACTGTCAACAAAGGATGTCGCTTGGGAAAAGCTTTGGAAGGTCTTATTTTTAAGGAGGCAAACATAATCAGCTGTAGGTGATTAGAGAGGAACTGCTTTGTGGGACATACACCACATGTTGGTGTCTCATTTAGCTCATGTTTCCTCTCACATCCTCAAACCTGGAACCGATCTTTGCCTCTTATGAATAATTCTCACTTAGTGGAAATGTTTAAAAAAGGAAAAATTTGGCATCTAAGAGGTAGAGGTGTGAAAATCCACCCATGTAGTGTTAACTTAAGATCATATGAACTGTTTAAGAATAGCCTGTGAAGGGCCTCATACATGTACAGCATGTAGACAGAAGGAATCCTGTGTTGTGGAATGATGTTGACCCTGAGCTCGGCTGGCCACACGTGTCGTGAGTCTCTCGCTTCCCTGTGGCCGGAGCTGAAGACTATCATTACGCGGGGGCCGCGAATTCGCTTGACATGATCTGCAGACATTAAATCATCAGCGTGAGTCCAAACGTCTCCCACAGTCTGGGATATTTCTGTCGGAGTTTACTGGACTCGCCTTCCTCTGTGTGTTTACAATGCGTGTTGCGATACAGTGATGATAACCTGTATTGTTGTAGTTTTTTTTACCCTACCAAAAAATGTGATCCATTTTTCACTAGAACAGGAGCAAACCTTGTGTCAATATCATGTCCAATACCACAGAATATGGGTTAAGAATGTGCTTATGATCAGATAGGAATGCATCAACTATCTGAGCATTCTGTAGCTAGTTCAGCATGGGAATTATCAGGGGTAGAGAGTGAGAGAAATTCAATTAAAAAAAAAGAACATGAAGGAGAGCTGAAGTGATCTATCTAGCTGCTGGAGGCATTTGACAGCATGCAATTAGCAGGTAGAGCAGAATATGGAGAACCTTAATCTTCTCCCTCTGTGTGTAACTTTATAATTTCTCATAACCTTATTTAGCCTTCTTTGGTCCTTGTGTGACGCACAACAGGTACGCTGCATAGCCTCTGTTTTTAGCCTATTGCTTGAGAACACAGTGAGTGGTTCCCATGTGGCACATTGTTTCCATCATTATTGTTCCAAGCTGAATGTCATAGTATTTTTGTTTCTTTGACCTTTGCTGTGTGTTTAAAGCACCACCCAGCAGAGTTCCCTCCCAGGTTCTGATGGATAAGATCATCTTGATACAGTCCGTCATTGGATTTTCTTTCTTTTTTTCCCTCAGTAGTTACGGTTACACACAGTTCAGTAAATCTGATATTACAGACTTCCTTTGGTCGAAACCTTCATGAAATGATTACCATTTACAGTTAAGTCATGTGGCAGTGATATAATGATGTAATATACAAACGCTCTCTTGATCTCTATACAAATTGATGGATACACGATCATGCGTTAGCCTAGATACACATTATATAATGTGTATCTAGGCAAGGAAACAGCAGCTGGGGTTTTTACATTTCCACATAACTGACAGAACCCTGGAATACAGCCGTCTAATTGGTTAACCTCACATTCTGCTCAAGACTGGACTCTGATTTACGTTGACAGGCAGCATTTTTCTTTTCAAAGTTAACAAACCTGATGGTTTTTTGGTCTTTTTTTTTTTTTATTGCATTTAACAGATAATTAACGTTTCATGAGATACTGTCAACTAATTTGTGTTCTACAACTAAGACCAGCACAGCCCACATTCCTAAAATGGTTATGGGGTGAACATGAAAAGATATACAATTCCGCTTAGGAAGCTGCAACCATTTAGATAGAAACTTAATGGTTGCTATCTTAATGCAACCATTAAGTCATATCTCCTTTTACTTCAGCAGGATTGATACAACGTGACTGTTTTCCGTCTGATGAACTGATTACCTACAGCTGATTATATATTAAAAAAAAAAAGCATATTCTGTAAATGTATATATTTAAGAGAGGCAATAGTAATTGGATTTGATTTCTTATTTGTAGTGGCCAAAAGAGTGTTTTTTCTTTGGCCACAGAAAAACCTTCTGTCTTCTTCGGTGACTCTAATTTGAGGGGAGAGGTGATCTGGGCTGCATAAACTCAACCCTGTAGGACCCCAATGTCCCAGACTGCTCCCTGGCAGGCCGGTGGAGCCCTAAACATCTAGGGTGGCTTCAGTGCAGGGCCCCACATTTAGCCTTTTTTCTCTCCAGGTGATAAAGATGTTGTGAGCTTGCACCTGGGGCTCTAATAAAGGACTTAACAGCCGTTTTTGGTCAGCAGTAAAATGTGAGAGGGATGTGAGTGCTTGTTACAATGCGGTGTGAGAGAATGCTACAGCACCAGTAACATATTCTGACACCTCATGTTCCTTTTGTTATGGGCGGACATGCACTTGAATGGGCTCACACATTCACACACCTGTTTCATGGAATTCACCAATTTACCAGAGGTGGGTTCATTAAGTTCACAGTTAGGCGTTGCTATAAGAGCCGGTCTGTAGTATTCAAAGAGCTTTCAGATAGAGGTGCTAACTTATTTGTGAGGTCAATTAAAATGTCCTTTTGTATTCTGTTCATTCTGTATGCAAATATTTGTTCTATTTGCATAAAATACAAACAAATTCAATCATATGAAATGCTTGGTTGGCCAAAGATATTTAAGAAAACCAGACTTCCAGATTTGTTTTTCAGCCTTTAGAATAATGGTAAACATGAATGCAATTAAACAATCATTAAACGCATAAGTACCCATTTAATTTATATTGTCGAAATGACATGTACAAATTCTGAGGGCCTGGAGGACAGACCGATCTGTAACGGTCCTACAAAAATGTTGGACTTTGTTTTTCTACACTATGTACTTCAATGTTATCTTTATGGACATTGACATTTCTAACATAATTGTTTTCTGTGCAGCATTACAGGAAGGACTGTGAGACGTTTCGCACAGTGGTGAATATGTTGGTGGCCAAGGAGCCCAGTTTGGATAATGTGCTTCAGGCTCCACTGGATGAGAACCTGTTGGAGATCAAACAGCGCTGCCTAGATGCCCTAAGGCACTTTGTGAAGGAGCTGGACGAGGTATTACAGCAGACGGACACCTCAGCCTAAACCAAAGTCACAAAACACTGAAATGGGGTTTTTTTTCCACTTGTTTTAATATTCACATGTATTTCCCACTTGCTGATACATAAATAGGAGGTAAGAAAATAATTGTTCAAATGGTTTTATAGTTACAGTAAAATGCATATAGTATTATGAGTAAAAACAAAGCTTCTTGTAGGGTGAAGTGCCCAAGATACTGTTTCTGGGAAAGTTCTGCATTTTTATCACGAACCATGTGTGAAAAACCTGTAAAATATAGTTACTTTCAGTCGATTACATATAACATTTTAAATGGATATAAATTAAATATTTACTTGGTTTTATTGTTGAATCCTTAATGGAATAATGAAACCACCTTCTACTCAGTCTTTAGTGATAAGACATGTATTGTCCTTCCAGTAACTGTATTTCTTGCAGATGAGGCAGCACATGCAACTAAAAAAAAGTACTCTTATCAGTATTGAAGGGGCCAACACCATGTGTTTGTTTCAGTGCAGTACTATTTTATATATATACAAAAAATGCTTTTTATACTGTATGTAGATTATTCATTTTTTTTGTCTTTTTAGTTGTCAAACTTCTTGTGAATATCATCCTTTCTTAATAAAAGCTGAAGCCTTGAAAAAAGAAATGTCTTCTTTTGTTTCTTCCACCCATTAAGTACTTTTGTGCAGGAAAGACGCAAATTACAAATCATGATATATAGATACTTTTATTACAATTATCATCTATCTTAGCCTTATATTCCAGTTTGTACATTTATACAGATTACAATGATTTGTTAACAATACAGTGACCCATAAATACACAACTCAACAAGGCCTTTTAATACACACAGTGTTTCTCTCATGTTAGCGCTGCACAAGCCTGGAAGAAAACACATTTGAAGAGCTTGGGTCAGAGTCAACATGTCAATTTCTGACAGCCTCATGGCAAAATCGCTCTGTACTAACTGCCAATAGTTAAATGTTAATGGCATTTTGGTAGAAAGCATGTCGTCAACTCAAGGGTATAAAAATAGCCATTTGGTTTGTTTTTTTAATTCTACAATATATACATTAATATCTTAACTGTTAAATAAAGACAGTTTAGATGGTGGTTTATAAATATGCATTACTCTAAAATACTTGACTTTACTGGCAATGTTTGCAATGCTATGCAGTCACCTATGAAGACTCAAAATAACTCTTGTGTCTAACATTGACACCTTGGTAAACTGAGTGCTGTGAAACATTTAAAAGCAAGCAGAGTGTTATTGCATTTCAAACAGTGTACATGAGAGGCAGAGGTGAGTGGCAGAGCGTTGTCCAACGCTAAGGATAAGAGAGTAATGAAAGTCTATGAAATGATACAGTTTTTCCCCTTGTGCCCTTTCTTCTTTTTGGACTTAGTCCGTAGGCCATAAGGAGGAGAGGACATCCCTGCCACAGGGCTGGGCAAGTCCTCAGTGTAGTAGTGTCTATGTGGCCGGGGCTGAGGGATGGGCTGACCCAGGAAAAAGCCCTCTTCCTCAGAATCAGAGGAGGAAGAAGAGCATGTGGAGCACCAGTCATCATCATCCCCATACAGCTCCAAGAGCCTCCCCATGGCTTGGCCCTGTAGCCCGTAGTCTGACATGGCAGCAGCGTTGGGGTGGCCGTGGAGGGCTTGGTGCCCCTTTGGGCCGAGGGCGGTCCCTCTGTGGTCGACTTTGTAGCACATTTGGGCCCTCTCCTTGGGCAGAAGGTTGAGAGCATTGTCCGAGCGAGTCTTGCGACTGCGATGCCTCCTGTGGTGGTGATGGTGGCGACCAGACTGAGGCTCCGGGCCCTGCTCCTCAAAGTGGTACACTCTCCGGCGGGTCCGTTCACTCATGGGCGGTTGGCGCACTGGGAGATCGCAATAATGGCCGTTGTCCACCACGTCATCAGAGAACTTGACTTGCTGCGGCCTAGATTGTGAACGTGTCCTCCTGAGGGCAGGGACATGAGGTTTGGGTCTGTCCGCTGGGAGAGGCACCTCCTCTTCTTCTGGGACATTTCCCTCCGCCTCCTCCTGCTCTGAAACAAGGCTCTTCAGGGAATTTGCACTTCTGTGTAGCATAGAGGAGTTGAGGGTTCCCATATTGCTGCTTTTATCACAGTCTTCTGTCTCCAGTTCATGGAAGCCTTGCAGGGAATATACCAAAGATCTATCTTTACTATCACCATCTACTGAGGTACCTGGAGAGAAGAGAGAACAATCATAGAATGTTTGCACATGGAATCAAGACTCTTGGTTCATAACACAGTCATTGCCATCTCATAAAATATTATTTTTTAAGATGTGATGCATCATGTCACAGCTACTCACCAGTAATATTGGAGAGTGCCAGTGAGTCCATAGAGTCTCGAACACTCTGATCTGTCTTCTTGAACTCGTCTGTGATGCACTCCAAGGAGTCAATAAACCATTGTGGCTCCCCTCCTTGGAATCCTCCTTCAGCCCCATGATCCAGCTCCAACTCCTGGATCTTCCTGCTGCTCGCCGGACCCGGGTGGCTACCATAGGCTGAGTCCCCTAGCCCGTCCTGTGACTGGGCCCAGTACATGTCAGCCTGGTACTTCTTACTGGCCAGACTCCCCCTTCCTCCAACACTGCCAGTGCCAGCTTTTGATGTCTCCTGCTTTGACTTGGAATCCTTTTCAGCCATCCAGAAATCTGTGGGTCTGGAGTCATTGGCTTGCTGGAAGACCCCATGTTCCCCAAACTTCAATAGCAGCTGAGTCATGTAGTCTTCATGCTCAGCCCACTCCTCCTCCTCCTGGTCCTCAGGTGCCTCGGCCTCCTCCCCACGTCCCCCCAGAAATGCTCGTCAGATAAGTTCATGTGGGCAAGCTTGTTGGTCAGGGTGTCCTCAGCGTTTCCACTGAAGCCGGGGAACTTGTAGTTAACGGAAGGGGAGAAGAGGAGCGACTGTCGGCATTGGTCTGCTGAGCGACTGCTCTTGCCCATGCGCACACTGCGCCGGGATTCACGTGAGCGGGCCGACTGGAAGGCAGAGTCGGAGGAGTCGGAGGCATGCACGTCTTCCCCGAGACTGCAGGCCTTGGAGCAGTAAATACGGCCCTGGTGTGGCAGGAAGGGGCAGCCCAGAAGAGAGCTCTTACACTGGGCACAGCTGAAGCAGCCCTCAGTGGCATGCCAGTGGAGCCCATCATAGGTCATCTGAGCATGATCGACACCTGGAAATTGGGATATGTTGAGTTGGTTAGCAATACTAACATCTAGACAATCACGTGTTTTATTTTGAAATCTAGAAAATCATCATCTTACCAATGTGTTCCGCACAGGCCTCACAGTACTCTGCATAGAGAGACTCAAAGCAGCCACAACAGTATGGTCTGCCGTCCTTCATGATGTAGCGCTGACCCCCCAGGATTGTCTCACATTCAAAGCAGGCGAAATGCTTCATGTGCCAATGGCGCCCCTCTGCCTCTGTGCACTCATCAGCAAAGATAATCTGTAGACATAGATGTACGCTCGATAAAACCAAACTGCCAGCTTTTGCATTCCTGGCTGTCATCGGCCCATTTATCCATGTTGGATTTATTCATGACAGTGTAAAACGTAAATGAAATGTTATTATTATCCCAGTGTTATTCTGAACGGCCATAAACGTCAAACTCTGGATGTTTTTCCTTCACTACATTGTTTTGTCTCAGTATTTCAGTCTCATGGTTTTACCTCATCGCAGGCGGAGCAGCGTGGTTTTAGTAGCTCAGCATGGTGCCTTCCACAGTGGATCTTTCCATCATGGTAGAAGTAGATCAAATCCACCAGCAGTTCGCTGCATGTGGAGCAGGCAAAGCATGCCGGGTGCCAGCAGAGCCCAGGGCCCGCCCTCGAGGAAAACACTGCCATTTCTCCACCGTTGATCTTTTCACCACACTGCAATTTGCAGACACATGGTTGATTATAACATCCTGTAATGACTGTAAATATTCTGTCATAAAACAATCTGAATCCTGCATAGGTGATTATATCTATCAGACAACTGCATGGACATAGCTTTGGCTTCTGGCCCATATATGCTCCTAATGTAACACAAAGCCAAGCCCATAGAAACTACACTGGTAAATAACTGCAGTCCAAGAGTGGCCTTTCTGTTTCTCTTTCCTGACCAGTGTATCATATGAGGAGATATGTTTAAATCAACTGCAGTGACTTTGAGTTGGTTTGACAAGGTTTATGGGCACCCTCTGGCTGCTCAATAATCCTTGTAAATACTAAGTGAAACACTTGTCATGAGCCACTCGAAACCACTCAACAGTAATGTCTGCATGGCTGCAAACCCAGCTTGTGTTTGGTATCTCTTAAATAGCATAGCTGGCACGGAGATATTTACTTCAGCTTTCCCTCTGGGTTCTATCTTAAACTGGACACATACAGTACATTAAGATGTACAGAGGACAGGCATTAAATCTTTTTTAGTACTAAGGTTGACAAATGCTTTTGGGTTTTGGAAGACTATAGCCTTGACTTTAAAACAACTTTGTACCACCACAACTATCCCAGTCCTCTCCACAGTTGTAAATGATACATGCAAGTCAGCGTACTTACATGCTCACAAATGCTGTTCAGAAGATTGCGGGGCAGCAGTTTCACTGTGCCCCTTCCCAGTGCTTCCTTCTTCCTCTGGCCACTGAACATAAGTAGCTCCTTCTTCTCCTCCTCACTGAGGGACTGGCAGTAACGCACCTGGGAAGGAAAGTGATAAGTTATGGGTATGACGGCCAATTTCAGTATCACACATTTTTACATCAATGACTGGGATTCCTTCTTTTAAAGGTCTAATACGGAAAAAAGTGCTGTGGTTCAAGTGACCTTTTCATATTACCCATATTATTCATATTACCCCTTGAAGGACCCAATTGAAAGACTGTCGGCCACTAATAAAGGTTATAAACTTAGGTAAGTGTGAGAGAGGGCAGAGTGCATACCAGAGCATGCTGAACAAAGGCAATTCTTGACCCCTGCTTGCCCTTCCTACACCCCCTACATATCTCCACCCACAGTCCCTGATTGAGAACATCATTTTTACAACAGGCCTTTTTGATGTTTCCCAAAGCCTTAACAAGAGGGAAAGCAGACGTTTACACAAACAAGGCCTGTGTTTAGAGTGAAATCAAGAGGACGGGCAACAAAAGAAGAGAGACAGCCAGGTCGAAGCTGTGGTGCCACT
Source organism: Anoplopoma fimbria (assembly GCF_027596085.1). Lineage (NCBI taxonomy): Eukaryota > Metazoa > Chordata > Actinopteri > Perciformes > Anoplopomatidae > Anoplopoma > Anoplopoma fimbria. The sequence goes on from NC_072467.1 coordinate 20,304,956, forward strand.
GTGGTGGTGGCATCACATAAAGCCTCTTTCAACCAGCGGCCCTCTCTACCGCTGAGCAGTCCTCGTAAAAACCACTGCTATGACAGGAATCCTGCTGGGTGGGGTGGGGGGGGCTCCCAGCAAACATCATAAAATCATCAAGTCAAAAGTCACATTGTGCCCACATTACACACGTCTACAAGATCGTGGAACAAAAATCCCCCAGTGTGATGTCAACGTGAATGCCAAGGGCTCACATTAGTGGGATGGCATTGAGATGGTGAGGCTGTTAACACCGTGGGTTTGCGGGCAGATACGGCCACTCAAACAAAAATGAGAGAATAAATCTTTTCTGCAGCCGTGGCTTACATGAGAGGACCCGCTGGGGTGAGTTTTATGATACTTGTATTTATGCACATGCACACAATATATTCTCACCTCATTATCATGCGGTGGAAGTTGGTAGAGCAGCTGCTTGATTCTAAACTTCTCTCCCGGACTGCTCACGTAGGGAATCTTATCCTCGGGCAGACAGGAGAAATATAACTGGACCTGGAGAAAATCATGGCATTGAGTAAGAAGATGAGTCATAGGTACTCAGGACACTGCTGAAAAACATTCAAAAAATCTAAATATATCATTGATAATGAGGCAAAAACTTTTTATGGTTCAATGAATCCACACACAAGACAAATTAAATCCATTCCAATTTATTTATCTTCAAGAATGCATGGTCATCAATCTGAACATATAGCTGTCTCTTTGGTTCCCCAAGAGTTTGAGCTATTTTTTTTTTTAAACCCATATCTTCATCCACGGAATTGCAGCAATATATTATTATTATGATGTTGGACAGAGCAGCCCATATTTATGAAGACAAGGAACCAGAGAGCTGACACATTAATGTGTGATGAGACACATTCTGGGACGACTCTGTGTAAAATGTATGGAAGACTGACTTTGTGGAATCAAAGTGTTTGCTTGAGTTTCTCCTAAGCCCCAAATCAGCTTTATTTTAAACGCACAACACGTATTATGATGCCCTTGGGTGATGGCAGAATCATTCTCTTCATAAATCTGCACTAAACAAGTCAAAACAGGTCAACAGGTCAAATCAGTTTAAAGGTTGTATTTTTCCAGTCATATGCTTGTCTCTATAGGGACAGGACAAAGCAGCCTGTCGCTGTGGCACTTTGACCCTTGGGGCTGACAACTGAAAACTAAACTTTATGAGGGAGGGGCTATTACAGCCGGCCAGATAAAGAGGTGGGATGTGCTTGTCTTGTGTGTTGGGGAGGGCTTCCTGCAGCTTTGGCCGTCTAGAGGGGGGGGTAACAGCAATTTACCCTGACAATCAACCTAGCGTTTGCACCCCCCGCCATAAATTATGCACATTTTCATGCTGCTATTACCCCTCATCCAGCTCCCGAGGGGCTGGGGAACAGTCAGCTATCACCCAAGCCCTATGTGTGTCTTCACTGTAATGATGACCCATAATACATGGCCCATTCAGGGCAATGGCTGCACTAAAGGCATCACAGTTGACCCATGCACTTCTAAAACAAAAGGCCCTGAATGTTAAGGAGTTAAGGTTCTCTGTGGCTGCTAACCCATCTTTTTTCGCCCATCTCCCCCCCTCATTGCTTCCATGTGTGTTGTTTAACAAGGGAAGCCTGGTGGAGAGAGATGTGGAGGGGGAGAGAAACAGAGTAAGAAAAGTGAGAGAAATGAGGAGAGAAGAGGGGGAAAATGCAGCCGATTTGGGAAAAGTGCCACATCACACTGGCTGCCCTGCGGACACAACTAACAGCCCTGCCTGTGATTGTGGATGAGAAGGCTTGTTAAAAGACGGCCCCTCCGTTCCTGATCCTGCCAGCAGCAGTCGGTGCGACCCACCAAGTCCTCCTCTTAACAGATCTCAGATAATCGCAAGCAGACTTTGCCATACCGCAGTTTGTAAATAAAAGTACACACATCCTGCCTGTAAGTGGCTGCCTGGTAGAGCCTGACAAGTCTGCCTAAAACAAAGGGACCAAGAAATATGTTGTCGGCCCCATAAGTGCCATCCTCCTGACACTCTAGGTCAGTGGTTCTCAAATGGGGGTACGTGTACCCCTGGGGGTACGTGAAGGCACTCCAGGGGGTACGTGAGATTTTTCAAAAATATATTTAAAATTAGCATCCATTCAAAAGTCCTTTAAAAATTGTTATTTAATAAATATTCAATAAAATATAAGTGTAAGTTCATAAACTGAATTTAATGCAACAATGCAATCGTCAGTGTTGACAGTTTAATAAATCAGACACTGATGGCAGAGCTTAGTATTACATCTTTTTTTCAACCAAAAATGCTTTGCGCTGGTTAGGGGGTACTTGGCTAAAAAAGTATTTCACAGGGGGTACATCACTGAAAAAAGGTTGAGAACCGCTGCTCTAGGTGGTATGTCACTCAGAGATGAGCTGAGTAGAATTTATCTGGGCCAGGCAAATGGGCTAAAAGGGAAAATCAGGTCAGATCTGTTTTTATTCTATCAGGAGGATACACCATTATTCACGATGGTAAGGATTTGTGAACCAATGAAATAGGCACCAGAATTTAAGAGAATACAATTACACAGTAAGTTTCCTTTCTAGGACAATTGATTTAATAAAAAAATAACATTAAAATTAGTCCATTGAATGCAATATTTTTCTCACCTGTTCAGGCCTAAGGCCAGGTGGTACCCAGGCGTACTCCTCCAGCGCACAGCCTGAGTCATCGTCAGAGGTGGAGCTCCGCTGGAAGCCAGAGGTCAGCTTACTGACTTTGTGCTCCATCATCAAGTCTCGCTGGCGTGCCCCGCCCTGGAAGCCAGCCGCCGACACTGCCGCACTCGCCAGGCTCATCAGACTCTCTTTTTACTAGACAGACAAAGCAAAAAAATGGAAGGATGTGGAGGAGGAAAGAAAGGGAAATTGGGGTGAGGATTGGAATAGGGAGGATGGAGGTAGACAAGAAAATGAAATGTTGGTTAACAAGCTATTACATCAACCAATCTCTACATAATGCTATCCTCAGGCCATCTGATCCAGTCATCTAATGTCAGAGCATTCATCTAAATGTTAACCACCGGCTGAATCACACCATCACTGTGTCTTTCATGAGCCCACACCCCCCCCTCGAAAGCCCATTATGGTATCTGAGCAAGCTTTTCTTGGGTCACGTCTGGTGATGAGTCTACTTCATAAAGGCACACTCATAAATAGAACTATACCCTTTCACTGCTATTGTGGTGGCAGTTAAACATGTGCCCTCCTCATGTGGCTTTTGAGGATATAAAGGCCATTAGGAAATTCCCAAACCTTCAAGAGGTGACGTCCGACCTCATTATAGTGACAATAACAAGCAGTTAGCTATTCATAAATACACGGCAAATTCAGAGTCGCTCACATGTACGCCCAGCTTTGGGCAATGTTGCACGGACCTCACATTCCTTTCCTGTACTGTAATTCAGTGTGCCATCAACTCCAAAGCAAGAACAACACCAGACACTGGCTGTTAAATCTTTAGGTTTCGCCTTATCTGTGGAGCTTGGGTCTGAATGAGTCATCATTCAGCCTGTTGAGGTGCTACGTCATACTTTGCCCCAAGCGGGGACACCTTATGGGATCTGATGGAGGCTTGATCAGTTGAGCCTGAGGTCTGTATAAACACAGGCCTGGCCTTAAGACAGGGCCACCATATGGGGAATGTCCACAAGCCTGGTCTCTCCCTTCATCTCCCCTTTTTCTTTGGACTGTTTGTTTTCCAACCTGCTGCAGCGAGTGTCTGATCATCCTTTCATCTTTCAGAAGGACAGAACAATGCCAGACAGGTGAAGTAGTAGAGAGGGATGGATGGAGGGGGGAGAGGGATGGATGGGGTCGACTGATACTCGGATGGACACTCACAATGCCACATAGGGAGAAAAATAGAGCAAGGAGATCAAAGACTGTCACAGTGTTGATCTATGTGTGTGGTGGCCAAAGACACTCATGTTTTTTCTTTACATCCGCAGAAGACATGGCTGTACTGTTGTAGTAACAGAGACAGAGACAAAATAAACCAGTGCTATCTGGATAAAATAAAAAAAAAAAAGAATGAATCAGTCGACTGATTCAGTAACATCTGTTTAGTAGCTATATCGGCTAAAAAGCCGCAAAGCTACTGGTCATACCAGACCAAGGAAAGCTGTAGCGGCAAACTTACAAGACTGCAAGTTATAGGTTCCTTTTGTTCTTTGTGACAAAATAAAAAAGATCAATTTTGTGAAGCAAATTAATTCAAAAACTAAATCTGTTAAGGCCAATTATGAATTCCTAGCCTACTTTATTTGCTGTGCTACTGATGGCTTTGCAGGACCAAGCAGACATGGAGATGATGAATGTGTGTCCAGTTGTGGTCATCTCTCACAGGCCAAGGGCTCTAGCTGAGATCAAATGGGAGCCCAGCCAGTGTCCAGCAGCCTGGCCTTTACCCCACCTTCCCCCCCAAAGCCTCTACCCCCTATGGCCGGCAAGGGCACCGAGGGCCGCGGAGAGACAGCTGAGAAAACCAGACACACTCGAGTGCAGCCTTTGAACACCGGCGTGACAGTGAAGGGGCCTGAAAATCTGCGCTCTCTCCTGGAATGATATATTTGCCTGGCTGCCCCCGGGAGCGTGCGGCTCCTATGCACACATGAAGAGGGAATGCACACATTTATGCTGAAGCTAACACTGAAGCAGGCGTGCGGACTCATCGACACAGGCTACCATAGGCTAATCTGGTCCACACACACACACACACACGTCCAGCAACTTAAACAACCTGTCAGAGTACGCGGTATGCTTGTCATTAAGTGACAACTCTTTCTGAGATAGTGGCACACCAGCCCCTCCTGTGGATGATTAACTGCCGCACACACGGCATGACAGGCGAGGTGGCTACTGGCTATTCATATCAACTCATCTTCCTCAAGGACACTACTGTTTCCTCGCCGCCAGCGACTGGCACGCACTCCTCTGGCCTGCCCGAAGACAGTCGAGCATGATGGATAGTGGTGGCAGAGGAATCATGTGTTTTTTTGGGGGGAATTTGTGCCTGCGTTAAACCACAAAGTGTCAAGTCAGGCGGATTGGCTTATGACACGTCCCATTATAACGCCTCTGATGACCTGAACAATGGCGGCTTTGTGAAGGAATCCACTGAAGGCTTGTTCCATCAAGAGCCTGTTTATCTCCCTTAAAAAAAAATGTTCTCCTCCTGAAGATGTGGCGTGTTATCTCCTTATGCATGACAGTTAAAAGCCCTCAAACCCAGATAACCTGTCTTCAGATGAGGGGGGGTAGCGAGAAAGAAGACACTCTCTTGTTCTATTCGCATCTATTGACTTGCAAATGAGACCAAAATAACCTGCAAAAATGTGGCCTTGTTTGAGAACAGCTTGGGTTTCACGTGGGAGATAGCTAACTATAGGCAGGTTCAGTCAGGAGCCCAGAGACTTTAACTTCACAGCCTCACATTTTATCAGCCACAGACTCACTCATGCGCCACATTTGTTATAAAGATGTTTGCTTTCACATGTTGGCCAAGTCTCCAGGAGGATGTCTCACACAGCCAAACCTGACTCGCAGGAATGTCAGGCTTGAACTTAAGCCAGGCTCGCAAAGACACATAAGAGATGTACATCGCTGGCTGTAAGGCAGAGCGCCTTTTTCTCATACGACCACATCTGCTTCCATGCTAATTTTTCCTTTAGATGTCATGCAGTTTATTTCCTCCAACTTTGCCCAGAAAGCTTCTGTGACTTTTTGAATGACAGAAGCAGCGAGCCAACAAACTTATTCATGCTCATGCTGACTTGCCAACTCACTGACTCATCATTTGTGCTGGCTTTTTACGTTTTTTCTCCCAACAAGGGTTCTCGTTTTTACATCTCCCCCTTCTCAACGCTCCACTCCCCCCCGCCCTGCCCTCCTCCCACACTAGCCAGACCCCTGTAGTCCTGAATGTTTAACAGCCCCTCACTCTTTTGTAAAGGCGCTTGTTAACATGGCTTTGGGAGCTGTGGGCCAGCATATCTGACTGATCTGCCCACAGAGGGCCAGAGGGTGTGGGGGTGCTATCAGAGGCCAAAACAGGGTGACGTATGATGTATAAAAAAGTTAATGTGTCCACAAAAGAGATGAAATGTAAGTCAAGGCAGGTGAATGAGGGAAGCTGGAACACTTGCTCGCTTTGAATGTTTTTCACTGAATGAAGATTTTCAAAACATCCCACAAGATGTTTGGAATGAATGCAGTTGACTGTACTCTAGAAAAAAAAGTGCACAGTGACTCCAACAGTCTCAGTCTTTCTGAGTTGCTCAGAAAGTTTATATTCCAACAAACTCATTATAACAGGGGCTCAATGAACAAGTGGGTCCAAACTTGGTTCATTCAGGAACAAAATAGCAGCTGATTTGTATGCACCCTTAAAAAAAACACTGCAAAGACTCTGCAGTTTGTGTTAACTACAGTTTAATGTTATTTATCACTTTGTGAAATAAAAACCTCTCACAGGACCGCATACTGTGACAGACCAATACATATAGCCGTCAGTGACATTTTTAAAGATTATTCAACAACACTTTAACCAGAGTCCCCCTAAAATCCAGACACTGGAACATTGGATTAACAACCCTTGAGAGAGTGCACAGGGAAAATAAGCAGCTTCTGGTCTGAATTACTGTCTATATTCCTCTAGGAAGTGGAGGATGGACAAGTACACAACCCAACACAGTGCTCTCTGTCAGTTTGGACCGGCCCAACATGTTTAACTTGGCTCCTGTGAGCACAGCGATGCAGGATAGGCTCTACTTAAAGAGAAAAACAAGATTTTCTGTTCAAAGTCCCTGCTTACTTGAGCTTGAACTCAGACAAATCTGTTTTAATGTCTGGAGAGATATGACTTAACTTGCAACATTTTATTGCTCCCTGCTATCCCTGTATACAGAAATATCTTCAAATGACAGCCTGTTAACTTTTGGCACAAAAGTGATCCAACAAATTTACAAACTTGTCAAACTGCAGGCCAGATCAGATTGGTTTGACAGTTATAGCCTAGTAAATCAGCAATGAAGATTACACTCCTAATCGAATGATCCAATAAACCAACTGACCACCATTAAATTGAGGACTGAAATACAACATTGCCGATGTTCATTCATGGATTTTCTGTCTGCAGAAGATTAGAATCCAATCGGCTTGAAAAACGAAAAGGTGGAAAAGCTGCTAGCAAATCTGATTGCAACTGACAAGAGACCCAGAGAGGAGCTCGGTTTATGCAGCGTTGAGGTGCTACATGGCTTGAGTTTGGTGAGCTTATTGAGGCCTCCTTTCACGACCGGGGGAATGTTTTTCCAAGACCAAATGGATGGGAGTGACATCCCCGCAGTGATCTTCACTACGGAGACCACCTGCATGCGCTGGCCTGACTGAACTAAGACTCAACACACACACGTGCTTCTGTCCCATAGCAGACATCAAACACATTTACCTCCCAGTAAAATCAGTTTGCATTATAGGGGACTTAAAGTCAACTCTTTGAAAAGTGGCGCCCTTCACACTTCCTCAATGTGAAAATGTTCATCTGAAGGCAGATTTTTGACTCAAGCAAAGATCAGTTGATGCACAAAACTCCATCTATACATGTGATGTGCTGTATGTCTTGTAAATCATGCAAAACACATATTAATAATTGAACCACCCTCCCATTAAACTGAATAATCCAAGAGATTTCATGTACCAGTCCTAACCGTACAAATCTGCATTAGAGTCAAAGAAGCAGTTGGATGAGTCAGGATGAGGTATGGTGCGTCAAACATCTCCACTTGTCCAAGTATTTTTTTTCTTTAAGCGTCACTAAAGAAAGCACATTCCTCTTAGAAAAACAGATTACATCTTTAGTCATTTCCCTGTTGTTCTTACCTCAGCGTAGACCAACTATCCTGAAGCGGCCAGGAAAAAGGGATCTTGTCACCACTATATCCAGACCTAGTTTCTTCTTCAGCCTCTGGCCTCCATTCTCTATATGCAAGATCTTCAGAACTCTAATTCCAGAACAGAAGCAGTCAGCCTTCTCTACCAGAGCTGTCAGCACAGTAACAGCCCATATCAAAGCTAAGACTGTGGAAAGTCAGCGAGATGTCTGTCTGAGTGCGTGGGAGAGAGTGTCTGAGAGGGGTGTGTGCATGTGCGTGTACATGGAGGAGCTCAACCAGATGGTCATCCCTCCCTTCTGTCTCTCACCCACCACTCCTCCTCCTCCTCCCTCCCCCAACCCAACCCTCCTAACCTCAGCCCGGCCCCCTTAACCTCCAGAGCAGCCAGTCACGGCAGGGTATGGGAGAGCGAGGCGTCTCCCCTTCCACTGACCCACCTCCTCGTACTTCAAACACATGCTTGCAAATGAGAACCACCGCTCACAGGAACTGCGCTTTTAAGTAGCACATCAGTGATGGCAGCGCACGTTCTACCACACTGACCGCCACATCTCCACGCAAGCTTTCACAAGACATTCTTCGTTCTCCTTCCCTATCAACAGCTCAAAGATGTGGAGAAGGTGGTGAACATTATAGTCAGGCTCTGCTTTATCTGGCGCTAAAATGTCACCAAGTTACAGAGAGCTGGTTGCTTACTACATCTTTATGATTACAGAGTGATTGTTGGATCGAGTGAACAAAAGATGCTTTATTTATCCCGCTACAACATCCTGGCTCAGCCTCACATAAGCTTTCTCTCTAACTGAACATGATGTCAACAAATCTAAAATAATCCAGCTATCAGACTTTTTATATATAATTCACAGAAGGGCTTTACAAAGAAATTACTTTAACCACAAAGCTGTAATTATCTGTTTAACGTTGTCTGAGTGAGGGTTGAAATGTCCAACTTTGTTCAGCTCAAATCTGTTAAGTCATTCAAACTTAAAGTCTGCAGATACTACATGTTATACATTTCAGAGCTTAAACTATTTATCCATCAATTGATTAGCCTGATGACAGAAAAAAAAATCTATAATTTTGATAATCAATTCATCATTTTTCGTGAAGTTTAAGGCAAAAACTGGCTGGTTAATTTTTCTCAAACATGAAAAAAAATCTAACATTAAACATCAAAAAAGAAACAATACTACATGTCTATTGTTGGCTAATTTACAAGCTTTCTGTTTGCTTTTATAATACACAGGTAGAAACTTAAGTTATTAACATGTTCTATAAAACCTTAATGTACATATCCGCCTGTCCAGTAAAACTCCCCGGGATGCTGACCTCTACCTCTCCTTCAACTCTGCAGGAATGTAAGAACGTGATTATCTCCATGTTGCCTCAGAAAACAAAAGTGACCGGTTCAGGTCAAACTCTGGACAGTTGCACCTTTTGCATCCTTTTGTGGTTGTGTGGTTGCAATGTCAAAGTGTTACTTTCTCCCAAAAGGACAAGTTTTATATTGTTTCTAAGAGAACTAAAAAAGTTCCTCCGTCCTTCTGAGCACAAGGGTTAACATACTTTAAGGCTGTAATACAAAGCAGCAGAGCACTTTACTAGGAGGCAAGGAATCTGTTAAACAGCTAGAATGGCTTTCTTTATTAACATTTTAGAAGCTGTTTAATTTTGTGGGGATGACGTCAGGATGTAATCCTGTGAACTCAAACACATGCGCGAAGCATTTACACTGTGGGGTGTCTAAGTGGGGCTGATATAACAGGGTTCACAAGGGTCAGTACCGTTATGTAGCAGAAGCACTGAATTTGTCTTCTTCACATTCCTCGAAAAGGAACAAGAACTACATAATCTTTGATTTACATACACAATTCTGCCAATGATTTGAAGACAAATCCACAGTATATTCAAAGCTACTTTGCTCTAAGTCCACAGTCTCCTTTTATCACAGCTCATGTCTGCTATGATGAGCTTGGTACAACAGAACATCATTGTCTTCATGTTAACTGATCAGAAAACCTTCAAGTAAGTAAAAAGGAAAAAGAAGGGTGAAAAAAAAAGGCCCATTCCTTGTTTAGCACATCTTTGCATGACTGACAGCATTTGACTCCGCTCGCCCACACACCTCACTTTCACACCGTTATGTGTTAAAGTATCACAGCGCGGGTGGTGAATGGTGTCTGTCAATGTTATTTAATTTTTAAAAAAAAAATGCAGCTTGGACAGTGTTGATGAAAGTTAGTTTATCCAAACCAGAAAAAAACATGATTGAATAACTTCTTGACTGATATTGTGTGTGTTGCACTTGCTGTAAGAGTGTCTGGATGTGCAGACAAAAACCCATTGTAGCAGCCAAGGCCAGGGAGGAGAGGCACCCTTTCACAGCAAACCTCAGGCCTTTGTGTTGGTCCAAATGACTCTGCACCCTGCTCCATTAGCAATTCTTAGAGGGGAGGGACAACACAGCATCCTGCCTTTGGGAAGACATTCATGAAATGCAAAGCTAAGATGGTAAAGTAATCTGGACAAAAGTTGCAATGCCTATTCATCAACGCCAGTATGAGTAAACTGATTTTGCCAGACGTCCTTAAAATGTAGAAATCAAATCAACTTTTTAGTGAATGCAAGATTTTGCCACATTTGAACTTCTTGTCATTTCAAAGTGAAGTAACAGTTCAATAACAGGTTTAAAAGTTCAAGAAAGGAAGCAATTGCGGATATCTTCAAAGTCCACATCTTACAATGAAATTGCAAAAGAGAATCACTGGCCTTTGACAATGAACTTAGGTATAGACGGCTGTTAACAGGCATCTGTGGATTGTCTTTAGTCTCTCAATCGGGAACCTGCATGAGAACAATGACATCCTGAGCCTCACTCTGAAATGTCCAACTCTATAGTTAGAGGTAGCTGGCTGCACAGTTCAAGGTTCGCCTCAGATGGTTGAATAATATAAAGTTGGACAAGTCATGCATCCCTGACCTTTGACCTTAGAGAGCACCAGATGACCTATAAATCTATGGCCCCGGGGCTTTACAGCCCATTCCCCTGTCATAGCCACAACGACCTGAACAGCACCTCACACCTGGTCTGCACCTTCTCACCGCTGTAAAAATGAGAAAAAAATACGCCCTGTGCTAGCGGCAGGGTAGTCCATGACCAGCATGCCCTGACAATGACAGGACAGAGACGATCACCATCAGTACCAACGCCCCACGATAAAGCTGCATTCTTCTCTGGTCCAAACACGTCCTTGAAAAAGGGGACCCATAAAACAAAGAGCTGAACGCTGTAGCTAACAGACGAGAAAGCATGTGATTCCCATGTGAAACATTGTGTAGAGATGGACAATAGCATGAATTAAAATTTAAAGTAACCTGTTTAGACCAGACTAATTTGAGTCCCATAAATTGGGGTACCAAAGGGGGCAAAGGGAAGGTCAGTCTCTAACTCACCGTCATTGACGACCATTGTTGAGAGCAGCTCTCACTGGTGTGTGAGCTACCTTATAAAAAGTAGGCATTCTCAAGGTTTAAATGACTTGCCAACGGTTATTAGCAGGACACAGGCAAAAACAAAAGACTCAGTTATAAAGGCCAATAAAACCCTATCACTCTACTGTAACAACAATCCTTTTTACGCCTTGAAAGAGGGAGGAAAAGGTCAACTGGTGGAGCAGTCAGCGCATTGATATTGACTTAGCTAGATTGGCGCTGACAAACTCAGGTCAGACTGTGGGCTTGTTAGCCCTATAACCCTCACATAACCCCTTTTACTGTTTCACTCTGACACATTGGAGGCAGCTGAGGGCAAAGCTTAGATCCAGGCTTAGTTTCAGACTAGAGACATTTGTAGAAAATTAAAGACAAATATCTACTCACTCGACACTTGACCTCACTACAGATCATGTGTTTCGGTGAATACGAAAAAATCTAAATGAAAAAGGGACAGGATTCAAGATTTATTGGACTGAATTACTTCTGAACTTTTCAACTCCATAACAAAAATAGAATTTTCTGACTTCACAAGAAGGAAAAAAAAAAAAAGATCACCATACTTAAATCCTGAGTTCATAAGCTGCCTGTGTTTGATTATTAAATTACAGAACGTAATGCTAAATAATACCTGTGAGTTAAATGATGTCAGTTCGGCCCTGATTTCATGGAAGAAATTTATGAACATTTTATTAATTTCTGCTTTATTTAATTTGTTGTAACCCCTGTTGTGTCATGTATGATGTAATGCAACATGAATGTCCAGTTTGCATGGGGTACCCTCTAACACATGACACAACACATCTCTGCTGAACAAAGCCTGTCGTCAGCACACTGCTTGTGTCTTCACTTTATCAAAAGTACACCGCTGTCTAACTGCTTTGCCAAACATTGCGGAGATGTACGATTGGGACAGCCCATATTTCACCCTCAATTTGACACCCTCTCACCTAGTTGTAAAAGCCGAACCTCATTGGGAACAATAGGAAGTGGAGCGACAGAGCTCCTGGGGCTGTTAAAGGGAGGAAGCCCCTTTATTTGAGGACACTATAACTCAACAAAAGCCTGTGGCTGTCTACACACGGAGCGGGCCGAGGATGAATGGGCTGCTCTAACACCACTCACTTGCACTGACAAAAGCACTGGATCAGCAAAGGGCAAAACATATCATGTGTGGTCTCTGAAAAACTGAGAATAAATTTACAAAACAGCCCTTTAAACAAATGAGTTCACCATTTCATTGTCATTTTTTCTATTTCTTTAATGTCATTTTAAAATGTTCCACATGACACACTGTCAGGTTTTCATGCCATGTGAAAAGGTTTGATCACTCCTTTTCAAACAGCACCCTCTCAATGTCCGGCTTCAACACTTGCGACCTTTAAGACTTCACTAAATTTTTAGCTTATGACCTCACACTTCCAGAAAGTCTAACTCACACACCACTTAAACCTCGCACCTCACACATCTGGGCCTTTTCCCCTCACCTTTCCTTGAAGTTCAACCATATATCCTCCGTACGGCTGGAAAACTATTCCCTGTGTGTTTCCAGCCCCGGGCTCAAACGGACACATGAATGAGACCGCCGTAACAAAACAGCCAATACTCGGGCATGAGTGCAATGAGCAAGTCTTGTAGAAAGAGAGGATGCAGGTTTATTTTTTTGGTTTTATAGGGAAGAGAAAGTTGGCTATTCCCACACGTGGAAGCATTTTCCTGAGCCGCACGGCTTTAAAAAGGCAAACCACGAATCCAACAATACTCTGAAACAGTTAAGAGTTGCTCAGTCAGGATCCCACTAATGATTAACATTCCTGGAGAAACACTCCGTTACAATCTTTTTAGAGCGTTCTAATTAAACACATGCTCCAGTGCCACAGCACAGAGGGAACTGTGACGACTGAGAGCAGGGATGCTTCTTTCCAGCTCTGCTTAATTGGACACAATTAAAGTCATTAAGGTGGTAGTAAAAAACAGCAGAAAGAGCAAAGGAGAGGCCCAATGATCTCCTATTTAAGGCTCCCTGTTGCTCTGATGATTTTGACCCTTTCACCTCCTCACGTGACTGTCATTCAAAAGTACAGGAAGACAGTCTGGACCGTCTCTTTCATTAAGAGATGTCCGACTGGAGATTTACTCTTTAAGAATGTATTGATGCTGGTTTTATGTATGTGTCTCTATGTGTCTGTATGTTTTCATATTTCTGAAAAGGTCACAGATTTGTGTGGAGGTCCTACATCTTGGGAGGCAAATGTATATCTAATTATCTATGCATCTGTTTGCCACATTAAGTTGGCTTTTTATGTGTTCTTTGTGGCTTTGACATATATTCTTTGACACTTGTGATGTATTGGAATTTCTCAGCCCGCATTTCCTATTTGCTCTCCACTATCCACTGCAATTAAAGCATTAAAAATGCTTTTAAAGCATTAAAAATGCTTTAATTGCACCCCTCTAAACTAGGGATGCACTTATTCTCCTTTTCAGCAACAATACTGGTACCAATTTAAATATCAAGTGCCAATCCAAATACCAGTGCTCTCAAATTCCCAAATTTTAATTCTGCATACCTCACTGCGTGGTATTAATTTATTTAACTTTCTTTTGATTCTATGTGAGATAACAGGAGAATAGGGATTGCTGTGACACAAAACACTTGATTTGATTGCCTTCCATGACTGAATTAATGTTTATACTGCCAAAAACACTTCATTTTATAATGATTTTTTACAAAGAACTGCAATAATTGTGAATCCATCACATCAAATCAGTTCTATACCAGAGCACAGAAGCTTGTCAGTGGAACATGTGTGTGAGCTGAGTGTGCATGCTATGTATTGTATGTGTATTCAGGTCTAATGAGATCCAATCTGAAGCAGTAGAGAGGCTTCACTCAGTTTATCAGATACACAGACCAGACATGGGGTCATTAGGGCCTGGGATCTGTGTGTGAGTGTCTATGCATGTGTGTGTGTGTGTGTGTGTGTGTGTGTGTGTGTGTGTGTGTGTGTGTGTGTGTGTGTGTGTGTGTGTGTGTGTGTGTGTGTGGCACAATGTATGTGTGCCATGGAAAAAAGGACACAACTGGCAGCCTTATCACCCCCCCCAATTAAGGATAGCAGTCCCCTTGGGCAGAGCTTATACTTAGAACCCTCACATGTAAAACGCCTGTTTCTGTCTGCATCAGGGTGTTATTTTTGGAGCTGCTAATACTGAGGTCACTAATGACACCAAACCATTTTTCAGTCAGCATAGAGGAACATATGACAGAGTGTGCATACACGCTGTGAGTATTTGAAAAAAATAACAACCCTTTCCATAAAATTTGAGAGGCGTTTGGTTCAAGTTTTTATTCCTTCTCAAAACCATAAAACATTCTTGCCCTATATGGTCAAGTGTGGGTGTTTGGACAGGGCGCACGCGCACAGATGTACACATCTGGTGAGCCACTGCTCTTGTTTTCTTTGGGATCTCAGCCCCTAACAGGAAGACAGTGCAAGCATAGCAAACAAAAGCCCGGCTCTTTGAACCGGCCGCTCACTAGGAGCTGCCGTCAGGTTGTTGTGGCCAAACGAACTGTTTCTGTGTCAGCTCAGTGGGCCCATTGTGGGACTCAGGCTGCTGCTCTGCAAGACATGTCCTCAGTTGGCCTTTGTCAATATTGACCCATCTGCATCTCATCCTACAACATCGACCTCTACTGTGATGCGTTTCCAACTGACAATAAAATGTTCTCTCTGTGTGAAGAGGCAAATTAGATTATAAAATCCTATCTCCTGTGATAGTAAATTTGGTAATAGCAGTCCGAACACGTTGTAAATTTGAGATAGTGGAGGTGAAAGAAAACATTTTACAATCCCTCCTTACTTTTAATGTTACTAATTGACAAATGCATTTAAATACAGGATTTGAATAGAATGTTTGATAAATATAAATAGACAGAAATGTCTGCTAGCAAAAACTCGATAGGAAGTTATTCAAAATGAGACTTCCTGAATTAATTGATAGAGACAGTAAGACAGAGATTACATTTTGAGAATGAATTATTTGTGGCCAGGGCTAAATAGTTTATTTTAATTTAAGTATCCTCCTTTTTATTTTAAATCTATCTGATCTAATCTTGGCATTTTTCCAACAATGAAAACAGATACCAAAATATGTTTTATACACTTTATTTTGAGTTGTTTTAGCTGGCCTTGCACAATTTGAATGTTTGCTATAGATGATTGTTGGGCCATATTACTACAACTGGAGGGATTTACATTACGGACGTGCATTCGTAATTGCATCATCATGTTAGCGGGCCTCCTTCTTAGCATGACATTACCTTTGCGTATAACAACCGTCTTAACCTAATCAAAACACATGTGCCAGTTATAAATTTCCAGGCAGCTTCACTTCCTGGTCTTTATATCCAGCCGTATCAATGTGCAACACTGGAGCAAAACTCATTTACTGCTTCAGATGAAATGGGAAGGGGTCTAGTGTTTCATCATGAATGTAAAGCATATGCTGTAGAACATATCTGGTGGTATACAAAGCACTCGCTATTGTTAGATGTAAGATCCCGTAAAGGAATTATCTTTGAATTAGCTCACATATAAATAACCTCCATTGAAAAACAAAGAAAAGAAGAAATTTGACTTTAAATCTTTTCCAGAGAGAGCCGGAAGTGGACATGGTATTGATTTATTGCTTTGTGTCCATTTTAATATTCTTACATGTGTTACATGTGTTTTAGGAGGTCTTTTAATGAGTTATTATGATTAAATCAAGCACTGCATCATTTGGGGAATAAGCCCAAACTCTTACATTGTTTCCAAACCTAATTAATTAATAGTGTAGTTAAATTTTAAAGGATGAACGTTTTAATGAGGAAATGTTCTGAGAGGAATGTTCCGGCAGACATCCAGAAACTGTCCGCACTGTCTGTAACTGTAACCTTTAAAGAAATCTCAGGAAATACCTTTGTTGAAGTCCAAAAATCCCTTGCCCTGCGGAGTAGATTTTTTAAACCCTGTTGACCTTTTCCATATCATCCACACTCGATGACTCCACCCCTGTGACAGTGCCAACAGGGAAGGAGGAACAAGAGCCGCAGGAAGTGGAGTGGGGGGGTTGTGTGTTTTGCATATTTCCAGCCGTGGATCCGGAAAGCTTTGCCTAAATCCCCTGTTGTGTGCCGGGGAAATGAGCTGGGATTTTTAATGACTATCTCAGTGTAATATGTTTTCTTTTGCTTCTAGGCCTTGATGCTGTGATTGTTTGGATGGAGCCCCGTAGATGAGGATGACAGAGAAGAAAACATGCCCTCCTGCAGGCGGCCATGTTTGTGTCAGGTTGGTGCAGATGAACTTTCCAAAAACTCAATCTGACATTTGGCATCCCTACAACCATTATCCCCCTTTATCAAAGACAGACATGGCGTTAACAACCAGTTTTGTAGCGCTCTACCCTGGTTATTGCGCAGTACTCATCCAGAGCATCATGCCTATACATGGCGGTGATAATGAAACATGTGTGTCAAGCATGACTTTCATCATCGTGGTGGTCTGATGGTTAGTCTCGCAATTATGCTGTGTGGTTACCAGAGATCTGCTGGGCCATTCAACTCCAGTGTGAGAGCCAAAGCCGTTTTCCTCTAACATCATCCTGCAGCTCCTAATAAACAGAGTTGAGCCTGGAAGCGCTAAATCACTAGCTACCTTTAATCACTTTATGCTTAGCATGTGGATCCAATGTGTGTTACTGCTGCAGGCACTGACTCTCATACATGATGATGTTTAAAAGTTACAAGAGGGGGGGGCTGTGCATGGCCCAGACAGCGGCGTCCACGGTGTTTACACCTATCTATACAACTGCAGCATAACAGTGCCCTAAATTTGACCATCCAGGCCACCGTCCATTCAGCCGTGGGCCATGCGACCGCAGATTAACGGACCACCGGCGTTTTAAACAGGCCGTATTTCATCCAGCCTCCTGCCAACCTACCACAAACAGTTTACAGTCAAATGCGCGTGGCAACCCGACTCCGTGCCACATCTCCCCGTCCAGAGCCATGAAAGACTGGCCTCCTCTGACAGCTCCTCACAACACACGGGCCCTGTGCTGCTCTGCTTTTAGCCCTGCTGCGGTGAGCTGGACCACGTCTGGGGATAAAAGGCTGCCAGAGTGTTTGGCTTGCAGGCGATTTACACGGACGCGAGGGTGATTCATTCTAGCTTTGCACAAACAGGCCTCTGTGTACATTTCGCTGGTACTGGGATTTTAAATCAACAGTGGGAAACGTATACACACGGGCACTGGGACTTACATTCTGCTCAGTCACACTCAGCTGGGTGTCCTTCTGTAGGTGTTGGAGAGCGTATGCGTGTGTGGCAGTCATAAACACATATAGGTGACCACTTTGTCTCTGTACATCTGCCTTTCTCGTACAGACACGCCACCACGACATGCCCCACTGTTTATGTCTGAGACTGGCTTCATGACTGCGATTTGTCTCCACCTACACCACTCTTGATGTGCACTAATGCAATGGCTCACAAGAATGCTAATGTTATATCTTGCTTCTCTAGTTAAAAAGGTAAATTATGGGGAGCGAGTTTTAGATCCTCCAGTCTACATGCATTTTGGTGCTCAAATAAACCATAAACATATTCCACAATGAGCACTCGTAAACATCAAGTTGGCAGAGGAGGTTTGAAACTGTTTCTACCTGCTGTGTCCATGAAATGCATGACAAGGCCTGCTATTGTATTCCCCTGTGCGTTCACATGCAAATCTAGAACAAAATGCTCTTTAAGTCTTTTGATTCTATTAGTGGCACCTTTGAGTCACTGCGGGGCTTTGGAAATGATACACGGACAAGTCTATGAATAACCTAATATTCACAGAGAATTTCTCACCTGCAGCAGAACATTGAAAGAAAGAGCTCAGCTCACGTCTCCCGTAACACAAGCCTCGCCTTCAGATCATCTAAACATTAAATAACGGCAGCTGTGGTGAAGCATGATAAGCAGAATGTTGATACATCCAATCACAATAACAGTTAAATCATTGATTGGTTGGTTAGAATTAGAATTAGAATATTGGTATGACAACACAGAACTTACAGTTCTGCATTAGATGCTGGGTCTTAGATGTATGCCTTTAGTTTGTATTTGTCAGTAGTTACAGTGACAAATAGTTTAAAAATAAATTTAAAAAGTGTGTTCAAACAGCTGTCCTCACACAAAACCTTAAAAGTTTCACAATAGCTCCCTCTCGGTTTGTGAATCAGTTTAGGTTGTGATGACAATGCTGCTGCTGAGCTTCTGCCTCCAAGGCGTCAACCTCTATTCTAGCCACTAGGTGACACCACCACCTTGGTTCTGTGTTCTCTCCTCCCTGCATCTCTGTTTACAACACTCACACTCTGTATTTCTTTCTTTAACTTCTTCCTTTTCTGGTCAATGTCCACAGGATAAATAAATATATAAGTGATAGGATGGTTAAGAAAAACTGTCATCATGGATGGTAGTGACCATGTTTCAAAATACCCTCTGGTGCAATACAGCAATATTTTGACCTGGTGCGTCACACATGGAATTGCTGACATTGTGCAGAACCTGCAGTCCCACCTTTGTACTGTCAAGAGCTAAAAGGTATAATTAAATTAATTCCAATGTGTTATCCTGGACTTCCTTAAACCACTTCCACAATCTTTTCAATGTGTCGAAATAAAGACCATGGCATCTCCTGAGTTTGTCCTCTCACGTAGCTGTCAGGTTTCAAGTTGAACTGTCCTGGGATCAGCAGTGCACTGTTTTTGTCAGCTGTGGCCATAGTGACAGATTTCAATCCGGCCTGACTCTGCGTTCTCTTGCACTCGGTCTGAGCCAAGTGGGTCTGTCACTCTTTCAGCCCCCAAGAGGGCATGCACGGGACTTAATGGCTTAGGGTGATGTTTGCTGTGCTCCAGCGAGAGCAAAATATTATCTTAGACGGCCGTGGGTTAAATATAACGGTAACTGCTCTCCCGTGTCTTGTAGGTTAAGCACTTTCTATCACAGCTGAGAATGGAAATGTTTGAAACTGGTGTGGTGTGTCATTGTTCTCCAAAGGAAACGCTTTATGACATGTTTAGCTCTGTGAGAGGTCCACAAGGAGTGCTGAATTCACTCAAGCAGCGTGCAGGGTTAGTTTTTTTATTTAAAGAGCAGACTGCACTGCAAAAATGTCCACCCTAATAAATCTATAAGGCTCATGCTCAAGTCTTCAAACCAGTTTTCATTGTTTTAGATAGAAGAAAATGCAGAATAATGCCCAACGAAAACCTGACTCAAGAATTTTCTCTCAAAGTTGATATCTAGTATAAACAAGTTACCAGATGGGTTCACTTACTTTAATAAACATTTCAGGACTGAATCTAAATGACTCCTCATTATGGATTTTTTGGGTTGTTGGTTTTTTTTCCAGCTGGTTCAATTTTTTGGTCAAGCCTTTCCCACCTTATCCATCATGTTTGGAATTGAAGAAAGTGAGAGTGACTTCTCATTCTGTATGTGTGTGTGTGTGTGTGTGTGTGTGTGTGTGTGTGTGTGTGTGTGTGTGTGTGTGTGTGTGTGTGTGTGTGTGTGTGACCACATTCTCCCTCACTCAACAGCGCTCCTGACAGCTATGGAGTCCTGCAGTGGCGGACAAGCAGCGGTCATGAAGTGCCGACCAGTTGTCACCAAAGTGACAGGCGACAGCTGAGTCCATACATCTGGAGGCCCGGGGGACTCCCTCTCCCCACCCGTCCCACGTCTCTGACTTAAGTTGTGTTTCAGCTTTAGAGAAATGAGGTTACACGCAGGGAAAGTCAAAATGTGGAAATGCTGCGTAAAAGCGCAAAGCAGCATTTGGAAGATCAGATAGTTTAAAGCCAAATTGATGACTTTTTTTGGGGGGGGGGGCTAACACAATATGACCTCGTTTGATTATAAATGTGACTGATGGATGTGGCATTGCTCAGGCTATATATTATACAAAAACACTATAAAGGTCGACATCTACCCCTTTCTCCTCACCTCTGCATCACTTAAAACCCTTTTTTTCTTTGCGTAAAAAAAGAACCCAACAAATAGACTGGTGCAATTGTAGATAGTGAAAGAATTTAAAGCCAGTCTTGACTCTTGAACTTAAAGTCCCCCCCCCAAAAAAAAAAAAAAAACTGTTAAAAAAACACCAAAATGACTTGTTCCACTCACCCCCAAAGCGTTCAGCTGCAGTGAACAGAGTATCCAGAACCAGTAGTCCCGAAGTGAGAAAAGCGATTCACGCTGCGTCTCATTGGCATAAGATGAACAGTCCAGAGAGGGTGCACCACTGTGCCGCAAAGCTGAACCCAGAGCTGTGCAAAGCGATAAGCTTCAACTCCAGGCTGCAGAGAGAGAGAGAGGTAGAGAGAGGTAGAGATAGAGAGGGAGAGAGAGAGAGCCTGGTCTGACTTCACCCCGCTGTCACCACATCTCAGTCATTACAGCGGCGCACGGTGTGCTATGGTGCT
Organism: Anoplopoma fimbria; assembly: GCF_027596085.1. Lineage (NCBI taxonomy): Eukaryota > Metazoa > Chordata > Actinopteri > Perciformes > Anoplopomatidae > Anoplopoma > Anoplopoma fimbria. The sequence goes on from NC_072467.1 coordinate 20,325,938, forward strand.
CCTCTCGGCGGTCACAGTGAAATGACATTAGCGTTGCTCCCTGCCCATTGGCTTAAACAAAGCAGCCCCCACCACAGTGTGGAGCACGTTGGAGCACAAACGCTCCTGTGGGTTTAACTCCTGCTGCTGCTGCTGCAACGGGCCGTCCAAGAACTGTTTGCGTCATTTAAGTGCTTGAAAAAAAACTACTAAGTGAGTTAATCTTCCTCTGATGCCTGCATGCTGCCCTTAGCTTTATATGAACTTTTGCCTATATCTGTCTGTAAATATAATATTTCAGTTATTGTTGATTTTCTACTGTTTTTTTATTGCTTATTTATAATACTTCATTTTCATTTTTATTTTTATCTTGTCTTTCTTTTACTATGTCTCTTGTGTGCACTTTACCCTATGCTGCTGTAAATACTGCAAATTTCCCACACATGACTAATAAAGGATTATCTTATCTTATCTCTTATCTTATCTTATATAATGAACCAATAAATACTTTGTGAACATTAAAATGTAAGGTTTCTCTTTTTCAAATATTAAAAAAACTCCACCAATTCTTGTTGTTAAATCAGAAAGACTTTGTTTCTCACCACCTATAGAAATATGATCTTTTTTTGTAAACCTAATGGTCCCTCTTGCCACCAATATGAAATGGTCACAATGTGCTTTATGTTCTCTCACACAGACTGTGTAACACTACTCCTATTTACAGTGCGCAATGAAAGGTAAGTCTATATGCATACGCTGAAAAGAAGCTAGCTGTCTATTGAGTTAGACAAAATAATCTGGGATGATCAAAGATTTGAATAGAATGGCCACCACCCATAAATCAGTGCATGATGCATAATACGATAGTAAGGTTTGGCACGGCATTGAAAATCAGGCAAAAGATCATGTTAGTGGCACCATCATTTGTGAGTGCGAAACATACTGACAACCTACTGTAAAAACAACTTGAATACGATGTTTGAATGGTGGACCTTTAAAGAACTCTCTGACCTCCTGTGACCCAGTTAAGGCCTTTACATGACATGAAGAGTGACACTGCGCCCCTAAACAACTCAACCAAATCTAGATCGTGTGTTGTGTTTGAAATCAGGATCTGACGGGGTCTTCTGAATTCTGCCGTCTCCAAAACATGAGTCTTGAAACATGAAACATAGATGTGACAAATGCATCCATTTAATTCGCGTGACCTTTGACCTTCGTGGCTCTTTTTCTCACCGGAACAGACGCTACATCTGTGACTGACCTCGGTTACGACCCGGTGACCGTCACATATCTGAGTGTGCGAATGCATCTTAAGTAAGAACAGGTTTAGAGAGCTCAAACCTGTCAGTCATTCTCTACACAGACCCTGGCATTAAGCAATGGAATATATTGCAGCTCCAGGTCTTATATGGACCAGATGGATGAACGCTACTATTTGGTATCACCCTTCACTGCAACCACTTACTGTGTATCATGTTTATCAGAGCTGCAGATATGAAGATAATTCATAGAATCCAAGTAAATCCAAATTAGGTGTCACATGAGTGGCACCTCATTTAGATTAATCCGTCACCTCACGTCATAAATGCCAGTAAATCGGACAGCTAACTAATTTCTTTTTCTTTCTTGTCTTATTGTAGCATCCAAGTTTTAGGAGATATTTGGCCTAAATATACTTTATAAACTCATTTGCATAGTTCAAAACTACACTAACAATAAGTCTAAATAGGATAGGTAGCATTATATTCAGGTGAGGAACATAAGTTACAGCACAACGTCTGAAAGGAGGACCATGAAACAAATGGGGTGTGCATGTCAGGTTTCTGTAACAAATACCAAAGCAGATAGATATCATTTCAAACCACTGTTTATTTTGAGAAGCCATTTTGCCTTAAACCAGAACGTTCGACTGGCTGGACCTGAATGTTAAAACTTCTCTCGATCACTTATCTTTCCCTCGTTTGCAACTCGTCTGATGAGATATTTATGGCGGCGTTGGAGGAGAAACAAAAACAAGACTTCCCAGCAGCATCACTTACGTGAATTAGGACCGTAAAGATGCTCGGCATACTTTCCAGCGTATGTCTTGTTTATGTGGCATGTGACTTTCCACCATGATTTTAATAACATAGAACTTGATTCTGATTGCTGTGTATCAAATGTTATCCTGCTGAATTGCTGAGCATTAGGGCCTTAAAATGGTCAACAAACCAATATAATTTTACCGTCACAGCTGTTTCGTATTCGTTGTGCTGGGTGACAGTGAATGTGTTGGTTAAAGAGCCCTCAAATAAGATTAGGAGCTTAAGGCGCTGTAACCCCTGAAACAGGAGCTCACCAACAAATCTGCCTTAATTACAGAAGATGACGTTGTCTTCTGTATAAGTGCTATTTACTGTTTGCTTGTATATCCATCTAAGGGTGCCATGACTTCACACGTTTCTTTGCACTCTTCTGCTCCTGTCTTCCTGACTTCAATGGAAGCTCTCTTCTATTAATTATTAAAGGAAAATCTCTAATGTGGACCTATGTGTTTTCAGCTGTGCAGAAACAGTAATGGAGCATTTCTCAAAGTCAGGCCACTGACTTGGAGACCCAGTTTTACAAGCTTGTGGGAATTCTGCAATCGGCTATAGTGAATCCCATCAGCATATATTGTATACTCAGTGGTAATGCATCCAGTTGAGTGGTAAACAGTGACATACATTCAGGAACACATGTTTTTACCACGAGTCTCTATTTAGCACCTCAAGTCGCCAACAGTAATGTAGTTATAACATCGGTTGCCAGGTTGAGTGAGGACATTTGCCTGAGTGTTTGTGTGGTCTTAATTAAGCGGCTAGCCTTCCATGTTTGCTCTACTTTTTACGTGTGGCTGCATGTTTGCTTGGGCCCAGGATGAATTAATATGAAGCTGCATGTGTAAAACCAAATTTCAGATTGTTAGATTAGGATTTGACTATGCAAGCTCCTCTAGCCTACTGGGCTATTTGCATGTTGGAACATATGAGATAAAAGAGGTACAGATTGAAACTGCGTCTGCCCCAGAAACATATTCCATACACACATTTCCACGTAATTTCATTTTTGATATGCGGTAATTGCTTGTTGCTGGTAAATTACTCCCAAAAAGAGAAAAAATAAATCCACATTGAGGCTTATTTAAACAATTTAAGAGGGGTTTCTTTCTCTAAAGGGATCTTGTTTCTTTGAGTTTACACAGGAAAGCTCTAGTCCAAACAAAGGCAGGAAAACAAACAAACAAGGGACTGGGGCTGAGGCTGATGGCCGAAGGCAAAGGCGGGACCGGTTGACACAGCAGCTGGACCTCTTGACCAGTCACCTGGCTGCTGTCCATGCTCAAACACTGGTGACCAATTAGGGACCACTGGTCAACTCTAGAGCCCCAAAAGGCCCAAATTTACTCAGTCTGTTGACTCGATTTGTTGTTGGACAGCTTGTCACAAATTGACAAATGGGATCACATTACTAAAACAATCAAGCTAATGCATGAGCTGGAGATAGAGCGATTGGTCTCCACTGTTTCTGTAGAATTCCAAGAAGAAATGCTAAAGCAGACTTTGGTGATCAAGCATTCTGTGAATCCAAGGCTGTTATAATTGTAATGCCGCACGTTAGCTTTTGTAGTCTCTAATTGGCTCTTGCTCAAGCTCTCCTTAAATAACTACAAACAGCCACTGAAACAAGAGAAGGCTTGTTTGCTGACAGCATGCTAATTATGGAATTGTTACAGGATGGAAGTAGCAACCCACTGCTCATGGTCGTGTCATGATGTTTGCTGGCCTCAATCCCTGTATCTCTATTTGGGGTTTGTTATCATTGTTTGTAAATGGTCTGCAGGCGGGGATGTTATTATGTTACCAGGAGGGAACACAAGGGGATCCTTCTACCATTTGGTAGATGCTTTCATTTTGCCAGAGCACATGTCCCCCCTGGGTCCAAATTGAATTCCTTACGTTAGAGATCTTTAGTAGGAATAGTCAAGCAAGAAACCTTTTTGCAACACTGCAACGTGTTTGTTTTACACTTCAGTTTTTGTAGATATGACACATTAATAAGTGAGCTTGTAAGTGTTGGTAGATGGATTTTGTTATCTTTATTCAGAGCCAGGCTAGCTAATTCCCATTTGTTCCAGTCTTTATGCTAAGCTAAGCTAAACGTCCTCCGGCTCCAGCTTGATGTTTACCATAGAGCCATGAGTGTGGAATCAATCGTCTCATCTAACTCTTGAAAAGTACGTGAATAATTGTATTACCAAAACTATTATGCACTTTCCTATTGAGGCTGCACAAGAACACAAGGGACGCTTTAATTCACATTGGGCTGAGAGGCTCCTTTCAGCCGTTATTCAAAATTAATGTATTTTCCTGCCATCGTATCCGCCATCTGCAATCATACTTCTACTTTTCTCCCCAACAGCCATTTATGAAAGAGCTGCATCCTCGAGAATGTTTGAAATAAAGGTTCCACTTTTTGATTTAGCTGTATCCTGAAGGAAGTTTACATATGCAATAATCCTGCTACGTGAAGCCAATACTCTTTAACAGAGTAATATAAATAAGGCTTTGTGCAACCAAATTATGATGAAATAACTGTTATCAAATTAGGTGGCAAAAAAGTTCTAGTGCTGGTTTAGCATATACAACTAGGCCCTTTTCCAGAAGTTTACCTGTCATATAACCAGCCAAACTCTATTAAATACTTGGGCAGAGGTGGTGCTTCTGCATCTGCTTAACATGACTTTGATCTTTGGCCAATTTGTAGGGCTTTATGTTTTGGTATTTCAGCCGCAGAATGTGTGTGTGCAGGTTAACGAGTATGAGTGAAACACTAGTTTGTAGACTAGCCGTACACAGTGCTCTCCCAGTCCAAGGCACGCTGACTGAGGAAGGTTTGTGGGCCTCTAGGCAGGAAAACCAGCGAGCTGGGCGAAAGACATACACTGAGAGGGTTTGACCGAGCCTTGCGATCGAACAGTTCTGGTTCAACACATTATCTTCTCTCCTTTAACAGTTCGTTCTGCTTCTATGTTTGTGTGGGCGATCTTCCCTGCTGAATTTTTACACCCCTTTAAATGTTATGCTTCAAACATAAATTGTCTGAGCCCAAGACCCTGATGTTTGCTGGTCTCCGTAGCTTTTTTTCCTCCCATCTTTGTGTCCTCCCTCAGCCTTTTATTTTTATCCCAGACACTGCAATGCTTCTGCTATTAATTCCCCAGCTGTGGATAGAAGCTCCTTTAGGCATGCTGCATTCCCCAGTCCGGTCTTCTGTCGCCTGTGAGATAGCGCAGAGCACACAACCTGCACTACTTTTAAGATTCCTTATGCTACCCAGATAAGGGACACAAGAGGACTTCTGCTTTTCCTCTGCCTCTACTTTGTTTTTGTCTCTCTAATGTCTTCCTTCCTCTTCCCTGTCTTCAGTAAGGACCACTGATGCTCCTGTATTTGATTCATCTTCTTCTCCCTGTCTGAGTTTTCAGACCTTGTCCAATCACAACTAGCACACTGGCCCCGGTGTTTGGTTTCCGTATCACTGTTGGTGGCTCTTTGACACCCTGCTTTTCTGGCACCCCAGACTGTAACCGACACCTCCCGAGGGATCTCTCCCCCAGCAGTTATCCCCTTGTCAAAAGAACTTTTGGAGACTGACATAACACTTCAGGCAATAGTTCATGAAAAGATATACCCCAAGTGTGTGATTGCATGATTGCAACTCCAGGAGAGGAACTGATGAAGAAATTTACACCATTATATACTTAACACAGGCTTGAGATCTGGTGTGGTCAAGAGATGCCGCCTGGGAGCTATTTGTATAATGTCTTACCCTGCTGTATATAATCCCCTTTCAGAATTATCCTCTCTTTACTTGGCAATGGAAACCATTTGCAAAGGGCCGACCCAGTGGATAGTGTCTGTTTCCCTCATAAGAGGGTCTGTGCATCTTCAACTGCAATCCTGTGCAGCTTTCAGCAGCACTAGGCTGTAATTTAATGTGTGCCTGTGGAATTCAGAGTTGGGTCATATTGCTTCAGTAAAATACCATCAACAGCTTTGTTCCGCCACAAAAAAATACATTAACAAAATGAGGTCAGCCACAATTCTGGGCGACACTTTACGTACTACCCATTACTTTTTACAGACTTGTTAGAGGCTGAAAAAAGGCCAGATAACCAGATTTACAGCACAGGTTCAAGTATCAGCATTAGCAGGCGTAGGTTCCTGCATTAAACTTCAACTTCAACTTCACCGTGATCGTGGAATTTGCTCTCCGATGAAAGGCGTCTCTCCATGCAAGGCTTTTATGTGTTTTTTGTAGATCAGTATCCTGAGGATCATCTACCTGGGGCTGCGCCAGCACAACTCTGTCTGCACTTCTGCCAGGCTGACAGGCTGATGGGGGAATGTTTTTTTTTTGGGGGGGGAGGGGGTTGGGTGTCTTGGAAAGGTAGTCTGAGGCTTGAAGGAATCGGCATCATTCCCTAAATTCCTTGGAAGGCAACCTGTTTTGGAGGAAAGTGTTTCAATCGGAGATGCTTGCTTGCCATTTAGTTTTTTCTGCAACTCTGGAAAAACTCCGGGCCCCTGCTTTTTGCACCCCTTTCTCCCTCTCTCCCTTCATCCCTCCCTCCTTCCAACCCTCTGTCCCGTGGAAATGCGCCATTGACAGATCTTTATCAGCAGCCCCATCCCTGCTCGGGCTCGCCGCTCGCCTTTGTTTTATTTCACCGACCAAGCGCTGAGCCAGGATGAGGGATTTGTTTGCGCTTCCCTCTGCAGCTCTGCAGCCCTAATGTGAAACTGGTGTATTTGTGGTCGTGACAATCCTTTTCCACTCCACGAATGTTGCTCTGGATGATAATAACATGGGTCCGTGCCTGGGGGACAACACAGCGTGGTCAGGGTCAGCCGCAGATGGTTGTGCCTGTGGAGGATATAAACAGCGGAAATGTCAAAACAACCCTCGGACAAGTTAAAGGAGAGGGAGCAAAATACTGAGAGAGTGAGACAAAAAGGGGGTAGAAAATGTGCCAGTGAGCACGAGTTGAAAACAGATGGAAACAAGCATAACAAAGACGAAGACTCTAAATATAGCACATGTTAAAGACAAGAACTGGCCGCTTGTCCTTGTTGGTGTGATTATATGGTGGTAGTGAATGGAAAATATGCTGAGCAGTATATAAAAACACAAGGCTGTGGGCAGGGGGTGTCGCCTTTCTTCCCCCTGGGCTGGGGACAAACAGGCTGGATGAGTCTCCAGAGAGGACCAATTCCACTCAGGACCCTTAGTAAGGCTGCAAAGCTTCCAAAGGTTGGAAGAAAAAGTATTAATCTATGTCAGCTCTCTTTATTGGCAGCAACTATGACGCCATATGTGAAGCATGTGTGGTTGCGATTTATATACCCTAATATACCCTAACTATATAATTAACATAATCTTAGCACCAAAACAGGCCCAAATAAGTCACTTGAAGACAGCTTTTCTTTAACAATCTTCAGTTACCTTTCAAAAGGCTCATCCAATTTGAACAAACAAATGATGCTGCCGTTTTTTCGGATGAGGATTCTCTCCTTGATTGACCTCATGTCAGAACTATTAAATATAAAAAATGTGCTGCTAAGCTGTCTGTTTCCTTCATAACGGTCGAGTGCCTTTCTCATATTTGATTGTCGAGAACGCAGTGTCCTAGATGTGCTTTTGCCAACTAAAGACTGAGGACCAGATGCTTGATTTGAAGGAATGAGCCCAGAATAGAGATGGGCGACACAGTCCATCGCACAACCATTCAGTCTCCGTCTTATTGGCTCGCTTTCAACACTCAAGGTGGCATCAACTGCATGACTCGCAATGTATCCTCACAAAGACAGTTTGCCTGTCAATCAACGCTTTCCTAATTAGACACACTGTATCTGTGAATGCCGTCTGGTTTCATTTGAACCAAAAACAACGATCTGCGTCTCTCACTTAGTTAGAATTTAATGAGGTGGGGACAATGAAAGAAAGCTGGACCATGTGCACGGCTTCTGTGCTACTCTTAATGACCCAGCTATTACTATTGTCACAGCACATCATTACCATTTCCACTGTGTGATTTCTATTGTACACTGTGCTCATTAAAAGTGTCACAGGAGAGATTTGACTTCTTAAGCCTGAAATAAGCAGACTTTGAGGGACGGATCTCTCCCATTAGCCCAGAAACAGGATTTCCCCCTGAGATCAGCCTCTAAGAGCACACACTTGACTTTTTGAAATTTGGAAAATAATCCAACACCTGTGTTACTTGATAATTACTTGAATCTGATATCCAAAGAAACAATCATTACCTTTGATCTCACATGTGTTTGTGAATGTGTGTTTAGGTGTTGAGAACCCTGTTAGCGTACTCCATTTTTAAGGTGTAAATGGAACGTCTTGTATTGCAGGTGTCTTCACAAACACACACACACACACACACACACACACACACACACACACACACACACACACACACACACACACACACACACACACACACACACACACACACACACACACAGACAGAGTTCGGGGTCATGCTGGACCATTAACAGCCAGTCTTCTGTGACGTTCGGAGACAAACACTATTATAATATTTATGACTCATTTTCAAAAGCTGCCATTGCGGAAAATTAGATAAATGTTTTTTAGGGGAATGACATGTGGGTGACTGCGACTGAGGAACAGTGATGGATTGTGACTAACTGGTGAAATTAATCAATCAAAAGCTGGTTTTATTTTTCCACACTGAATATACTCATCGGTGCGGCTTGGAACAAAATGGCATTGCTTCAGAGAAGCTGCTTCAAATTCTCTTCAAACAGAGCTGATTGTGACTGTCATGAAGGTAACCTAATTGTTGTTTCACACATTGTTGTTTTCACACTGCAGTTTACTCAGTATGGGTCCAACCTTGACAATAAGCTTAAAGTCAAGGTGAGTCAGCATTTACATGACAAGTCTTTTCGGTTGCACCTTTCTTCAGGCAACGCTGCTAAATTAGATTTGCATATCAATTAAAACAATCAGAAAGGGCATAACGTGTTGAGTCACAAAAAAGTTAAAAGAAAAAAATCAAGTTGTGCAGCATGACACATTACCTGGGATGTGAAAACATAACGTTCCTTCTTGTGATTCAGATCAAAACGTGCATGTAATATGCTTATAATCCTGGATGGGGGTTTGCTGTTGGTTCTAAGAGCCTCAATGTGATGAGGTAAGTCCTGCTGTAGTATTCCTGCAAGGCCTTTATAGAAAACCCAGAATTTCTACTCACATTATCATACATACAATTCATTCAATGATATCAAGACTGCAAGTTGACTGCTGGTTCAGCCAGTTTTCATTCCTAGGGCGTCAAATACTTACACTTTGTCACGACCCTCTGCGTCTGATACCAACGCACAAGGCACCCCTTAGCGTCTGTATGAGACGCACCAGGCTTTCAAGTAACTACAAGATAAATCCATTTCATTATTGTGAGACGCTCAGGGAAAATGCAACAATAGGAGATAGGTGCTGAGTTATTTTGAAGTTACGTTTGTGATGTGTTTTTTGTACTTATGTTACACTGTTTATGTTTTACTTATTTTACCTAATTATTTTAAGCCCAACCATGATGTCTTCCTAAACCTAACCTAGGTGTTTTGTTTGATTTCACAATGTTAACCAAGTGTTTACTGCAACATGCGCTGTATAGTTTCAGTATATGACGAGTTGGAAAGAGAACGTGTTATAGGGTCACAAAAGTGCTGGTGTCAAGAAGTAGTTTAAAGGGACCCAAAAATCAAAAATACATATTTTTCCTCTTAGCTGTAGTACTATTTCTCACTCTATATTGTTTTGGTGTGAGTTGCCAAGTTTTGGAGATATAAGCCGTACAAATGTCTCAAATATAATGGGACCGTATAGCCTTGAAAAACTCAACAGCAATGTCTCTTTCCAGAATTACCAATTTTCTCTAGATAATCCACATACCTTGTTGTGAGCTGTTTCATGTAGGAACTATGATTGAAAGAAAACAATCTATATTGATGAATAGCACTATGGATAAGAGAGTGAACTGTCCCTTTAAGATAGTCTCATGTGTCCTCTGACAATTAACAGAAATCTCACATGCTCACTAACTCTTTGCCCTACATTCCCACATTACACACTGCGTAGTTGTAGAATCAAACTTCAAAAATCACTGACCCTGAGTTTTTTTTTATTAGCTCGTCATACAAAAGAGGCAGCAGCCGCTTGGAGATCAGTTATTGCAATGTCTGAGGAGCTGTCATGTTAACAAAAGATGTTGCCCCTCAGAGGGTGTAGCATAACCTCTGTGTATACACCCCTGTCAACTGCCCTCTGTCTCTTGTTCAAGTGCTCATCCATCAGTTTAACCCAACACTCCCTCACTGTCTCCTGAATAATCAGAGCAGTGTGGAGTGATCCGAGCAGCCAGACGACCAACAGCCGCGAGCAATGGAGAGTGTCATCACTCTCCTTTTCCTACTTTAGGCGTGAGGCATTTGAGACACTGTGCTATGGATCATATGTGTGCTCAGTCACACACACACACACACACACACACACACACACACACAGCAGAGCCACACACAAAACTACAGCTACACACTTTCAGGTCAGCGAGGTGACGGTTGGAGTGTCGGAGCTGTGTCCATCACTGCGGATATAGTCTGTCACCATCATAATGGGTTGGGATTTTACAATATGCCTGCAAGAGAGGAAAGAAGAGCTCTCTGCAGCTCGGATGGAGGACGCTTGTTTAAGGGTGCACATTTTCTGCAGGCACTTTTGATGAAGACAAATTATCCTCTTTCAGCCAGCACTGAAACAGCAATTGAGTTGGACAATGGGGCCGATCAGGCCAGAATGAGGATATAAATACAGGGTAAACTAGGAGCATAATTCATTGTCAGGCCATACATATTGTTCTGGGTTATATTAGGCAACGGTTTATTCCAGTGAGCGGGGGCCAAGATCACGCTGCAAAAAATATCCGTCTTTGAAAAGGCACGTATTTTTTTGAAAACACATTTGATCACCCATTTTGTCATTTGCTTGAAGGGAAACACTATTTTTAAACTCAGCCCTAAATAAACTCACTTATTTGGATCTTTTTGAAGTCCTAAAAAAGTAAAGCAAAGCAGTGCTGCAACTGAGCGTCCTCACACTGGAGCAGGAAGCTGTAAAACTGTGTTAATCAATGATTTTATAATAACAATGACTATGTGCAATGTGAAGTGAGTTGCTTATAGTGACAAACCAATGTTTAAAATGATCAGTCTGCAGTTCTCTTAGTTTTACAGTGCAGTTTAGAGTCTTTTAGCTCATTGGTTTGGTTTTACAGCCCAAAACTTTGCTGCTTTGGTTCACTCTAATTGCTCTTATTTACCTTATTTCCAGCTGCAGCGGGAACTTATTATCATTTAGTCATGTCTGCTAAATGTAAGTAGGCAACGGATTGTTAACATGTTAGCCATGAGTTCTGCTGCTCAATTGACAATGTCATATAATTCACACATTGGCAGAATGGCTACAGCTAAACTATGAGTCTTACAAAGTGGTTAGTTTCAGTTTATGACAATCTAAGATCTTAAATAAAGGGTCGACACTGCCAACACTACAGTGATACTCATGTCTTAACAGTTGCTTAACAGTTCCTAAGAAGACTCTTCAAGTTAAAGCCAATGTGAACGGATATTCATGACTTCCCTCCAGGGCAGTTAAACTCTGGTGAACATGTACAATGAGGCATCAGAGGAAAAACGAGACTTGTTCGAGTCTGTTATTATGGTGGTGCCACAGAACAATGCCAGACAGATGTCACTGTGAATGAGACAAGCTATGATGAGAAGATTGAAGCGGTGTCATGAATGACATAGTTTCTTCAGAGACATGAGTCACTCTGCAGACTGTTGTTTCTCAGACTCAGCCATCTGACTGGCTCCTTTGCCCGAGCACCATAGCTCTGGACTGGCAGGGTAAAAGAGTGAGTATGTGTGTGAAACAGAGAGAGAGCCAACAAGAGAGAAAGGAAAAGGTGACTGTGTCTGAACGTTTTCACTGTCAATTGTTCATTCTTCCTGTTGACTTAACTGCACCATACTGTGAAGAAAGAAATTACAAAAAAGTAGCAGCTGCTTGCAAACTTTTGGAAATTAGTTTTTCAATGAATGAATAAAAATGTCTTTTGATGATTAAACTTAAATCACCCCTGCTGCGCCAAACCCTCCAGGATATATCTGGTTGTCCTCAATAAAATAAATATCAAGTGCATAACGCCAAATTGGAATAACAAGAAGGTCTGACTTGTGCACGGAGGATTTACACCCTTTTGCCTGAGCAAAAACCACAGCTGAAATAACCCAAAATGGTCCAAACCCTCAAGCAGTCAGTGCCCCTTTAAGTGGTGCAAAAAAGAAGCATGAATTATATGGAACATTCTCTTCTAATGTGCTATAACAGTATGACGAAGAAGAAAAAAAGGCAAAAATAGTGTCACCCTTGCAGGAAATGACGAAAATACAGCAGTATATTGAATTAATCTACTATTCAAACACAACTAAAGGAGGGTTTTGTTTGTACCAGTGATGCTTGATTCAATCTGATCTTTGTCAGAGCCTGCAGCCTGTCCACCAGCTGTGTCCAAACAACCCACACCCAACCCCGCTGCCTGTGTCTGGGAGCATCGACTGGAGCTGGAGGTGGTGGGAGGGAGGAGAGGGTGTGGGTCATCTCGGGGTGTACCAAAAGCTCCCCCTCTCCACGCTACAGTAACTTCTGCTTTTGACATGTGGAGGCCCTGAACTCATCCATCCTCCCCGACAGCTCAGCTGTTCATACAGACGGGAAGGTAGACAGATTCTGAGTAGGCCTGCTACTTTAAAGTGAATATGTGACACTTTTTTCATTTATATAAATGTCTTTCTTGGCTCAGCAAGCCCCTGTAACACTGGTAGTAACTATTGATTCCCATACCCAGCAGTAAAACTGTTTTTTTAAATACAGCTCGCACGTGTCAAACTTCAACAACATAAAACGCAGGAAAATGGAGTCAAAGTGTGGTTATGCAAAAATACTAGAGCAATGACAACTATTCAACAAAAGTGTCATAGTGGAAATACACTTTATTTGTAGGCAGAACAAATTCCTGAAACTCTTGGTTTGGTCACTCTTTGGCTGTCTTTACAAAGTTAAATAAGCTATGCATGTTGAGCGATAAAAGGGGAGCAATAATAAAAACAATCCTCAGTCTGAAGCTGGCTTGTCAAAAGTTTCGTTCCACATCACACAGATCCTGCCTCGAAAAGGAGCCATGGGAGGGACTGAAAGAAAAACCTGGAAGAAATAAGAGAGATGTTGCACTGCATATTGTGTATCTTAATAGATGTGAGCGCAGCGAGCTGTGATAAGGGACCATGTCTACTTTGAGCAGGGAGAACAGGCAATCCCTGCTCAGGGGCCTGTGCAGCATCTGCAGCCAGACACTAATATATGACTACGAGAACTACGTTGACAAATTGAATGCCACCGATGAGTAATGGCAAGAGACTTTTAAAAGAGAGATTGTCAAAGGAAACTACGGACTCAATTGTTCCAAAATGCACTGGTGCATGTACACAGTAATAGAGAGGGGGTGAACCTAAAATACAAAATGCCAAATTTCTGCTTTGCATTTTACTTATTTGAAGGCAGAGGTTGCAATTTTGGTGCTGCAGAAAAAAACAAATGCAGCAAATGTGTTATGACTCTTTATTTTGGGAGAAAATTACTGTGTATGTTGCTTAAAGCTTAGGTAGTTTATTTTTGCAACATTTTGATGCAAAAATCTTTTGAAATTCTAATTACATCACGACAGCAATCAATAAATCAAATGCTTCCCACAAAAAAAATGTCTGTTGCGGACTAGACGACTTTCCTAAAGTGGCTGTAGCCAATATTTTTTATGTTAACAATGTATCAAATGGTAGTATTAGAACCTGGTGACAATGTGAAACAAGTTGCTAATAGTGATGAACCTACAGATAATTATCCACTTGAATCAGCAGCTCTTTACGAAGCCTTAAAGCAACTTTCAGCTAATTGTTTCGCTGTCCAGCTCACCACTTAACTGTTTTGATTCTCAGTCAATAGTATCGTTTATAACCACAGCAGGAACCTTCTTTATTTCTATTATGTTTTTAGGAAAAAGGGTCTTAGAACCCTCATTACTCTACCGGCTCAGTACCAAATAACGAAGCTAGACATACGAGAGGGGTATCATTCTTTTCATCCAACTCTTGACCAGAAAGCAAATGAGCATATATTCCTTTAATAATCCCACTATACTACTAGCATTGACTTCTCCTAAACAACTGGATACACACATGCCTTCAGACTATGTGTATGGTGGCTACGGATATTCTGATTTAGCACAGGACCATGTAGTGCAGACACCCTCCGGTCATGCATTTGCTAAACATACATGGTGGCTTTGTCCCTCTATAGTGTTTGACAGTAGTCTTTCAACGTCTTTGTAAACTATGTAAACACAGAAAGTTGTGACTGTGAATGGGCAACATGTAGTCTGAGTCCAATCTCTCCTCACACTGGGATCTGGGGATACTGTATTAATAACTGCAAAGAAGCAAAGGACCACGCTCAGCTTGCCTAAATGTGCCATAATAAACTTTCAGTCGGCTGCGTGCTGAGAATAGTTCAGATTTTCCCAACACCTTTACCCCCTGTCTGGCGATGTTGAAGCCAAAAACATAGCGAGGGGATTGAGTCATATGGTTTCACTTTGAGGAATATACTTTCCAACATGCGCTCTGAAAAGCTCCTGTTTCCATTTTTGTAGGTGTGGTCTTGTATTTAGGTCACAACAGAACTCAAAGGGGAGGAATTCCCTGTGTGTTCATGTGAGGGAGGGTTTTAATGAACTGTACAGTGATTGATATGGGGCGAGTCAGCTTACTCTGACTGCTTCATTTTGGGAACAAAAGATGCTTAACTGAGTACATTATACTAAAAACAAAAAGAGGGAAAATCTCTAACATGTCTGATCATAAATTTGATGATATTCAGGTTGAGAAATCAAAGGAAATCTGTGTTTCAGAGCCAAGATTATCCTCATATAGGAAAGAATTTACACTAAACATGCTCAACCCTTCATCAGGTTATCATAAGCTACATACCAAATAGTTTTTCATCCGTGCAAGAAATGCACGTGTGGAGGACGAGGGTAGATGATCCAAGACTTAGGGCCAGCCAGTGTTCTTGCAGTCCAGCCAAAGCTCCCACTCATACCCCGGGACAGCTTTCTCTGCTGAATGAAAAGGATGCTTTATGGCCTCTGGTCCTGCTGGGTTTCGGCCAGTCATGCACGGCAGCACTGTAGATTATTCCTAAACAGAAGACAGCAAGCCGTCTCATTGAATGAAAGTTGGTTTGTGAGTAAGTTTGTTACATTATACCACAGTCTGGGACATTTAAAAGTACCCATTGGTTCTTGTCTGGTGAAAAATGTAGGATTTTTTACCAGCTGTGACAGCAAGTGGTAAGTATTGTTTCCACCTTTTGAGTCTGTGTGTGTGTCATCATGAGGATATGTGGTCCAGGAGATTCCTACTGTAGCGGGAAATACCACAGAAACAGTTTTGAGCACTTTGGCAGGAATGTATACGTCTGTCTTTCTGTGAACAGATTTTCTAAACACAATAGCTTCACTACCATGCAAGATGCAATCACGAAACTTTACAGGTGTGTATTTGAGATTATATAAAGGCAGAGTTCAAAGATGGGTGTGGTCCGAGCAGGGCGCAAGAAGTGGGGGGTAGGAAGTGGAGAAGGGGCCATTGCCACCCAAACACTTTACACCACTGGCTGGAGTTGGCGTTGTGGCCGGTGTCTCTAGTTTCTCCTACATTTTTCATGGAAAGGGAGTGATTTCATTACTTCATGACTATTCCAGTTCCTAATTTGTCATCCTCTGAACATCACCTTGTCGGAATGCTTACCAAACCACGAAACTCTAAGCAGATGTTAAACATGTTGCAAAATGTATCAACCCATCTTTTAGCTTCTCATGAGAAACAAAACATCATAAATGTTGGCGTCAATTCTTATTGTACCGGATTGGATACAGTCAGTAGTATTGAGTATTGAGATATTTTCTTGTTAGTATAAGTATTCATTTTGCAAAATGGCCTCATCCAGAGTCATGTATCCAGTTATATAGTATACAGATTATTGGGTGCAATTATCTGTAACATTGCGAAAATGATTGCAGCAAATAAAAAGCGCAATATTTCCCTAATGCAGTGGGCTTGAAATAGTAAGTATCTCGAATTGTACTTAAATACAGTTCTTGTACTGCCTAGTTGGTAATTATCAAATAAGCTTGAATAACGTTTGTCACATTGTTACCCCTGTACCATTTGAAGGTTTTGAGCAGCATGAGCAGTTTGCTGGGATGTTTGTGCATGAGTAGGCACTTTTCTGCGTGTATGCTTGTGCTTGTGTGTTAGTCAGAGCCGGGTGAGTGGATTAGGTCTGGTCTCTGGCTCTCGTCAGCACATGCCGGACACAGCGCTCTGAGGCCCTGCATTCATTCCATGTTGTTTTCATTCCCCCACCTTTGCTAGGTGCACAAAAAATGTTTTCTCAAGACTTCACATTCCAGCCCCCCCCCCCCCCCCCCGAAAAAGTGCCAGCATTTAGTTTTACACACACCTGGATTGTGGCCTTTCATTTGATACCCAACATTTTTTCAATTATGCAGTAGACCCCCAAAAAAATGCACCATTTCTTCTTCTGCGCTAAGCCGTTTCGGCACACAGGCCAAGCAAACAAACTGTAGGTGAAGCTTGATTAAACACATATTTCCTAATCCTTCATTCATCAGAAAATCTACATTTATCTTGGCCATTAGCGCGGCTGAAAATAACTGCTCGAACATGATTTTCACAGAGAGGCCCTATCACTCTGTTAGCACTGTAAACTGTAGCAGGAAATATCAAGGCCTGTAATTACAGTCAGATACAGAAGGTAAGGACGTGAACAAACATTCCTGATCAGAGTGCAGCCTGGATGGACGACACACGAGACTTCCTCCAGTACACATTCATTTATTAGCTTTTCATTAGGGAACTTTCCCTCGGTTTGATCCTTCCCCCAGAAAAACCAAACAGATTTTCCAAGAAGCAATTTAAGGTTCTCTGCTTCTTTTTAGGCTGCCCCGGGGTTGGAATTTCAACCTCTGCTTTCAGTGTAAAGCTAACAGGAACACTCACCATAACACCATGACCAAACACTCTATAAACACACATCATGGTTTCATCAAGTGCGGCGGCATAACATTGTTCCACGTTGATGCTAATGACCGTTCGATGGACTTTTGCTTTGATCCAGATGACATCCTTTTGTCATTCTGGGACTGGGCAGCCCACAGGAAGCAGTTGGCATGCTCTGGCACATCCTGTCAGTCTGGCTCGCAGCTCTGCAGATGGTTTGAGCTGAACGTGTTGTGTCATCTCGCAGACCTTTTACCGGAATGAGGCTTGGCTGAACACCTCCTGCCCTCTGCAAACCTTACCACCATATACTAACCGTCTACAATTATATTGTCATTCTGTTTGGATTTTTCGGATTAGACCGTATTGCTTTTGGGAAATTTCCCTTATGCATCTGTCGGTTTTATTTGTGTGCCTTTTTAATCACACATTTACGTTTTTTTGCACAGATATACAATGTTGCATCTGGACAGAATTCAGATTTTGAGTCATTCAATATTTAACAATGTGAGAAATATTGTGGGTTTGGTTTGGGTTTATAAAATGAAGAAAACTGCAAGCTTCATCAGCCTCACCCTTTGGAATTGTGGGTTCATTTTGACCCTCAGATTTACTTCCATTGCCAGTTTAGGCACCACAAATCTGCCAATTCAAACTGACCTGGTTTTAAACTCTGCATAGTAGCATGGTTTTAGGGATTGCAAAGTCAGTCTATCCATTGATATCCAAAATTTCACACAGACATTCATGTTTACCAGAGGATGATCTGTACAGACTTTCATGGTTCCTTAACAATGTGTCTTCAGATGTAAAATCCTTTACGAGTAAAACAGTTAAATACTTATATCTCACCACAAACTTGTGAAAAGTCAGAAACAACTCAGTGTGTAACCGTGTTGTCATGTGTTTGTGTTATACTAGCATATTTACTGAATGTTTTGTACGATTGCTGGTGCGATAAAGGAGTAAATGCCTTTCCATATCATATTTCCACAAGCATGGATGACTGTCTGTCTCTGGGTAGTTGCCCCTATGGCACCCCGGATCACACAGACGACCTCATACCAGAGAGATGCGCTGTACTGACGCAGAGCTGAGATTCTAGCACCACACAAACAGCCCTGAACAGGGCAGGCTTTCAAAACAACGACGCCAGTTCTGTTTCCTTTTACTGATGGTGTGATTTGCGTATGAGTTGTCTCCACTGTACCAGAAGAAGGTTAAGGAGGCTACGACAGCCAGACCTTAAGATTACACAGCATATGTCTTCTTCCAATTGTCTCTTATCTCTAATTTTCAATATATTTTCTCTCCAAGCCCGAGTGTGGTCAGATTTGAGTGTGGTATTGAATAGTCCATTTGTGGGAGCTAAAATACATACCTCTCTTGCAGGATCTTGATATGATTCACAGCTCAGTTTCCAGCGGATATGTGCTAGCACAGTTTTTGCTGGAGCATTGGCATTGAAGCAGGAGGCCCCGCAGTGCTTTGTTGTGGTGGGAAGCAGCGCCGCTATCCTAACAGAGATCTCTGTCACATGGATTTCGGACAGCAGAAAAGCCAACAAGAGGGGCTTTCATATGAAATCCCCGAACTGGTTGCTACTGTACCAACGTACTTCCCCTCTACCTTACCCGGCGGAAACAGATCCTATCTTTCCTTATCGTCGGGGTAACTTAACCCATATTTATTTTATTCCACCGGTTGACTGTTTGCAGAGGCAACAATGTCTTACATCATTAAATCATATGAAAAGATAGAGAGAGATACATATTGTAACTCATAAAAGCTGAAACTTTCCCACACACCAAGATACTGCACCAGGCACCACAACACATTATGTTAAAGTTTGGGCTTATAGCGAGAAGAGAAAAACAAGCTAGGTCTCCCTTTAACAAGAATACATTTCAAACACACAGTTGGCTCCATAAGTTAGACAAGCTGTTGAAAGCAAGCCGAAGGCAAAAGCGGGCGGCTCAGAATGAAGGTGAAATGATTACGACCGCACAGACTTTGGCTTGGACGAGACGGGTTTTTTAGTGCCAAGAACAGCAACTCAGCCGAGGAAACAAGATCATTCTGACACTCTACGAACGAGTCCCCTGCTCTTGTGGAACAAGCTATTTACTGACCAACTTTAATCGAGAATAAATTGAAGCTTTACATGATTGTAACTTGGATGAACACAGTGCAATACTTGCATAACAAAAGTCACTGGAAGGGATGCTTTCCCACATGTTATTCTCCCATAAAGATGAACCCTCTACAGTTTTGTCAAGTGTCTGCTCTTGACAGGATAATATCTAAAGCACAGACATGAGTTTGAGCGGTTTCATAAGGGCTCAGATAAACATCATGATGCTGGAGTTGGCTCGACTTTCAGTCAGCAACACTCCCTGAGCAGACGCAAGAGAAAAGTTTGACCTCCTATTAAGTTATTTCAATGTTTCTGCAGTGTTGAACACGTGAAAGGGTTGATCTTGTTGCTGCCTTGATGTTTGTGTAGTCCTGACTCCTATGGACACAGAAGCTGATGTCTCCCTTCTGGCCCTTGAGGCATCTGGCTGGTTCCCAACCAGTCGTGGAGGGTCTGCCCTCACAGTCACAAGGTTCACCACTCAGTGAACTCAGTGCCTAGGGGTCAGGGGCCAAGAGCCCAGGGACAGGCCACAGCCTCGGCAAATGACAGTTATGCTTTAAGATCATACTCAGCAAGCTGATTTGTGAGGTTTACATAGGGCATGGGCGGGATTGTCAAACAACAATGTTTATGGCCCAAGTGTTTACCTGTGCTCTGCCCCTAGAACATAATTTATAGCCTTTCATTCTTAAACTACAACATACAGGATATTTAACAGCAATGACAAGAAGTTTTAGGTAACTAAGTCACAGAAAAATTAGAAAATATTCCCATTTGCGGAACAAAAACAGCCTCTTGAATACACAACAGCATTTATCTCCAGGTCGTGAAAAATGCCCGTACTGTAAAGCTTTTAAACTTATTCAAACTAGCTTTGGTGAAAAGCTAATTATCTTTTAAAGAGGGACCACTAAGTGGTCCATTGCAAATCTTGTCAAGGCTTTTTGAAGAGCTCTCATAATGCCTGTTGACCCCAGGGGTAGAGTAAACATTCCATTTGGCCTTCATGACTCGCCAGTAATTACCCAGACTGCCCCAGGGCCTTGCTCGCTGCCTGGCTGGCCGGCTGATTTTACTAGCAAGCAGATATACAAAGAAACATACATGCATTTCCTAACAGGTTTTCCCCACATTAATGAATCAAGGTGCATTCACGAGGGGCTTGTAAACTCACCGTCATAAAAAACAGACTCAAAGCAGAAAAGCAGCTTGTATGTGTTTTAATGGATGTGTTCAGAATTTTTCATTGTTGTCCAACTATCCACAATGTTTTTGCATGAGAAATGTAACCAACCCAGATGTGTCAACTCAGTGAATTGCAGTATTGGAGCTTCTGTGGCTCCTCACATATATTTATTAAGGTGTGTTGGCCGCTGCAGGCTGCTGTCGGTTGCAGTCTGACAGCCTCAACGCTAGATTGACGCACTGACTTTCTGCCCATGTGATCACACACTTTCTTGCACACACACACACGCACACACACAGGTCTGATTGTCCTCTGTCCGGCTCCACTCCCTCATTATCTGTATAACTGCACGTCTGAGACCTTTTGCTCAGTGACCAAGTCGCCACAAGGCAGACAAACATCCCAGCCACGATAATTCACCTTTGGGGCATGCATATGTTTGTCTGGCCTCACTCATTTGGTTAAGATGTTGATCCTGTTTGCATGTTCATTACATTTGGTGGAAAACTAAGGAGCCTTTTAATACTCAAATACTATATAAATTCAAATTAGCGTGACTGTAATTAAGTAAAGTTGTGCCAAAGCACGTTGTCCAAGTTTTACACAGTAAGTATAATCTCTTTAGGACTCACCTATTTCTCACCTAGCTATGTGTACGGTGATGCTTCTACATGTCTGTGTGTGTCAAGATTGTGACGCGAGCAGGTGATTCATAGTGGGGGATTGAAACAAAGAATGAATGAACCTGGAAAGATGATACTGAAAGTCTGGATGGCCACATTAAAAATGCACTGAGGAATTCAGTTTTTGACAAAGCAGGGCTGTGTGGGAAATAATTATGAATTTGCATAATCTGCAAATCTAATGTCAGATAATTAATGTTATGACGATGACTCCAACATAAAATGTTGCAAAGACCAAATGAAAACATAAAATCCTTAAGGAGAAAAAGAAAAAATGAAGGATAAATGGTGGCATAATAAAAACCCTTAAATTACATGTGATTCGAGCCCCCATTACAAAAAAAACAACATCATCCCTCTCACAAATTTCAGCCAATCAGAGTGAACTGATCTTCAGCCTAAATGGTAAATGAATGTGTTGTTAGCTTGATGGATGTGCGTTTCCTGAGAGCCAGCACTCCTCTTAACATAAAACCATACATCATTTTTAATTGGCTGGGGTAGACTGGAACTTGGAACGTGACAATTAAAATGTAAAGTCCCCACAAATTAGCTGCTACTGCGGCAAAGCCCCACAATCCCGTTACCTTAAGTTCCATTAGTGGTTTACTAATAAACTAAGCATGTGTAAGCCTTTAAGTATATTAACTATCTGTACAGGAGCTGGAAAAATGTCTCTCCAATAAAGGGAAGAAAAAGAATGGAGTTTAATTCCTTGTTAGATTTGTGTTGAAACGTTATTCATAAAACGTTTAAATAAGCTTAAAAACTCTTCAGAATGGATGTCACAGTACAAAGTCATGTCACCACGTAATGTAGCAAGTGGTTTAAAGGGACTAGGAGAGGCTGCTGAGCTGAATGCACTTACTGTTCACTGTTTACTCAACCGGTCACATGGCTAAATCTATGCAGGAAAAAAAAGGCACATTACTGTTTCCAGACAAATTAACCCTAAAATTCAGGTTAACAGCCCTCAAGCGTAGGAAATTCCTGCTACACATGCCATGAGGAACCCTGTCGTTTCTGCGTTTGCCACAATATACATTCTGATCTGTGCTGTAACGACCTCTGTGAATGTGATCTATAAATTTAAGGGAAATTAAATTAAATCAGTCGTTTAAGTCTTACAGACCTGGGAGTTTCTACGGTGTCTGGCAACGTGTCAGACATTTGACATTTCTTATTTGGTTGAAATACTGAGCCACACACATGCATTTACAACCCTTTTTAATGGAACGGCAATGAAAAAGAATCAACTGCCTGTGTAAAAGTCTAACATAACTTTGTGTAAATCATATCCGTTGTCTGGTACAAAATTGAGAGGATAGAAAAAAGACCCAAAAAATATTGCAGGGACTGGTTGTGCCACATTAGGGGTGTTCCACAACAAAGATATTCCTGGAGCTTGTGTAGAAAGTCTGATAGGGTGGATTTTCCATGCTTGTGTGCACCTAGAGTCTGTGTAAATAAAGGGAAAGGGCTGGTAGGGATCTCTCAAGGCTGTGCTCTCTCTGCTCAGACCTTATAAGGAGGCTCGCTGATCAACAGAGCAGTCGCTGGGACATTTGATCCACAGAGACAAATGGAGAGCACTTGCACTGGAAACAGTGGGCAGACCGTCTGGGGGAGGGGGAGCTATCGTGGTTAACCATCCTGAAGGTATCACTGACATTTCTTAAGGCACTTGCCAGTAACTTTAGTCGGATTGTGTGGAGGGTTGACTGCATCTGGAAGATAACATTTTTTATTAAATAGAGTCATCAATGGAGATATGAATCATTCCACTGTTATTGTTAAAAGAAAGCTCAAAAAAAATCTTTCTCAGCTGACTTGGTAACATGCAGGATCAGCTTACTTTGGCCCACAGGCAACAGTCGCTGATTCACTGAAGCTGCCGGGATGAGAAGGTGCTGCCAATCTCACAGTGACTTCAAGATGAAAGGGATGAACATGTTCATTCTGAAGAGCTGTTGACAGCAGAACCGACTTCCAGGTCAGAATAGGAAAGGATCATTCACGGGGTCCAGACCTTTGCGGTAACCATCAGGAACACAGCTGGTCCTGGGAATTCCTCCCAATCATCCGCCGTCACTTACCCCATCTAGCAAGAGCTGAGTCAGCTACATAAAGTGGACACTCCCCTTACTGCCAACCACAATTCCAGACAGTTTACTGTTATCTCAAGCTTACACCATCAATGGGAGCTTTCACAGTCTTGGATGATTGCAGGGTGGCTGTGACAGCCTACGTGAGGGAATTCTCAGGACATCTGTTTGTGAGAAATCGTCCTGTTGGTGTTATTATCTTGGCCGTATGTTGAACCTGAGAGAGTGACAGTGAGAGGTCTGATCATGCGGGGTCTCAGGTGGCACAATGGATGCGAAGTAGTGAGAAAAGTCAAGCAAAATGTGGTGGAGGTAAGGGAAGGGAAGACCACCGATTGTGCTGCAGTGAGGCGAAACATTAAACATTTGCTCTGTGGGTTCACTGCAGCAATACTTCGAAGCAGCTCAGTCGAGTATTCCAGCTTAGTGACCCGGCATCCTTATCAGCGAGTGTGCGTTTTGATCACTGATCACTCAGTGAAGCCCATCGCGGGTTCCACATCATATGAGCCCAAGGGGGTGAATACCTGTGATGCAGAAACACTCCTATGACAGGGTGTTAAGTGAGTGACAGTGCTGTGGTGCAGCTGTGTGGCTGACAAGTCCAGGATGCAGAGGCAGGTGTGAAGACTAGACCACCTACAGTTGGAGCTGAGAGGACAGTGCAGGTGTACCAAGACTTAGCAGACAGCTCCAGGTCGTGTGAATTCCTCCCATCTCCTTCCGCCTCTGTTTCTCTGTTTCTGTCTTTACATCTCTATGTAACACCTAATTATTAAAATTGTCTCCAGATATAGTATGTGGGTAAATAGCAGTGTTTCCAAACAGTTTAGAAGTGTGACCCCTTTATGCAGCAGGGGATTCACTTAATATCACTTAGATTGTAATTATAGGAGCGGGTGAAACCATTCATATAACTTGCGAGTTGGAGATATTGGGGATTTTGGCTACAATTTCAATTTAGGGACTTTTGGAGCAAGTGCTGCTAGCTACCATCATTGGAAAAGAGTTGGCAACACTGGGTTGGGTTTTTCGGTTATATCATTTTTTTAAATCTAGCATTTTTTAAATCTTGCATACTCTAGTTTTTTAAAATGACCAACCCTAGCTCTAACAGGCATTACCATGAATACTGATCTATTGAGTGAAACTGTTGTAGTTGCAAAGTGTAGGAGACTGAAGTTGTTCATTGAGTGGTTGGGCAAGAAAAGTTTATTTAAGAATAGGGAAAGATCGTGATTTTGGTCAAATGTTGATAAAGTAAACACATATAGTGTCTCGTTTTCCAAGTAAATTTTGAATTTTTAAGTTTCCAACTTTAACCAAGTGCTTTGAGTGTCCAAACATAACCACATGAAACGTAAATCGTGCTTTAGTTGCAAGGGGATATTGAATTGCAAGAGTGACAATTGTATAGAACAAAAAAAGAATTACATTGTCACTGAATGTTATGTATTATCTTAGACTAGAAAAAAAATCCTCATTATAAAAATATAATTCAGGTGGGATTACAGTTCTCTCAAAACATATTTACTGTTGCAGATTAGTAGTGCAAGCGTAAATTCTAGGAGACAGGGTTAAGAGGAGACGGTTAAAGCGAATGGGGATCAAAATAGATTAACAATAAACAACAATGAATTATTCTGCCTTGTAAGGTTTTGTCTCATTTATAGATTAGAAAGTCATATGATGTTTTTTTTCCAGCGTAAAGCCCTGCTCTACCCTGAAGTTGTGATTTACACAGCGAGAGGCCCCTCAGTAAACAGAGGGAGCAGACGCACTGCTCAAGGGCTCCTCATTCATCTCGTCATCCCAAGGACACTGACAGCTGGCCTTCGTGACGGGACAATGAGTCCGAGAGGAGCTCCAGCAGAGAGACGCTGGCTAAGGGCCCTTTCTGACTTTCTCTCTGAAGGGGTTAGAGTCTTAATCCTCCTCCATTCTCTACGGAAAAAGGATTAGTCAGACAAAGTTAATACGCACACCTTCAGGTTAGGGACTAGAGGAAGATCCCTGCTCTGCGGCTGCCAAGCATGTCCGCTGTTTGCGAAAAACATGCTGCCTTCACTGCCCTCATTGGCTGAGGCCGTTCTGACCAGAGGGTGACCACCCCCATTTCAAAGCCCTTTATGTAGAAAGAACAGATTGTTTGACTTGTCCCTCTGCACTTTATGCGTACGCATTTTGTCACCACTTAACCCCTTGAGCTAGGTCATGATTGAGATGGAATTTGCATTCATTCAGCATGAAAATATTGTAAGAGTTGTGTAAACAAGTGCATAAATAGCGTGATTTCACAGCTCACACTGCTGACCCTCAAAGCGGGGTTTGTTTGCCGCTGCTCAGCAGTATATAAATATTCAATTGCCTGTTAGCCACGGCTGCTGCTAATCCTCAGCAGAAGTCGCTGCCAAGTTGGAACATATTTGAGGGCAGCTGGATAATAAATCATAAGGTCTGGAGCACAGAAATATACCAAAGAGCTGGCTGTTTACGCCTTTTGTTCTGGAGCGATGATGGTTGTGACAGCGTGCTCGTGAGACAGGACAAAACCCAACAAGAACATCAGGCTCTATATGGACCGTCTCTGCTCTGAAGCAGGCGAGATGAAAGAAGAACACCACTCATCACACAACAAAGCATTTATTGTAGAAGGGACAGTGTAATATTCTTAACATAATCCATATCTGCTGTTATTAAAGATGCTCATAGGGATGTTTTGTGTTTGCATTTGATAATCCTAGAGTAAATCACTTTGTTCACGCTCCAAAAACAATTTTTGATTTCAACTAAAAACTGAAATAGAAAGAAATGGTGACTTTTTTGCAGATTATTAATTTTTGCAAAGTTTAAAAGTATTTTTCATGAAAAGTTGTTTAATACTCATTACCGTGATTTACTGTAGGAGGCATCAGCTCTGCATTGTCTATACAAATGTTTAAGAAGCAACCGTTCATTTCTCTGTTCTGTGTTATTTAGATGTCCACACCACAATGGTCATAAAAACCTTTTGCGTGTTTTTATCAAAAATCAGAGAGGCGGAAAATGATTACCATTCAGAAACACTTACAGGAAAATTGCATGCTCGCTGCTCTTACTTTTACTTTTTACTGCACAATAATTCACTCAATCTGTTTATTGGCTTAAGCAAGTGGATACTGGTATGTTGTGTAAGTGAAAACAGGTGTGGAGTGCTGTGGCTGGTATGGAGACGTACACTGTCTACATTATGTCTGTATCTATGCATGAAGTGTATTTCACCTCTCTTTCCCTATCTACTGTAACTTAATCTCTCCATCTATTATTGCTTACAGTACACTGCTCTTTACTTAGAAACTTTTGGGGGGAAATTGTTTGATAATCTACAACCTTCACCAGCGGTACTGTAGATATTATGGGACAACTTTGGTTTATGCGACACACTTAAACCCATATTCCACAGTGAAACCTTGTCACAACACTCAGGGTATTGTGGCATATTTGTGTGACATTCGGAGTCGTAAATTGGCGCTTGTGTTCACACCACAGCTGTCAATCATATATCAGATAGCCAGAGAGTGAGCATGTGTTTGCTAAAGCGCTGTCTTCTTCAATAACATGTTTACACTGTGGAAAGGAAAATCTATTGGGCTTCTACAGAAAACTGGCTTGTGTCACTGAAAGATTTGTGATTGGTGAGCATTTTTAGAGATTTAGATAATTGAATGCAGGAAAGATTAAGTTTCAAACTTTGAATACAATGATTCGGGTGAATGTGAATGTTGCCTGTCAGCACTGCTTTTTCCCTTATTTATACAGTCACAAATATTTCCATCTGGGAACTGCCTGGTAGGACCCATTCCTTCTCTGTTCTCTAATAAAAAGCTCTGCTGAAGCAGTTGAAGGTTGTGTCACGTTTTCGAGGCCACCTGACTGTATGGAGAAAGGAGAGTTTCCCTATTTCAACACACTGGCACTCACTTTCTAATTAAACGTGTAACTTTAATTTGACACTGCATTGTTAGCTGGTAGATCAGTCAATTGAATATACTCCACTTCAATTTTTGCGCTGTCCACTGACCCTCTAAGATTGTATTGGGAATCATTGTTTGGCTAAAGTAAAAGAATTGTAAAAAAAAAAAAAAAAAAAAGACTATATGTTCAAAAAAGTCTACAACCAACTCCATTACTAGAAAAGCTCAGTGACTGATTTTATCGGACAATACTAGAAAGTAATGACAAAATGGTAGATATTGAAATAAGATTATTAATATTATGTAAGAGTCAGCATTGGTGGGTATCGTTACTGGCATGCAGCAGGTATGTACATTTACTAGAACACTGCACATCTTATAGAAATGGCAGGCACGATCATCATCATTTTCCTCTAAAGAACACAACATGTACTGGCAGATAACTTCCTTTATCATATTAATCATACTTTCCCTGAAATTGTGAGTCATAAGACAGTATTTCTGACTCATTAAACATCTTGAAAGCCAAACAATCAATTCAAAAAAGCATTGGCGCCTTTTTAAAAGAAAAAAATGTTGTTTCTCAAATCCTAACGGACAGATTTTCCTCTCCATCTATATACCTTTGTTTTACATTACCTCGCCAGGTATCAGTGGAATCTATGGAATGGCTAAACGGCTTGTTGAAGTTCTTATGAGATCGCCTTCATCTATCTGTAATCCCACTCAGATAACATGTGTCCTACCATCTCAGGTGATATAAAGAATAGCTCCATTCATCATGTCAGTGAGAGGGATTCTGTGTAAAGCTGAGAAGTCCCTCTGCTGACCACAGTATCTGTCATTGGTCATTAGGACACGAGTGGCAAACCAACATGGCTCAGATCCAGGTGGGACTGGATTGCTGATAGGGCCGAGCAAATTCCAGCGTTCTGTCTGGCTGAAGGCACCGTGCGGGATATCAATAAAGTTACTGGAGCTTTGCAGGGCCGCTTTAATCCACAGTGAAACCAGAGCGGCCTCTGTCACCGAGCCTTGTTTATTACTGAGGGGCTTAAGGTATTGCTAGGTTAAGAGCAACTTTGATCATGACTGCTGGCTCCTGGAACGCACAAAGGCTTGAGCATAAGCCAAGGCAACAATTACCAGCCGACAGAGGGTCATTAGGCAGAGGGCTGCTGCCCACGTTCCAGACACCCCGACCCCCCAAAATCCTGACCAACCAGGACCTTTGATAACATCAAACTTGCACCTCTCTAAGCTTTGCCACAATCACGCCAAGCAAGGCAGCCCAAGTACAACTCTGCTAGACACCACTGAGCTCCAGCATTCGCCACAACTAAAGGAGAGAGGAGTGGCCCAACAGGAAGTGTCCAGGGTGGGCCAAAGTGGGAGGCAGTAAGCCTCTGGGTGGTTAGGTCTTTGGAGAGCTGCTCAGATCTGGTTCAAATGTGATGCTATCTCTCTCCTGTGCTTTGCTTTAATGTATTTAGCTCTTATTGATTTTCCCAGGGGAGAGTCAATTGCCCCAAAATAGCTGCAGGTTGAGTTGTGTTATTGTGGATTTATTACAGATTTACTGCAAATGTGATAGTTATTCTCATCCCCAGATGATTCTCTCATTAAACTCTAATTGCAATGCCTCATTTCTGTAAATGGAAGATAACAC
Organism: Anoplopoma fimbria; assembly: GCF_027596085.1. Classification (NCBI taxonomy): domain Eukaryota; kingdom Metazoa; phylum Chordata; class Actinopteri; order Perciformes; family Anoplopomatidae; genus Anoplopoma; species Anoplopoma fimbria. Next base: position 20,354,977 of record NC_072467.1, read on the forward strand.
CCCAAGGGTTGTTAGTGTGTTGATTTGTTTATTTTTTGTTATTTTAGGAGGATATGAGCTCTATTGTATTACAAAATTTGTTGGAGTCATTGTTATAATAGTCCAATTACATAATGCAACTTTTAATGTTGAAAAACACAATGACCAAATATGGTCATGGTTATAATTCCATCATTTTCTGGCTGAGTAACATAATTAAAGCTGGATTTGTACTTGACACATCGGAAAATGTGTATTGTAGGTTTTGATTTATAGATCAGGTTTAACCTATTGATAGCCCTGTAACACTACACAAATGTTTTGAAGATGGTCATGATGTGCTTTAATTATTTACCCAATAGCGTGTTTCATTGTCACTGAAAAGGAGAAGAAAGACTTTCTGCAATGCATATCCTGTGTTTAAAAAGAAAAAACAGTTTGCCACAGATCAGGTACACAGATCAAAAAGAGGAACAGTGTAGCAGATAAGTGTGAGAGCTAATAGCAGTGTTTATTTATTATTTATTTGTTTATTTTGCAGGGACAATGCACACCAATCAACAGTCAAACTGTAAGTGAGCCAGAGTTAGCCAGAGAGGCTAGTTTTCATCTGCTGTCCCTGGCCAGATGTTTGAAGGCAGCCTAAAATTACAAAATTTCAAATAAAAATAGAATTAAAATGCATAGATAAACAGACAGTAACGTATAGACAAAACCAATGCACATATAAGCAAAAGCAAAGTGTACTTAAGACACTAGAGCAGTGCAGACATAACAGGCTGCAGCATGCGTCAGGCAGAACAAACACACCTGCAGTACAAGCACATATATAACACTGAGGCGCATAACATACACATCAAAATGGAAAATAGCAACACTGAACAAGATAAATGCACATATAGGCGAAACAAGCAGGCAGGACAGAAATTACATCAATGCTTGCACGCCGAATTGGCAAAAACACATACAAAACATTCAAACATAGCCTTAAGGAATATATTCCTTAAGGCTATGTTTGAATGTTTTGTATGTGTTTTTTGTGCGTATGTTTGATGGCAGAGCATTCCACGAATATGCTGCCTTCAAAGAGAATGTAGATTCAGATTAGCTTCTCTCCAGTCGGACCTTGTCACAGCATCTTTGCGACCGAATTGATTTGCTTAGAGGTAAGCTTCAGTTACACACATGCCGGTTCACAGGCCATTCTGAGCCTTGGAAAGGTAAAAAAAATAAGAGACAAGTTTGCTTAAAGTTTACTTTCTGGTCGTCTCCAATCATATGTGTGTGACAGTCTAAATTACAGCATGAAATCAACAAGCTGACCTTTGACCCATCTGGTCCTTTCCGCCCTCTTGACCTGAAGTAAACTAAGGCTACTCACCAAATGTCTGCAAGGTCAGAGCAGGGTCAATGTGCCTGTAAACATGGAAGCGGATAGGATCGCAGGGCTGAGCTTAAGAGCCCGATAACATTTGACTTTTATTAGAGTGGTGTGGCTCAGGCCACTGATTCACTGGCTCTCAGTCTTAATTCGCTGGGTCAGGACACTGAAAATCGAGTGAAAACACTGCTATCCATTTTAATGTTCTGCTTCAAGATTAGTTTGTGCGAAGTAGAGAGGACTGGATCTTAAACTGCCACCAGCTGTGTTGTGTTCGAGACATCCTGCCAAGTTTTCTTGCTAATCAACCAGCCTATGGAGCATGATTCTTCTGTTAAATGTGCTTGTGTAAGATATGTAGTCTCTCATAAATCTCTTAGTCGGCCATCAAAATTCCAACTCAGCAGTGTTTGTTAGTGAAAACGCAGCGTTGACATAATGAACAACACTCCTTTTGGGTCTGATTATGCCACAAAATGATTCAGTCCCTAGAATGTTTTCCACTCGCTCTGGAGTTAGTGCATTCAGCTGGCCGAGCATCATTGATCCCCTTAAAACCAGTTATATTGTTCACATCAACAGGAAACAAATAAGCAGCAAGTGGACCGACAGTGTTTTGGTTAAAATCAAAATGACTGAGATGACTGGCAGGAAATATGTAAATAATAGCTCTTTATTTACCCGGGTTTTCCACAAAAGCCACAAACAGTTGACAGTTTGGCAAAATTGGGATTGACAGCGGTTCATCAGCGACTGCATGAATAAACATCTTGGAATAGTTGTCATGTCCGGGGTAAAACAGGGGATTTTAGTTCACATAGATTGAGGCATGAAACAGACAAAGTGCTGATCTTCCACTAGTGTGTAAAATGATATCCTCCTACATCTTTCCAATGCAGAGTTGGTGGTGTTCATTGCATCCTGCCCTCTTTCTTACCCAACCTCAAAGAATGGCCTTTTGGAACAGATATAAACACTAGTTAGAAAAAAAACCCTCAAGTCTATAAGCACAGACTCTGATACTGCATCTCTATTGAGGTAAATTCTAATTAAATCTATTTCCCTTTTGTGCAGATTTCATGCAGAAAACATTACATCCATGGTCCAATGGTCCGTACCCCTTGGTCATAGTTTGATGCGTAGCGCCACTTTGTGCGTAGCGCCCCTTTGTGCGTTAGAAAGTGACGCTACGCATCAAACTATGACCATCTGCTATGTCCGCAGTAAACACATGGTTATTGTTGATATATTCATTTGTATATGTTTAGGCAATAAATCTACTTGATTAGGTTTTGGAAAAGATCATTGTTTGGGTTAAAATAGGTTACGTAACGTAACTTGAAATAACTCCACGATGAGTTTTGTTTTAACACAGGACATGAACAGAAGTTTCCTGAGTGAAGGTCCTGTGTTGGTTTGCTCCATCCATGCGTCCATTCTCCACTCCTAATCGCTCGCTCTAAGCAGACAAATCACCCTTAGTACTACGTCACCAGACTTCCGCAGTACTTGTGTCATACATAGCAGATTTACATTAGGGCCAGCTGAAAGCCCGATGCGCCGCATACAGATGCTAAAGGACGTCTTCTCAAAAAAAGTATTTGACGCTCTGGGAATAAGACTGGGCTGGTTATTCAGCCCAGTGGATGAACAGCTGATTTGATTGTGGTTCATCCACTTCCTACAACCACATCTCACAAGCTCCATATTCTGTCGTCGACACCACCACATGGAAAGACCTGGAGTCCTAGCCAGTACAGAGGCATTAGCTTGCAGTGAAGTATCCAACAACAGTTTGCAAGCCTTTACAAACATGCCAAATTTGATTGCATTTTGAGTATCCTGAGAGCGGCAGTCTTCAACACTGTCCAAAGAAAAACACCAATTTACTTTAAATCGCTCTACGGGGATTTTGGAACTATAAGTAATATTTTCTCAAGGCTTTTGTGAATGTTATCGTAAACAAAGCACGCTGAGAGTTTATAAAACCTCTGCTATCCCAAGATTATCCTTGAACTCTGTTACCTGTGGTTGGTAAGCTAGACTTGGCCTTGCCTGACACTGCAATAGGTCATATGACACACATTGTTGGCCTTTATTACATTATTATTCCAGATTAGAGAGGGATTTCATTCATTTTCTGTAATGTATTAGTTTTTTACTATAAATGGCCAATGGCATCCAGATTTTATTTACCTGAATCTAAAAAAATCTACTCCAAAACAAACTGGAGTGTATTTTGTTGAGTGTCTGCAGCTACAGCAAAATAAATTGCAAACGTATATTTTTTCCAGGCAGAAATGTTCTGTGTTGCTGTAGTGAGCTTTCTAAATGATGCTTTTCTAAACAGGGGATTTTTCTTTGTCATACTTTCCCTCTCTCGCTATCTCGCTCTCTTTTGGCAAACGTGCAAAGTGAAAGTGTAGCATATCATGAGATCAGCAATGGTTCCAAGGCCTCTGCCCCCATGGCATGTTCAGGCTTTACAGTGATACCTCACTCTTATCTGAGACAACGCTGCATTCCACTGCAGTGCAGATGTAGTCACATTATTCAACTCTCCATCGACAAGATTTACAATTGTGTTCGCTATCTCTGTGATTTGTGGGTTCAATCCACTTTGAAATTCTCCCATTTACTGTACCTCTGTTCCTTCTGGCACAGCACCTATTTTTAGGTCCTAAAAATTGTAAGTGCTGAGTGAATGAGCCAGAGACTGAAAGGCTGGGAGGTGGAGTTAAAGAAAACAGAAGTCAAAAGTTTTTTGCTTCATGCATAGTAGCAGCCACCAAGCTTGTAGACCAAATCATAAAGAGGTACAGATGAATTTCACTGAGCACCTTTCTGGTTTGATAAGCCCTCAAGGCCATTCATTGATTATAGTAGCAAGAGTCATATAAAAGCAGTTATGCATTAATGTCATTAATTGGAGTGAGCATAGCTCAGTTATCTTTGGGTTCTTGTCAAATAGCCCTTGTAGTCATTTGTAGTCTGTTTTCTTTAGATGTTTTGATTTTGCAAATGGCACAATTTGGACTGTAGTCTGTACTGCCCTGGACTGTAGTTGGACTACAGTTTTCTCAAACAGGGCTGAATGGCAGTTGTGAACCTTAACATTTGCACCCTTTTTGAAATCTTTGTTTTAAAATCCAATATATTTGAAAAGACTAAAGTGGACATTTGATCTTAACCTTGCACTTAGGTACATCCACCAGTGCCACCTTAAAGTATTATGCTAGTACATCAGATTTGTTCATGTACTCCAAAAAGCAAATGGGAATTTATTTTTTCTGTTGGGCCAAGGACCAACAAGAGATCCTCTTTCATGCCATTTATGCAGCCAACTGGCTCTTCCTCCGTCTTTATAACTTTATCCACCAACGAAACACAGAAGCTTCAGTATTCAAGGAATGTTTGGCGGGCTTGATGCTTCAGCGCGATTACAACCCATAAGTTAAGGAGCACGAGGATTACAAGGAACTGACAGAATGGCCTTCTTCCTGCATTTAATTAAATCCCCCTTTTTCTGTCTCTCTTTGTATCCACAGACAGCCAAGTCTGTGCTGCCAGGGGCAGGGCACCACACCATGGTGCGGTAAGCTGTTTAACCTACATGAAAGTGTCACGGCCGAATAGAAAGGATGACCCCTTCTTTCTGGTCACCATATCCTTCTCAAAAGAATTATTAATAAGTTAGGCTCTGTGGTAAATGAATCTCTGGTCTGCTAAGATAAGATGTACTCTACAGGAGACCTTTTGATGGCTTTGTGGGTTTGGTGATGAAAATTTTATGGGATACATCAAAACGCAGATTATAACGCAGCTTTTCTGAGAATATAAATCATTTTAGACCAAATTATTTTGTGAAGTTTGTGTGTGTATTTTGGTTTGAGTACATTAGAAAGGTTGATTTTTCACACCCAGTATTAGATGAACTAAAAACTGGATTCAGAATGCTGGGAATTTTTATTGGCCTTTATTTATGAAGATTCATTTGGATTTTCTGGAACGTTTGAAATATCTCATTGTGGAAACCAATTATAAGATAAGATAACATGCTACATTTTAAATATATAATCTTGCGATGTCAGTTTGCCAAAACACAACATGAACGGGAAAGCCTGGATGTCCTCCAGCAGAAAGATTGAGAGGGTTAGATGATGATGAACCTGATACAAACTAATCTCTGGAAAGGCTCCATCCTTCTCGTCCTCACATTAAAGAGATGAGAAGACATCAGCCCGACACTTCAAAGCACTGGGAGGAGAACAATCACTTTCAGAATTAGTGGTTTCCTTTTGGCTTATCCTCTTTGCTGAGAATTTCTTGAATGTAAATAGCTGTCCGGCGGATTTCATCAGCTCGGACCACACCCTACCACCGCACAGGCCAAACTGTCTAGTCTCACTTAAATCCCTGCAACCTTATCACCAAACCAAGAACAGTCTTTCTAGTAATCTGTCAGATTCAACTGACAGACATGACTGACAGCTTTATCTCTTTGATGTGAGTAGGTTTTTGATCTCTTGATCTTTTTTTCCACATCTGAACCTACTTCAAAGACTTTAAGCTATTGAAAGAAGGTGGAGAATATGGCATCCCGTATTCATGTGACCTAATCCAAGCCAAGCGGAGGAAGAAGAGAGGAAGGAAGCCTGATAGATGGCCTTACATACAGACGTAGCTCAAGGCATTGATAGACTATTCATGCATTCAGACAATTTAAAAATCTGTCACTGTGTTATATAGCACACACACTTATGTTTGTCTTATGATCTGAGTGCTCTTTTGATGATTTGTGCACATCTAAAGCTTCAGTAAATAGTTTCACTTTATCACTTATCTTCAATAGCCTTTATGCTCACATAAATTCACAACTAAGATATCCCAATTCAACTTATTATTTTAAAACAACAATTAAAGTTTACTCTAAAAGATCTACCAAGATCACAATCATGTTTCATGTTGTAGTTTGTTTAAAGATTAAAATTAGCCTTTTACATCTGGTGATTCCATTGATGCTTCAAAAATCATAAAAGTTGTGTTCATTTGTGAACATTATCTTGCTGAACAAAATGTGTAAGGATCATAATGTTTGTTTGCCACAAATCTTATTTTTTTGCAAACACCAAACTACAGTGGAAAAATCCCATTGCCTTTTTGTTAGGGGAACCTCTGGGTTGGCTGACAAAAATACATCATTCCTGTAGCACTCTGTACACAAATTTGAGGGGTATCAATCTTCTTATTCAACTCAGCTCAAGACAGCATTCAAACTTATTTCCCAAAATGTAAAACTTTTCCTTTCAGTAATTTAGTTCATATGAATCAGACTCTGATTATGTTATGTGAAAGGATTAGTCAATTCCAAGTCCACAAAACATTTCATCTCACAGCTTTTAGCCACATTTGACTAATTTGTTTGGGTAAACTGGAAAGCACAGACAGTTTAGTTTACAGCTTTCCCACTAAAACCAACTCAATGCATTGGTTAAACTCAAAGAATTTTGTTTAGAGGGGGTAAATGCATGTTTTAATTGCAACAAATTGCAAAAAAAACCATCAGGCTAAGGTTGGGTTTGGACTGCTTAGAGTTTGGGTTGGTTTAATACAAGGTCTCTCTGCCACAGTCAGTCAAACTATCAGCAACCCTAACCAAACTTGTATTCCTACCAAATGCTTCTAACTCTTGAGGTCTAAAATCTATCTAATCTTTTGACAAATTTCTTCTCTGTCAAAAGTGAGGCATTCTGTCTCAGGTCACCCACAAAGAAGAAGCAGTGCCTTCAAACTACCCTCCTTTATAAAATCCACTCCCAATTAGTGGGCAGGTGTTTGAAATCCACCTGAAAGCCACCAGGTGTCACTCATTTTTACTAATGAAACAAGCTGTCGTGAGCTTTAACTGTCAAGAGAGACTTAACTCTCAAGGATATATAGAAAATCTCAAAATGAAATTAAAGGTTTTACTGAGCTCATACTAGAGCCTGCCTAAATCACACTTTGACTTTTAGCTACCTTTCCATTTTAAAAGAGCACCAAAGACCTGAAACTCCACTCTTTAAAGAAATATCAACAAATGGTGTCATTTTTCCAAACTTAAATGTGATGGTATAAACTGTATAAGTTACAGCATGACAATTTTGAAGGGATTTCTCAACATGTCTGACATTTGACATTTAAGATCCAAAGATCTAATAATTGTAGGTTGTCAACATGATGAAAATTGTCCATTTGTCATTGCACTTAGTCAGGCTGCTATTCCTCACCTCCAGCTGTACAGTGATTTACGGCCCGTTACTGTGGCTGTTTTGACCAGTCTGACACACACTAACTGCATTTTAGCTTGTTCAACACAGTAATTTCAACAAAAACAGAAACTTTTAATCACAGGTTTCCTGATTTATATCATCAAACCCTTTATCAAAAAAACGATCTTTCATTTCATCACTAAAAGTGCTGTTGTGTGTTTTTTCTATATAAAGTTCCACACTTTGACAGAATTTATTTGCACGTACATAATTAAAATAAATGAAAGATCTGATGGATATTGCTCAGTAAACACGTTTAAAGTGTGTTGTGTAATATACAATTATATATAAGCAAAGCCATTTAATTAGAAGAGAAGGCTTGGGCTTTTACTTTTACATTTTAAAAGTGCAGAGCAAGAGGAATAAAAGGGTGGATGAAAGGAACAAAAGTCAAAATCACTGTGCAGAAGAATGTCCTTTATTATAACTTCAGGTTTGGCAGCATTGTTAACACACAGGAAACAAAAGGAAAGTACGTGGAACAAGTGGGATGCTTCATCTGTGGTGGATTACCAGTCATTTGGTCATAAAAGCATGATGCAGAACACAGGATAACCTTCAGGCTAGTACAAATGATGTAATCTGTGATGAAATCTTAGAAAACAAGTGTTTGTTCATTCGCCCCAGCTGTTGAACAAACCTTGTTTGAACAGAGTTTCTAATGTTGACTTTGACAAACCTTAAACAGTCTCTGTTAAATCATTTTGAAGGGATTGTTTTGGTATAAACTTACATTTGGAATGTATCTTTTCTGATTGGACTTAATTATACCCAACTACATTAACTTAATGGATGGTTATTTATGTCCGGAGCTTATGGTCAGCCACAAAATGTCTCACTTAAATATCCTCCTCAGTTTTCATTGGCTAGTAAGGCACCAGAGAACAGATGCCCTGCAGCCATACAAAAAAGAAAAAGGGGAACAAAAACAATCCTTCTCAGTTGTTTAAACTTGAACTCCAGCAGGCTGATGGGAGGTGGGTTTCGGGGTCATCGGTGCCAGAGTGATTCCCCTCTATGCAGTGCCTCCCCGCATACATCAAAGATTCTCAGCATCAGCAGATAACTGGTCAACCCCAGTGAGCAGAAACAGCTGGGCCAGAGCAAAACAAAGATGATATAAGCGTCTTCCTCCTCGGTGGCGTCAACAATGATAAGCCCCAGCCTATATTGTGTTTGAAGCGCAGTATCCCCCCCCCACTACCACCAGCACCACCAAAACCAGACAATTTAGAGACCCATGTAATGCAAGAGGAAATATAAACTGTGATCTCTTGAACTCTGTCAAAAGTAAAAGGTCTGGCATTTGTCTCTTCAACCATTTTGGGGAAGTAGTGGGAGTGACTTTAAGTTGCAGGGACTGTGATCTGTGAAAGCATTTAAACATGTCCAAAGGAGGATAGGGGACATACTATAATGGAGCGATGCAGGATGAGATGGGACATAAAAATGATGTCCATTTGAAAAGATTCCTCTCTTGAGCTTAAAGTCTGACAAATTGTGTCCTTGTTCTTCTGTAGCATGTGTTAAAGATATGGAGAGCTCATTTTACATTATGCATCATGATGAATACAGCAGTGTCATTGACACACAACAGTACTCTGGATCATACTTAGGCTATACTTCCTGAAACAAAAAGCGAACAAAACTCTTAACATGTGATTCTGTTTCTCAAATCACTCAGACTGAGCAAAACGGTACAGGCTGTGGTGAATGCAGACCTTACATATGGAAAGGACATTTTGTTTTTAAAAGATGAAATTTTCCTGGACGGTACCCAAGGTGGAGGTAAACATTTTCGTGGGATGTACAATTTCCTTTTGGATTAAGCTGAAAGAGCTCCAGGCCTGGCCAAGGATCAAACTTCAGAGGTTGCCAGGAACAAATGTGGTAGCATACACGAGATATTTACTTTTTCAGAATAGGAATAAGTTGTTATGGTCACCTAAGTCCATACCTTCAGCCCTAGTGACCAGGGTTTGAAGGCAATAACAGTTTTGTCCATTATCACTAGGGTTTAAAACAAATGACAAGGTTAATGGGATTGAGCTTTAAGGAATTATGCCGGATCATGCAAATGAAAAGGCTAATATGAATATTGTGTGCACCAGTGTAGGCTGATGAGATTACTTTTAGTGTTGGATGGTGAATAATTGTTGTATGCTTTCCCTATAATTAACCCTGTTCACTTTGGATGATCTGACTCGAGTGCACCTCCACTCAGAAAAAAAATGTATATCTTTGGCCACATTTTGCTACATTTTAAATCTGAGCTGAGAGTCAGCCTGAGAGTGTGATTTCTTACCTAATTTAAAGTAACGAAAACAAAAGATTCAGTTTGTCATTTTTCAATCTGTGAAATAAATATCCGGTAATAACTTGCTGATGTAATTACTACGTTGGCAAGCTCTGTGGCTCTAAGAGCATCGGTGCTTGAACCGCATGTGTGAACTGTCCAAGGACGCAACAGATAAGGTTTGCCGGTGCATTGCAGACGGATTTCAAATATGCAGCATGCTTAATATCTGGAACTGTTGATGAGCCTGTCAGAGAGCTACAGTCAATGAATGCAAGACACGAGTTAAAGCCTAACTGTGCGAGCTATGTGTTGCATTTGCAGTTGTTGTTATTGGACCTAGGGCTTTGGATGTTTGCGTAAATAAACATATCACAAAACACAGAGACTGATGGGGGTAATAAAAACGTATGGGAACAGGCTTTTGTGTGAACACGTATGTCGGCGATGACATCAAAACAGGCATGACTGCGACCGTGTCACCTCTCACTTTTGTTTTCATGATAAAACCTAGTTTGGAGACCTCACCAGGGATCCTTCCTAGTATAAGATCTTGTAGTGTGTGACTCCCTGTTGCTTGTGAGTCATGTAATGTGAAAACAACCACTTCAAAACTCCCGACTCACAGAAAGCAAGTTGTGTATTGTGAACAGTACAGCGATCTGACGACGTTGAAAGTCATGTGGTGTGAACTTGGCTTTTGCCTCCACCGAAATCAATAGATTTTGATTCATTATAAATGTTGGTGTGACCATGGCCCCATAGGAAGCATCTGTTCATCCACATCAAAGTACTTTCATGGCTCCGAGCGATATTACTGTCCCCGATTATATTGACTTTGGAGAGCAGGAGGGGCCACCCGGACACCCCTTTGTCCCCCAGGCCCATCCAGAGCCACAGCCACGTCTGGTGAAAGTGTGAGTCAGGGATCTCACAGCCAGGCTGCTAAGCCTCCATCTGGGCCCCTGAATTAAACATCAGCTAGGCAGACAGGCACCCTGCCGGAAAGCTTCAGGGACCAGGAACCGGGGCCAATTAACCCATGCCCGATCTATTCAGACCTTACTTTGTAGCCAATTAAGAGGGCATATTACAGAAGGGGATCAAACGGGATGATAAAACGGTTGGGTTTGACTTGACATCAGGCAAAAAGCGTAACTGATTGCATAAAATCATAGTGTCTGAAGGGGAGCCCTTGTTAATGATCGCAGTCATCATAAGATACACATTCAGAATGCCCTGCATAATTATTAATACTAATTAGGTCTACTTGATTTATTGTTTCCCTAAAGCTTCCAAGAGCACCAACAATATGTGCTGTTAGTGATTTGAAAGATAACTGAGCCCTTTTTGTTAAACCATTGCAAACTAAAAATGGAAACTATTGCCTTTGCATCAGGCACTATGTCACATGATGCCACTATGGCATCAGACACAAGTTTGCCTTCACTACAGCTTGGTTCCCTTTTCTCCATCTCTGAGGAAATACTTCTGCATATGAGGGGAGGACAGGAAACACAGCAAGTGACAGGAGCAGAAGTGAACAACATCAGGACAGTTGTTTTCTTCCCCTATTGTACCAGGTGGAGATGATCACAGACGTGGCCCAATCACAAGCTTCCAGTCCAACAGCCCGGTGTGCTGCTATATTTCACAATAAACTAACTGTCAAGAAAAAAAAAAGTTTTAAAGAGGAGCTATGAGGTGGAAACACCAGTTTCAATGGATTGTGAATGGGAAAAAGATTTGTAGGTTAACATGATGCAGACTGTGGCTCACTAAGCTTTTACGGAGTGGTGGAAGTGGAGGGTCCCCAAATAATATGTCTAGGATTTATCTTCTTACTGTGCAGGCTGTAAGTATTAGGACAGTGATATATTAATATACATCGTTTTGGCTCTTGTCCAGCACATTGAATTTGAAATGAAACACTTGCTATGAGGCTGTGAGTTCACTTCACATTGGATGAACATTGTAGAGCATTTTACATCTGGGAGAAATAGAGAGGGGTTTGTTTTTCTACATGGTTTATCAGATATGGATGTAAAAAAGTAAAAGATGAAAGTTGGCTTGCATATAAAATTGTATTTCAAAACACAATACACAGGATCACAGAGGTTAAACAAAAACGTCACGGTAATTATCAACTTCCTAATAGTGAAAGTGGGGTTTTTTGTGTGTTAAATAAGAACCACGGACAAACGGTTGATGGGAAGATGGACCATTATTTAATGGCCTATTGTATAAAAAGGAATCAGATAAACTTTTCCCAATGCATTGGTCTTTTGCTGGACACAATTGCAGTGGATGCTGGGACAGGGAATGTAAAAAGCAGAATTTTTAAACTCTTCCAGCTCACAACTGTCATTGCATTTAGATGTACGTTTTTGTTGCCAGGCCCCGTATTGCAAAAATATGGGAAAAAAGTGGAAAGTTGGGAATAGACACCTTCTTTGGCTCAGGGTCAGCTGTGATATGAAACACAAGCACACCATATGTCTGCTCTGCTTTTCCCCTCCATGAACCTGCTGCTTTCAGCTAAGCACACGCACGTGCACATGAAACACGTTTTCTTATTTGTGAGCTTGCGGGGAAAATTCTCGAAGATATAATCTTTACAACATTTGTAACTAGGAATCCATTGCATTCAGCTCTCAGTACGCCCCCGTCATCAATCCATTCCCTCAGGGTAGGAAAAAATGTAATGACGGTGAAACTAAAAGAAACAGGTGTTCGTCTTGCTATGGGTCTCTTTGAAGGTGCTGAGGGTAACAGAGAGATTGTGAATCACTGCTAATTGCATGAAATTACAGTTGCGGGGTGTAAAATGAACTCGTTCTTGTGTTGCCATGAATTATAGAATGACAAGGGTATTTCTAGACGTTAACTGAACAATGACTCTGGTTTACTGGAAATGCTGGAGGGGATTTAAAAAGAGCTTACTGGATTATGATGATTGAGGTACATTTCAAGAGCAAATTATTTGATTTAATAACGTGAAAAAAATGCAAACTCAGTTTCAGATCCAATAAATTAAAAAACGAAAATGTGCCACTTGGAGACTTGTTGGATTAAACCCACAGAGCCAAATGAGGTCAGCTGGGTTTGGCTGCAGCCTTTGTTATGTTTGTCAAAAGTAAAACACTGTCATGCGGCTTTCTGTACAACAGCTCTTCTCTCAAGAGAAGATTTATTGAAATTATTTAATTACATTTTTAATTGACAGCATAGCCCCATATCTACTTACCAAATACGCATACTCTCTAGTTGAGTGGCTCAACTTGAGGCACCGAAACAAAAGCATTCGCAACAGATATTTAGGAGAGGTGGTGGCCTCTCATTATTCAAATGCTTTATCAGAGAAGGCAGCCCTGACTAAACCGATTTAGAGTTGACAAATAAAAGTCATTTGTTTTCTTTGACAGGCAAAAACCAATAACCAGGATGAATAACGCGAAAGCCAGCAGGGAATTATCTGACTGATGATAAATCTTGTTACTCCTTTCATAATATTTCAGTAACTTAATATACTCTGTATCTTAACTTGCTGATATATTTAACTGTGTATTGGTGCCTGCGTTCTGTTTGCAGAGCACAGCATGTGGAGTTATTCATGTTGAATAATTCATCATGAGTTATTCACAAGAACAGACTGAAATTATATATTTTGATCTATATTCTGCTCTTACTTTAGCCTAACCCTAACCCGACCCCTTTTCTAACACTTTTCACTTTTCTTTATTCTATTATTCCATTACCGTTATTTTTTCCTCGTTTGTGGTTTAAAAAACCCCAACAACTCTTAAATTAACAAACCAAAAACAGGATATATATATAAGCTACATTTCACAATAGAGCAAAACTCCCTCAACTAGAGTTTTACAGGAGTTGAAGACATGTCATGTTGTTTCAGTGGTTTATTTAGCAATGTTTTGACCACAGTAGTTTTGCCAATAGTTCATGTTTTTTGAAGCGAATTGCAACATAGGATACATATTTCTATATATATATTTCTGTGATTTCTTCACCAGGCAGAAAATATTAGTTGGCACATGACTTTGACAAAGCTTTTTGTCATCTCTAGAGAACTGAAAGCAGACTCTTGACTAATACAGTTTCCTACCCACTCAAGATTCACTTCTCTTCAAAAGGGCTCGAAGTCTGTCATCTATGTGCCAGTTATATTCTGAGTGGCTATTGACAAGGCTGCTTCTCGACCAGGACTTATAAATTGAAGATTACCTAAGGAAGGAATTCATAACAGTCAAGTGATTTTTATACGGATACCTAGATCTACTCCTGTATATCATGGCATCTTTTGCTGCCACACTTGGTGTCATCATTCTGTCGGGATTCATCGACCTCACAGCAGCAAACAAGGACACTTGTGATCTTCATGCTTTAGTTGGACAGAGTCTTACTCTTCCGTCCGTCTTTAAGGGACTGGCAAACTCAGATGTGCTGAGATGGACTCATAATAGCACGATCATTTTATACAGAGATAAAGGCAAGGTGACTGTTGGAAAGTCGACGGACATATCTGCAACTGGATCTCTTTTGCTGAAGAACCTAAAATTCTCAAGTGCAGGGGCTTACCAGGGAGATGTGCTGAATTCCACCGGTACGCTGGTTAAAACATGGACTGGTCGTCTCTGTATGATGGACAAGGTATCAAAACCTCAACTCACCTACATGTGTGACCCAAAGTCTAGTGCTGTTAATCTAAATTGCCACGTTGCTAATCCTCAGGGTTTGGTGTTCTCATGGACACTCAATGAAAAGACCTTAACCAGCGAAACAAGACAAACACTGAGCATTTCACTGGCACAGCTGCAAGCGGAGAGGAGCTTTTCATGTAGTGTGGCAAACAAAGCAAGCAGCAAGGAGAAGAGTGACACTGTCCGTCCAACATGTAAAGGTCCACCACCACCAGTCTGTTTCACATCCAAAACTGTTGTAGCACTGCTAGCAGGAGGAGCAGGTCTGATTCTGTTCTTGCTCATCATAATCATCGGGTTATGTTGCTGCCACATACGCATCAAAACCCAAATGCGACGCAGGGATGAAGGGGAGATGAGGATGCTTTCTCTAAACAAACGAGAGCCTGACTCCATCAGCCCAGAGTATGAGACTATGCACCCGAATGTGGACTCTACACCCAATTCTTCCCCTGGAGACTGTTACATGACTGTTACTCAGCCTGAAGCTCAGACGGAAAACAGGCCTGCACAGCTAGCCACAGCTGCTGAAGGACTACGACCTTCACCTGTGCCGAAGCCGAGGACGAAGAGCCCACAGACACCAAACATCTGAATCAGCCTCCCTCTCTTACCATCCAAGGAACTTTTAAAGACAAAAATGCATTTATTTCTTTTAGCTTTATCCATCCATCCATCCATCCATTTCCTTCTGCTTATCCGGGGCCGGGTCGCGGGGGCAGCAAGCTAAGGGGGGTCCTCCAGACGTCCTTCTCCCCAGCAACACTTTCCAGCTCCTCCTGGGGAACCCCGAGGCGTTCCCAGGCCAGACGAGATATATAATCTCTCCAGCGTGTTCTGGGTCTACCCCGGGGCCTCTTACCAGCTTTTAGCTTTATAACAATTTTAACCTACACTTTCTTTATCTCTGTAATATTCGAGAATATATCTATCATGACATGCTGTGGGCCTCTGACGCATATTTTGAAGCAGTATGATCTTTATTTACCCAGCAACTTTAAATGGTAAATCATGGCTTATCTATGTTGAAGTTTTGTTGTTATTTTTTTCAATTTAGCTTTTATAGTGGTGGGGGTAAATGGTTGGTGTGGAATATAAAATAAAAAAAAAAAAAAAAAAATGACTGTAATGAATATAAAGGGGACGTAGCTGATCCACATTATGATACAGGAAACTATGCAGGAGAAATTTCAATACAGATGTATCGTTCTTATTTGTTAACGTTACTGGTAATCTTATCAGTTCTATTATGTCTTCTCTGCCAATGTACTTCTGTCTTATAAATAAAGCAATTTCCTGAAAAAGAACATAGTTTTGTGTCCAATATTTGATATTGTAGATTAAAGGATATGGGTGGTGATATTCTGTTTATTCTTATTGTTAACAAATCCAAATGAAAAAGCCAAAAACAAGCAAATATGTAGTCTCTCTTCTAACAATCTCCTTGTTTTTTTCATAATTGTGGGACAAGAATGGTCTAGAGACAGAAGTTAATTCAAACTTTGAATATGCAGACAGAGTTTCTTTGTGAATTTTATTGAAAGGGTATGAGAACTATTCTGTCTTAATAATGACGTAATGAGAAATTATATATATATGACCATCTAACCTCACATAAGCATTGTATAAAATGAGGACTATTTTCTCCACTTTATCTCTACATTAACAATTGAGTTTCTGAAATACATTTTCTGTAGTTTAAATATATGGCGTTTGAAAGAAATGTGGTTGTCAAAATGATCTAATAATATCTCATATTTGTATGGAAAAGAAAAAAAGCTTATCTGTGTCCAACACAGCCTTTTGTTCCAGCTTCTTACATGTCAGCATTCTTGCACTTATTAAAATTTGCTTGCTTGCAAGAAGTTATTAAAGGGGGAAAAAAATCAATAGAGGAATGGATTAGCTAAGGCAAATATCTATTGTCTCCAATGGGTAAATGGTAATCCACACATGAAAGTGTTTGCTGTCCCGCCTAATGCTGTGTGACAGCCACATAATGGAATCCCCATGAGCGTCATCGCCTAAAACTTACAAGCCAATGTCATCTTTTGTCAGGCCCTGCTCCACTCCTGCTCTCTTTACATGGCTGAAATTTCAGTACAGCCGGCAGGGATTTGGCAGTAAAGCTGGTATCTGCTCCTGGAACAATGCCACTTGTCTTTCTTGAGAAACACAGAGACTTGGCTGGCAACACGCCACATGACTTCCCCTCTCCAGCAAAAAATGTGCACCATATACACAGACAGACCAACACATGTGCACATACATAGGCATACTGTATTCTAATTTACTGTACACACACACACACACACACACACACACACACACCCAAACACACAAGGGACTACATTTCAAGATACAACTTAATGAAACACATCTCATATGCGTTTGCCAGATCTGCCCTGAAAATGGAAGGGAAATACCTCTGAAATGTGTTTAATCAGTGGCTCTTGGAGTCCAGAGGATATAGCCTTTTGATCTTGGAGTGTGTGTGTCCAGGAAAAGGGTCAATTACCCATGGAAAGTATTTATGCTCATGTCAGATCATTCTTATTACAGTTCTCTCATTGTCACGGGCTGCCAAGTCTGGGGAAAGCAGCCTACAAACCAAATCAGAAAATCAGAGGTCTGCCGGCGCAGTGGCCTTTTTCATCAGATTTGTCTGAAAATGCAGAGATGATTATGACCTATTAACATTCTTTAAACAACTTAGCACTCTTTGACTTTAATCTTTTTTTCTGAAACATAAAGCCTACAAAGCAGCGAGTGAGTTAAGACACACTCTCCCAATCAGTCCTAAGTTTATTGACAAAGCAATGTTGCCAATTATTCTTGAAAATCAAAACACAGATATAATGACTTTGAATACCATGATGTTGTTAAACTAAACGACTTTAAAAGTCATTAAATGTAAAATGTGTAGAGAGATTGGCTTGTGGTCTTGCTGAGCACATTAGCATTGGATTAAACAGTGCTAAATCATTTTTCAAATGTCCCATAAGAATCAAATTCACACTTTCTGTTGCCAGTCCTATTTATTTGATCTTCTCCATCTGTTCATCTCACTTTTTTAACGCAGTTCTTTCTCACATTGTATATGTAATTGTGGACTGTCTCTGCACTGCCTGTGGCTGTCTGCAACACCCAAAATCATTTCACATATTTGCTGAGGAATCAAGCTGCAACTGATTTTTAATGGAAGCAGAATACTTTCCAGACCTCAGCGATATTTAGCACCTCACAGAATCTGGATGTCGGATGCCAAAGACGTGCTTAGTGGGAATGAGTTTTCTACCATCTGACTCTAATCTCACTGTGAATAGGTTGTATCTTTGAGGGGAAATTTGACTTTTACATATAAATTGGATGGACCAGCTGTTTGAAAATGATTTACTACTGCTAACCAGTTTCAAACTGAGTGATTTACTAAAATATTTAGCAAGAGAACATTTTTAAGAATGTCAATCAAAAGAAAAACAACATAAGATCAAACTAACTTTAGCTTAGTCCATTGGTTTAGTGAGCTAACCAGCAGTTACTGGATGTAAATATTGACTAAATAATCTCTATTCAAAAACTAGTTCATGTAATGCAACCCTGAGATATTAAAAGAGCTTTGAATATAGCACTGCAACTCAGCTTTGGTGCCAATTTGTCCCAGTGGGCACTCATGGTATTGCAGCAGAAAAAATAATCCATATACCTCCATTATAAAAGTGACGTCCGTAAAATTATCAACAGGACACCTCGAAGAGCAAATGTCAATTATTGCTCTTGGATTATTAATTTGTAATCCATAAAAGGATTTATAATAAATATATAACTTTCCAAAAGCAAAACAATTATTTGAGTGACATCATCCCAGATTAAAGTCCATGGATGTAGCTGGGAAAACGTAGGCGGGGCCAGCGGTGGAAATATGTTTGTGAAGTGGGCTGCACAACACAGAAGCAAGACATTTTTTGGCCAGGTGAGCAATTTTCTTTCAAGTGAATTGGTGCCATCTTTGAGTCCTATGATACAACCCCGACTGGAAGATCTTTGGTATGAGTCCTTAAAGAAATTGAAAAGTATTAAATACATACATATTTTTTTGCATAGGCTTAGTATCGTCTGGGAAAGGAGGTCAACTTACTAAACTTTAAACCAAAAAAGTCCTAGAAGTCTGACCATTGTGTGTGTGTTTTTTTTCAACGGATTTCCCTTGCAGAGCAGTTCTTTGCACCCCTGCCAAATACAACTTTTACTTTGACATGGTGGAAGAAACTTCAGCAGAGGTTGATTCCATGAGAACCCGTGACGAATAGGCTTCCAGCACGTCTCTGATCTGTAGCCTAACAATTTTATAATTTCGTCATGGATGACTTGAAGTTGCAGAAAGCACATGTTTTTAACAAGGCGTTGGAAGAAAAGTATTGCCTTGAAAGGTTTGATAGGTTTTTGGGGGATTCATTTTTGTGTTTTATTTCTAAGTCCTTTCTAATGCCCGTACTTCTAAAACAACTCATTAAAACTGAGTTTATGGGTTTGCTGAGGTCATGGAGGAGAAATCTAAACAAGCAAATCTGGCTACAGCTTTGTGAACTGCTTCTCCTTCTTCAGAGGAAAATTCACCATGTCATATGCCCAGAAGAGGAAACATGGGGGGTCATACAGGAAGAAGGGATGGACAGAATCAATGTTCAGGCCACATTGGCGATGTCTGTGAGCAGAAGAAATATTCCCATAATTTCATTCTAATGCCTCAGCATCAGCAGCTGCTCTGAGCCAAAGAGGCTGGCGTGTGAAAAGAGAAAAGGCTGAGAAAACAACAGCCCTTTGTCAGACTCGGACAGGAGCACTGCTGCCATTTGTAGCCAGTGAAGGAATGTGACAGCACCAAGGTTTACAGACATGATACAGAACATCACCGTTCTCAGCAGATACTTCGGAAATAGCTCAGTGGAGCAAATAACTACTGTAACATTGTGTATTGTAGTCTTTGGTAAAGAATAATACTTACAATATACATGAGGACACTGTATACATCCACTGGGAATACTGAGCTACCAGTAAGAAGCTTCATGAAGACAATGGGCCTCATTCACTTATTGGCTATAAATGTGCAATTTTATAGCACTGGAAAATGGTGGGAGCAGCCGATCATTATAGACTAAGTCAATAAAAAACACCTAAATTGTAGATAAGGACATTCCCATATACTACATTGTAAGCCAGGACTGGAACACTTAGTTATATAGTATTGTATAGTATGGTTGAAAATTTTGATTATGAAAATTTCAAGGGAGCAGCTTGAATTTCAAAGTTATACCAAACTAATGGATTAAAATATTATTGCTAAATAAAGTATTTTTTTAATGAAAGCAGTTTTAATATGCGGTGCATTAAAGTGTGTATGCATGGTCCGAGGCAGTTCTACATTTTTACACAGAGTACCAACATATTCAGGTGAGAAAATATGGATTAAGCACAGATTTGTTTGTGAATGAGGCACATTGTAACTTTAGTAGGTTCATGCTATCTCCCCCAGATCCCATTCTACCTCACCAGTCCCAATACAGGCACCCAAACCAACCAGTAAGAGCTGCTGGTGAGGCAGCATGGAATTCATCCCTCAGTAGCAGCAGGTTTCCAACTAAATGTAGCACACGGAAAAAAAGGCTGCCCTCCCTTTTATTACGTTTCACCAGCCGGTCTTTATTTAGCATTCATTTAAGTTTTACTGTATTCCATTGTAATCTATCTCTATTCCTTCACTTAGTTTTACTGTGTTTAGAGATCTCTGCAGTGGTTAGAGGTGCATTAAAGGGTGATTCATTTAGTCTTGTCCGTTTCATAAAACTTAGGATAGATGACTAAAACTTTAAAACAGATATATGCATATGCCTTATTTGCGTCCAATTTATAAAGCTATGTGTACACCTGGTTTCGTTTTATGAATCTTAATAACTGTGGAACCATAGGCCCCACATTTCAAGTCCCACAGCCGTAAATGGATGTAGATACATCTTCATCTGCCTCCAGGTATATCTATTTGTCTCCATCTTGGGAGCTGCTACAAATTCCAGGTAAAGCTCACGTTCAGGGGATGAGTCTAAACAAACATTCCAGTAGAATTAGCTTTAGACAAGACAGACGGGTAAACTCCAGTCCACAAATGCTGTAAAGCAGGCCTATCATTTCCACTACAACCTGAGCTCTGTAATAAAAATGCTTCTATCAGCCAAATTACCCATCTATGAGCTTGCACTTGATATAAATCAGATGGAAGAAAAATTCCACCTCTTGCTTTAATAAGCATCTTGTGTGCACAGACTCAACACTCATACAAAGATCAAACATTTCTGTAACATTCTTGCAGACATAGTGCCTGTGTGCTAACACAAAATTGCAACCTGGCAAAAAAAAATAATCATTTTTTTTACACCCCACTGTGATTTGTATTTTGCACAATAAGACTTTTTGCTTTGACATGTGGGGCAAAAGCATTCAAGATGATTCTCCAAGATAACTATAATACCTTTTGAGGAACACCCAGAAGAGATAATTTGGATAGTTTGAAGCCTTTGTCCTGGTCTACGGGCCTATCTGGTCTCAGAGAAAAGGATCCCTTAATCCTCATTGTGTGTCTGGATCCACGCAGCGATAGCAGCATGTCAGTGACTGGCCATCCAACAATAGGTGAAGATGAGAGAAGTGCAAAGGTGCGAGAGAGGGCTTACAACACAAGGTTTGCTGTGACTATGCCATGTCTATCTAGCAGAGCATCAACACAACACATCAATGGCCTCTCTGTGTGGCCATGGTTTCTTTAAATGTCTTTGAAAGGCACTCTGCTTCTTGCAGTGGCCTCGTACTGGAAAACCGCCTTGAAAAAGGACTTTATCAACAAAAAGATAAGAGCTTTTGAAAAATGTGTGTTTGCAGGATATTTATTGCTGCTATGGAGACAAACTAGTTGAGCGAATTACTCCGAAAAAAAGTAATTACACCACTTCAAGTTGATCAAGGCAAGAAAAAACAGAAAAAAAACAACGTTTTGAGTTGACAATGTGGCGTAAAATGACACACAAAAAGCCGAAAAATGTAATATCATGACACCCGCAATGACGTTTAAATGTTCTGCTATTTATATACCTTCCCATGAGATTAGGTTGACACATGCCATTTTCAATCTTTTATATTAAGTGCTTATCGCAACATTACCCGGTACAAAGTTTGAGCGACTTTGAAGTGTATTTTTAGCTGTCTGCGGTCAGGAGGATAAATAAATAGAAATATCATAACATTAAAACTTACTATATCACATTAGTACATATTATATACTACAATATGACTATAGGGACTTACAAAGAAAGCATGCAATGGTTGATACCAAGCTGTTTAATTAGAATATATCTAATCATGTGTCTAACGAGTCTTCTGGGCCAATTAATCTGAATCAGATCTTGTCCTTATGGCGACTGACAGACAGTCTGGTCTAAGTGGCCACTGATGCTCAACTGTGTGCCAATAAATGTGTCACAAGCAGCTGGGTGGTGTAGTCTACGTTGTGGAGCTGTGGTACCATATGGAGTGCTAAAGCTGAATCAAAAATCATGCTGCCATCATGACATGTGCGAAGCTCATGAATCTTTCTTAAAGAATACATATTTCATTTTGGGTTGTCCATGTGCAAAATGGGAACAAAGGCAAGGGGTAAAGGCATGAGGTTTGAGTTTGAGGTAGCTTTGAAAACAATACAGGGATGCATCATGGTTCATTTCAGAAATGATTGGCATGAGAGTTGAGAATGTATGTTGGATACTATGGATGTGTCAGAGCAGCAACCATTTTGATGTTGCCTAATCCTCGTTTATAGAACACACTGAATTTTGAATTATTGCAGAAAAATAGCTTTGTGCCAAACAAACATTTAGGATATTTAAATATTTGTTTCACTTATGAACACCACTTTTATGATTTTTTAAGCTTTAATGCAATCTACAGAAGTAAACTACACCACGGTTGGCAAGGCGGACTTGACGGCGTGATGACGTTTAGTAGGCCTTGTCACGTTTAGCCACTTGTTAGCAACAACCATTTTTAAGTTAATGCTTCAAAATAAACAAGAGGGGTATTGTAGAACAAAACGTTAATATATTTTAAGCCTGTTTTAACTATAGACCTTGTGTCAGAAATCCAACCAAAAACCCATTTAAAAAAAAACATTAAATTACACACTTGGACAAGCAACACAGAGGTTGGATTGATGCTTTATTGCACTTATTTTTAAATAGGCCTACTATTATATTCAAGTGTTGAATGTTTCACTTTAAAAATAGAGGAAGTTTTGAGGATGAGGACTAACAGAGTTTGGGAAACATTATCCCTCGGCTGATGAGTTTGTCTGGAGTAAATTGATTTATCTTCCACAAATCCTATAAAGAGCAGCACAGAGCTACTAACCTTAGTCTGACATTGACGCCTGGCTTACACACGATGAATGTGACGGACCCGGAAATAGTCATTCCATTGGATTGGCCACTATGTGAAATTTGCTTCTAAGCCCAATGCTCTTCCTGGGGGTTTCAGTGAGCCGGGCATGCTACTGTAATGCTAGCAGCTAGAGCAGATAAATGTGTGATGCATTCCTTACACCGCTTCATCATGTACAGACAGTCGAAACAACTTGATTACAGCATTTTACAAATAAATAAAAAGCTGCTTCAAACGCAGAGACGTTTTAAAAAAAAAAATTATGAGTTGTCTAGACAGTTAAAGAGCTTCTCTGTCTTTTTCTTAACTGAAGTTCATAAAATACATCTATTGCTTCCAAAAAAGCCTCATCTCAAAGCTCATTATTACAGGCACCGTGAATGGCTAAATATGTACTTGAACATAATATAACAGTATACTATTTTATATAATTAGAACATCTTCAGATGCTAAATGGAGACTGGAGAGCTTTGTCACGGGACTATAGTACATGTGATAAAAGCTTCTCATTGTACTGGTCCATTGAAGTGGTTTCGTCTGTGTTTGAGCAGCACTACCACGAGACAGACTGGATAGAGTGCCCCTCTTGCCACTCTAATAGACGAGCATTTTTGAGTGTGTTTGAAGAACACACAAAATCACACATATAGCCATATACAAAGACATAACTAAACACACACACAGTCTGTAGCTCAGACAGGAAGTCATGCTTGACACAAGACAGCAGCACTTAGACTGGCTCTTATTAATTAGAGCAGGTAGACAGAGGGGTGGAGATGTTTTGGGGGGAAGGACATTGTTGGGGTTTTGTGTGGGGCTTTTGAAGGGTGAAGAATAGCTGGACAATGGTGGGCCTTGCTTATGGGTTAAAAATGTTCAAACCCTTCAATAAAAAAAGAATGACTGAAAATCACAACAGAAGTTATTTTCATTGAGTGTTTGAGCGTCTAGGAATTTCCCATTTTTCTCTTCACCAGATTGCATCTTCCCTTGACAGCGGAGGGCTAGTCTGCATGTCTCTTGGGTACGTGAAACCAGAACCTATTATTTAGTCAAGCTCAGGCGAGAAAAAGTGGCTTCTGAAAGCCAAGGACCTTCAGAAAAGTGATTGATGTGAGTTGACCCCGTCAAATTTAAGGTTGTGGATCAGTGCAAAATGGGACATTAATCACTTCCAAATGGTCTTACCTACCACTGTTAGATCAGACTCATCACTCTTTGGGTTCTCTGCTGCCTCTTTGTTCTGAATATCCCAGATTTATATATTTTTATACAAGCAGTTAATTGCAGAGATACATTGATTTTATATTTGCTGAGGACACCAGTGTCCTTCTTTTTAGTTCATAGGAAGCGAGGACACCTTTTCCATTTTTTCCCCTGTGCTTATCCTCTAAACACATTCCAGGAGGAAAATATATTTAATTTTGACAATAACGTCAACAACAAAAGTACCCTCCCTCAATTCACTAAATTTGGCAGGCTGAACCATTGTGTTTTATTGACATTGGCTCATTCCTCATTGGTTAATGGGATCAAACCATGTGTAAAAGTCATAATTGCCAGGTTCTTCAAATTTAAAACCAAATATTTAGAAATGTAATGAAATGGTAACCCTTTCCTGGACTTGAACATTTGAACAAGGTGAAACAAGTCAGAAATACATATAGTATTGTTATTACACCAAATAGGGAAATGTTTCTTGTTTAATGAGTTACTATGCATGATGATATATATTAGTTTTGTTGGCAAAAAAGTAACTCTCAGACAAAGAAATAAACATTACAAAAAAAAACATCACAAAGTGGCAAGGTGATAAATAAATGTTAGCTTTTATTTTGAAACTTTTAAAGGGGGCCTGTGTCTGTGACCCTAAACAGAAAACTAGGGTTAATGCACTATTTAGTTTAGTTGCATTGTCGATGCCGAAACATGAGATTTTCAGGAGGTGACTTCTCCGTCTTTGAGGAAGAGCTTTTTAAGTTTATTTTCTGATGCATCCCCTCTAGTTTGAAAAAGGTCTGGTCCTCTGCAGGAGGAAAACAATTGGGTATGGAAACAAACGTAATCTATTCTGAGCTATCTTGACAAGAAGTCCTTCATGACCGCTAACGTCTTTTTCATAAGCTCTGCAAACTTTTCCACTGAATAAATACAGCTTGTCACTTATTTTTCGCACACAGTATAAAACCCACAAATGCTGAAGCCACAATAAAGAAATTGCATTTTTTGGGGGAGGATTTCTGTTGCTTGTATGCTCTGTTGTCTGTGTCGTCAAATGACAGGGTGTGTATGAGTAACTGAATTGTTCTGTATACCTCACAGGCCTCTTGTTAGTGTGAAATGCAGCCGAACAAAGGCGTCATTCTGTTAAGAGGTTTAATATACACTGCTGACGTGAGCCACAACAGTGTGTAAAAATCTCCAGAAGGCTCATTTGATTGGAGTGTTAAGCTGTTAAAATAATTAGCTTTTTCCCCCTCTCTTGTTATCCAGTGTCATGCCTACAACGTTCACACACAAAAGACCGACCACAGCTCACAGCTATAGCCGCGTCTGGCCTTTGCCTCATTCCTCTGAACTATGCTGACATCGGGCAACATTTTCCAGGCTGCTTAGCAGCATAAAGTTTTACAATGGGAAAGTATTTTCTGCAACGAAAACTCTGCCACTGGTCGTAATGTGTGCATTTCCCGAATAACTGTCAGCATGGCTTTTATGGCTATTGTGCTTTGTTCACTGTGAGAACCATAGCTTTGCTTTTGAAACAAAGACTACTTAAACTGAATAATAGCTACAAAATGCAAGATATCATGTCTCATTGCATGGAGTCGTAACAAAGAGCCCTGAGCATACATGAAAATCCTGAGTGTCTGCTGTTCACAATGATGCTTAATGTGTGATTCACGCCAGAGTCTCACATTCATGGATCAAACAATACGAGTCCATTTTTCACCACACCACATGTGCATATGGGCTGTTGGCACATGTGTGCGGACCCAAGGGGTCCAACACCAACCCCCAACCCCCTTCATACCTCCTCCAGTTGTACCATGTCTGTCTCTGCCAGCATACCACTCAGCCATGTGCGGTAAAGAGGTGGTCAGCTTTGGACCAAGGCTGCAGTCGGCCACACATCACATGCAGCTGTTACAAAATGGACACTCCACACGTGTAATACAATACCTTAAAATGACCTCATTCAGTCTCAGACAGTTAAAGTCAAAGCTGACAGGATTTCCATCAAAAGTGCTGGCAGTCATGCTGACGGTACAGTATATAAAGACTGTGAGGCAAAGTGCCAATGGCTTTTACCCCCAAACTAGTGATAGCCCAGTTGGCAGGGGAGATAACTGTGTGATCGTGTGTGGTTTTCATGGATATTGAAGCAGACATGGTGAATCAAAAGATGAAATTGATACTGTTTAAGGCCAACAGTGCCAGGATGGATGGGTGTGTGTTATTAACAAGTGAGGGACTGGAATGAGTGGGAGATGTGTGTATGTGTGAGGTACACAAGGATTTGAGCTCTTCTAAACAACCTTCTCCTATTGCAATGACTTCCCAGAGTGAAATTTGTTTTTGAGAAAAATGTAATAAAGAATTTAGATGGTTCTGCTCACTGCTGTTTATACAGGAGTGCATATAGTACAGCTCTGTAGGGAAATTACAGAAAAGGCTGGAGTAGAGAAAATATTAAAAACTTGGAAGGTAATATCCACTATATATATCCAGTACCCAAAGTCTTAATCCCTTATGACACTCAGTTCACTCCACACATAAGAAATCATGTTCATGCAGATCAGTGAACAGCTTGCAGGACCCACTGACAATACAATATGACCTCACAACTACCACAAAGTCAGTGATATGACACATGTTGAACAGTATGAAATACCTTTATAGGAATACCTACTAAAAAAACAATAACTGAAGCATGATCATTAACTTGTTTGTGTCTTTGGTCACAATTGATGTTGCATGAGCTGCTACAGAACGCCATGGAGGAAAGCCAGCCAGTGGTTGTGTGGTGCTTTGCCACCATCTACTGGTCAGCAACAAAGATGCATTTACCATATAACTACACTAGCTCAGTTCAACTGAAAGTAAATGCTACTGTGTTGTAATGTAAACTATAGTGAGAAGTTAAAGTAAATTGCAAAGTTATTATTTTTTACATGCATGTCATCAAGACTGTGATCAAGCCTTGCCCATTCAAAATAGATATACTCAAAAATCATAAGTCTTCTTGCAAATCACTGTTGTTATTGCCAAAGAAAGGTATTTTTTACAGTGACGGCTGAGTTGGATTTACCTGCTTTGGTGAGAGGGTCCTGGTATTGTGTATTCTGGATCACCTCACGCTGTCAGGGCTCATTGGTCCACTTGAATAAAACGGAGCCATCGTTAATGTTATTAGTAACACCTGTGCTTTTCCTGCAATCCCAAGTCTTTATGTCTGCTGCGGTAAAGTTCTAAATAGGATAACAATACTAGTAAAGATAAAATACAGCAAATAAAATGTTTTAGAAAGGAAAGGAATGGCTATTTTGGCTGTTTCTTTTAGGCTTTTTAATTGCAACAAGGAATACAGAACTTAAATATACATATCTCACAATAGGCCTTTTTCATAGCAGACCTTCTGACTTGTCATAAAGGGAAAAGCACAGGTGTTAATAATAACACTAACAATTGCTCCTTTCTATTCAAGTGTCCCAGTGAAAGTGACAGTATATCGTCTATACCTTCTACAGTACAAATATATTCTGTGGAAAAAGAGCTATTATTTCGAAAGGACATTTTGGCTTCAGGGTGGACTAACAGCAAAATAACAAAAAAAAAGATAAGCTTATTTACGCAAAAACAAATGAAACATCATGACAAATACCTCACCTAAAACGTAATACACTAATATACAAACACAATGTCTTTATAAAATGTCTGGGTCCAAAGGCTCCGGTGTCAGTTGGCAAGATAGCATAGCATAGCATAGCATAGCATAGCATAGCATAGCATAGCATAACATAAATGTCGCCCCACTTCCCCATATGGCAGGTGATGTTCATTTAAGAAAACAAAAATAAACTAAAGCAAAAAAAACACAACAAAAATATTGATTCTAACCTGTTAGCACAATCCCTGATTGAGCAGCTGATCTATACCAACATCCCACAAAAAACATCAATACAAAGCTTTCAACAGATCATAAGCCTATGAAACAACAATAAAAGAAACAAATGAAACAAGCTTGTGTTATTCATATAACCTGAGCATAACATATTACAGATGTGTCAGACAGGGACAGGGAATGTAAGATCTTGTTTGACACAATAGGGGTCACTGTTTGCTCAGTTAAAGGAAATACATATTTCATTAGGTATCTAAATGGATATCTTTAAGAACATAATTCACCGAAAAATATCACTATAATGTCATGGCATGTTATGAGATGTGCTAAATGTTAAACATTTATTCTTATACACCTGTATTTTAAGTTGCAGATATGGTTGTAATTTTGCTGTAGTAGTTTTATAACAAATATATCGGTTTATTCTACTGTACACATTTTAATGCCAGATAAAATATTGCAATTTAACCTGTCAACAACATAGAGAACTTCTGGAATGCAGGTCAGTTAAATTAAAATAAATAAACACATTTCACAAATGATAAGCATGAACATTATATGCCTGAAAGATTAAGTGTGTTGCTTCAGTATGTCAGTGCAAACCAGGTGAATAGAGATTTGTGGATACAGTCCTTGATGAAGGTTGCAGCTGCACATTGCACTGGAATGTCTGCCCCGTTACCTCAAAGCACTTCATGGTTAACATCAATCATTAGTGTCTTTTATGAGGATTCTCTGAGCAGGTTTGTGTTTTTCAGCTCAGTCATTAAAGATGTCTGGTTTATACTCACAGCAAACAGTCCCGCCTTTTCTTAACTTGCCTATAGCCCGGAGAGTCTGGAAGAGCCTGAGCACAGCTTGGTTTCACTGGGAAAGTTGGTGTCGTGCTTCAGGACCCTTCCAAATCCTTAGATTAGATTTTAGGAACGAAGGCAGGTTTCTGGCAAGAAATCAAAGCAGTTCTTGAGGGATTCAAAGTATCTGTTTTCATTTAATGTACAAAGCTATCTCAGTCCAATGAGCCCTGTAAAAGTGGCTTGTATATAAACAGCTTGCTTTTTGCTGAAGTATGTGCACCTTTATCTCCAAATGACATAATTCCTCAAAAATGGTACTTTCCACCTCTTGGTGACGTTTAAAAAATTTACTGGGAACTTACCTCACTCGTTGATTTGACATAACAATTTGATGAGTCATCACCTGTTTTCCAGAACTCACGAATATATACTAGAGTGAGAAATGGGTTTAAAGGCATTTGCTCTGTTTATATGTCTCTTAAGTGGAACTGAACTCGTGTTATGGAAATGCAACCTGCACCACTAAGTGAAACCACATGGAGCCACAATCTGGCGAGCATAAGAAACCCAGCCAGCGCTGACCTGCTGCCCTTCTGATTAACCAACTGGCCTCTATGTGGTTAAAAGAAACTTTGCTATGGTGATAACAAAGACAAGGGGGTTTACTCACAACATGTTCTCAGTGTAATATGGCCCCATCCGTTCAAAACAGTTTTCTTTTCGTGACATCACTTGGATGTTTGACCTTCACTGCGCAATGATGCATGTGCAGAGTTTGACACTAAAAAGCTGTTTTTTTTCATCTGTGGTAAAGGGGGAATTTCTCTGTGGTTACCTTAGTTTAAGATCTGTATGTTTGATCATGGTTTTGTGACATCACTACTACTTGAGGTCCACTATGCAATTTACACAAATGTGATATGCAAACTTAAATGGTCTTTTTAGTGAAGTAGGAGACACATGTCTATATAAAACTTTTGACATAAACAGTAATTGTATATTCAAAGATTCTATTTTGTCAATGAGGCAGAAGGAGTAGATGTAATGTTTAACATTTTTAATGACTTAAGTGAACATTTTTGTGTAAAAACTATATCAGACACAAATTATTATTCAATCACAGAATTTTTATGTTTCTTAAAACACGCAGGAATCTTACGCTGTTAAAACAAAGAAGTCTACTGCCAAGCTAGCGGTTGCTAGCTAAATGCTAACACCAGCATGCTAACATGCTCACAAAGGCAATGCTAACATGCTGATGTTTGGCATGTACAGTGTTTGCCATATTTTGACTCTATGATAGGGCTGGATGAAAATGCAGAGAAAAACCGAAGTCATTATAAATGATCCTGATCGGGAACATTGGTGTCTGTAGCGGGTTTCATGGCAATCCAGCCATGAAAATCATTATAATGCATCCTCTGGGGACCATGAAAATGTCTGTACAAACAATCATTGAAAATCCATGTTTGATATTTCAATCACATCCAAAATGGTGGCCGACATCGTGTGCCGCTAGCATGGCCAAAATAAACACAAATTAACTTGTGAGTCAGCTGAAAAGCACTTTTTATTATTACTTATTTTTAACAGCGTTAGTATAGTAGCAAGACATACAGTATATGTACGATTAGTAAGCATAGCACCAAAATCAATCATTCATTTATTTTACACAGGCTACATACATACTGTAGGTACATATGATTCTTAAAAACATCTTTGGATAAAGCATGGCAAACAAGCACACTGTTTCTCTATTCAGTACCAATGCCCATTCAATATAGCACACTGTTTACAATTCAAGTATGAATATTACACATATATCATAAGTTACAAATCTTAACGGTTATTACAAAAAAAAGGATTACATTTCTACAAAATGTATGGCACATAGTGCATCAAGTATTCTTTAAATTTCTGATACAGACCTCATAGAACAATTGCCCATCATAAACACAAATGATGGCCAAAGGTTTTCTAGCTGCTCATTGACTTATTTCTTTTATATATTCTTCAGCCATTCCTTAAATCAAAAAGAAGCTGCATTGTCTGAGAAGAGAAAAATCTGCAACTATGTTCTAACTTTGGTTAAAGCTTAACATCAGAGTACCAGCATGTTAGGTTGCTTGATAGCTGTAGTAGTGGTCATGGTGAAAGTAATTTATGATGAGTTAAGTACTACTGAAGGACAGATTTCCTCATGCAGTGGTTTATCTGACATATCTGACAACCTTGAAGCGAGATTTTCAGCTACATTAATGAGAGGACCGTTACATGCATTATAGGCAGATCCAACATCTGCTAAAGATCCAAAAGCCAGTGTTTTTCTTCTCAAGATCAGAAATAGTTCCAGTAGTTCAAAAGCACCATTCAAAAGATCCTCATTTATGGTTAGTGGTTAAACACTACATATAGTAGTAAGCTAATACTTTTTTTTTTTTTAGCAAAGCAGACAACGGACAAAAAAAACAGACAATGGCTTCTCCGTTGGTAGTAGTCATTGTACCTTAAAACATAGAACATATCTACAGTCATTACAGAATAAATATGGTCAACATAAATATATTACAACACATATCTCAGTAGAGTATGGATGTTTGTAAGAGGTAGGGGTTGCAGGTACCTACAGTAGGCCCAATGGAGGGTGTGAGATGAGACTTCACACCTGATACTGTGTCTCGGTGTAACGGATGAGAACTTATTTATGTGGTATTCTATCTTTATGTGACAGTTATATGTCAGTCAGTGGACTGTATTTGCATTAGTAGTTTTGTGAAATACCTGACAACAGATGACAGCAGACAGACTTAAGAAATACACAACAATGAAAACTAAAATGATCTATAGTTGTTCTAAAGGCTCCTCATGCTCTCCTAAAGTTTGACCTCTGACATAAGGCAGGTCTTATCAGTAGTTAGTTGCTAACTTACTCATTCTTAAAGTCTTGCGCCCCAAAGGAATAGTTTGACATTTTGGTAAATACACATGTTCACTTTCTTGCCGAGAGTAAGATGAGAAGATGGATGCCACTCTCATGTCTGTGCATTTATTTTGTTAGCTTAGCTTAGCATTAAGACTGGGAACGAAGGTAAACTTAGTCCAAAGGTAAATATGCTAGACTAAAGGTCACTTTCTAGAATTATTAGCAGCCCAATAAAACCACAAGTTTTTTTGTGCAGATTAAACAAATGAATTGCAACACGTTAATTATTGAACTTTAGAGCTGCTGGTACCCAAATTTTGTTACTTCAGACGGAGCCATGCTAGCTGTATCCAGTCTTTGTGTTACGCTAAGCTCACCGGCTGCTGGTGGTAGCTTCACACTTACCGTGAAAACATGAGAGATATCTTCTCATCTAACTCCAGACAAAAAAGTAGAGAAAAAATACCGAAATGTCAAACTATTCCTTTAAACTTTTGTAAGGCCAAGATGATCTGCAGTGTAGCTCATTTAGTAGTCTCAAAAAATACTATGTTTTTGTATTACTTCTTTTTTATATAAGCCTATTGACTGTGTCACTGTAAAATAATACATCCATCCCTCACAGACTATTTCAATGTCTGTTTGTAGCACTTCCTTTTACCAGAAGATTTCAATGATTATTAAAAACATAGAATATGCTTCACTTCACAGGATAGCCATAAGAAAATGTGTTTTTTAAAGTTGAGGATTTCCTCCTTGAAGTACTACATTTTTCTACTGTTAACGCAGTTGCTTTCCCAGTGTTTTGAAATGTTGTATCCCTTTGTATGATGCTAAAAAATGCACAACATTGTCAGAAAAAAAACATTGTAGGTTCCAAAGCACAGACATGTTTGATAGCGATTGCAACACTGTCGGCATGCTAATACAGCTGGCTCTTCTTCAGAGTTAGCAGTTTGGATGAAGGACCAGACAGTGGCCTTGCAGCACTGCACAGTACTGTGCGTATTGTCTTAAATGCTTCAGCTGCCATTTGGGAATTGGGTATTTTACAGTAGGATATTTTCTGTTAAATGCTCCTCCACCACACTTACAGATGACGACAGGGTCCAACAAATCACTGTTATTACATGTTTCTGGGTAAGTCTTCAGAATAGTTTAGGGGTTTGGTCCCTGCATGGGCCTCAGTGGACTTGAAGGAGCAGGCCGTTGTGGGCTTGGGGAATGCACTTCCCACAGAAACCACCACAGCGGCCGTAGATTCTTGTTCCGTCCTACAGACAAAGACAAATGAGAAAGGAAAGAGTGGGCAAAGGGCAGCTTTTTACACAGCGAATGAATGCTTCACAAATGTCATTGGGGATACCTCTTCAGTGAATCAGACAGAAATACCACATGGAAATTCCGATGGCATTTCAATGAATCAATCTCCCAACATGAAGCACAATTACATCCCAGTATAATGACAACTATTTATGTATTACACAATCCATTCCTTAAGAGTCAAATAGCATCAGGCAAACAGAAAACAACCGTTATATAAATCTACTGTTATCTTACCTCAGATCTGTGAACTTTGATGGAAACATAGTTGCCCTGTGATGTCCACTTGGTTTCCTCAGCCACTTTGAGACCCGTGCCAATCAGATTAATGCTGAACTGGCCCTGAAAACACACATCAGATCTTAGTTATTTTTGAAGTCCTATTAACCGGAAAATGGAGTTCATTCATCTTTGCAGAAACGCTCTGTGGCAAGAACTTCAGAAGGAGGAACCTAAATACATTCTACTGTGTGGTAGACACAGTAGAATGTATTTTTGAACACAGTAATAGAACATTTGGAAGTTATTTCCTAGGAAAGGATGCTTTCCCCTGCAGTTCCAGGTATTTAGCAGCAAATGTTTGCATGACCTTCAGGCCACTTACAAACATAAGGCACAAAATGGACATTTCTATGAGGGTATAATGTACAGTATTTCACCAACCTGTGGACACTTGGCGGCACTATAACAATCTCCCGCCGTAGCAAAGGGCACAGGTCGACCAAGAAGAGTCTGGGAAAACTGGAGGTCTGTGACTGGAAAGCAGCAAAGATAGAAATCTAGAGTCACAATGTGCAACAGCAGAGGTAAACACAGACAGGAGACAGCTGCTCTAAGGTAAACAGCCACACAGAGCATCAGCAACTGCAGTTTATGCAAGTCAGTTTCAAAGCAGGGTCGATTTTACTTCACTGTCACATCGCCAGATGGTTTTCTCTTTCTAAGAAACCTTTCTACAAGAAAAAAATCTTCCAATGAGATTTTGAATACTTGAATAGTGTAAATAATCTATCATTATCAACTCTAAACCTAAAAATCACCGAGCAAATCTATTTAAATATTACCGTTTTAATATTAAAACGTTCTGAATATCATCAAATTCAAGTCAAAAGAAGACCTAAAAGTCATATTTGCTATGTAATGTTATATGCTATATATATATATTTGCTATATGATGTGTAGCTATTAGATAGTGACCACCTAAATGTTTTGTGCAGAAGACAGAAAAGACAAAATAAAATATTTGATAACAGCTGTATGACACTTTGAGCTTATGGATTCAGGTATTTTACGAGAGGAAGCCTCTCGTGAACTGGGAACATGTGCTGGGAACATGTGCTGTCAGGACCCAGACCAGACAAAGAGGATGGGAGGATGACTGTGTTTGTTCTGATCCAACTTCCCCTCAGCACACACACACACACACACACACACACACACACACACACACACACACACACACACACACACACACACACACACACACACACACACACACACACACACACACACACACACACACACAAACACACACTGTTCACTAATCCCAAAACTCTAATCAAAGGCATACTTGGACGCAACAGAGAAGATGGAGCAAAAAGGAGTATGGCCTGAAGATGTGAGTTTATTTTCTCGTGTCTGTGAACGTGTGATTGCTCGCATGATAGTATGATTAAGTGTCTGATATTGATGCAAATGCTTGCATGGGTGTACGCCATTGTGTCTTCAGATCTTCTTGTGTGAGCTCGCCAAAGAAAGAATGTGCGAGGCCGCGTCACATATTGTCTGTCTGTGCTTGAGAGCAGGCACGCATGTCTGTATGTTGCACGCACGCATTCCTTTTATTCTCGCGCTCGCGTGTGAAGCACTGAAAGGTCATCGATTTGGCTTCAGCGGAGAGAGAGTGTGGAGAGAGAGAGAGAGCAGCACATACTGCATAGGAACGAGGGGTTATTAAACACTAGGGGAAGAGGCGTCTGAGGGTTAAAACAACACTGATGTGTGGTCTCATTACAGTAGACGGAGTAAGGCAATCACACAGTAATTACGCACTCATTATCCTCAGGGAGCTCAGGTCCAGACGAACTTTGCTGAAGAGTGTGTATCCAGCTGCTGAGTAGTCATTCCTGCAGTCACAGTCCTGTCTTCGGCTTCCGTTAAACGGACATTCAAAGGGGTTCAGCAACCTTTGTATAAACAACAAAAAGCATCAGAGTTTATTCAAGACAAACTCAACACTCCTACAAACACAATACTCACATGCAGCACAGTAATTCTGATTTACACAATAAATAACTGCTGAATCAAAACTCAAGTGGCGAACAGACATTGCTGCATTATACACACCTGTTCCCATACACCTCAGAGTAGTTGTCTGTCTGACCGCTGCGCAGGGTCACATACTCCTTGGGGAAATCAGTCTGCATCTCAGCACAGTAAATCTAAAGCCAAACACATTGAGACAATGAATGAGAGCCTGTTGGGGAAGCTGCAGGTTGAGTCATGGGATGTGGAGGAGCATTTCTGACAGATCAGGCACACCTGTAGTATCCGGGACTTGATTTTGAGATAGTATTCCCCATCTATCTTCACACCCAGTCTCATCTGGACTTCTCGGCATGAAGCGAACAACTGGCCTGGGTGAAGAAATATGAAGGGAGGAAGGGGGGGGTCAGTTCAACAGCAAACTACTTGCGCAAACTGGTCAATAAATCTATCGTTAACAAATGCCGGACAGATTGCACAAGCTAATGAATTAAACACATCTATATATATATATATATATAAGAAGGGATTGTGTTCTGGCTCTTGTCTTCTTAAATGAGAGCTGCTGTAAACGTCTCATTATTTGTGTCGCCTCCTCTGTTTTCCCAGAGTGCTGTAGAGCTCATATCGAGCTGATTAGCTGATTAGTATTAATACTTGAACGCAGAACTGGCTGTCACCCGAGCATATCATTTTAATTTCGGCAGTGCCTGACTTGGCAGAAGCCAAGTCGGGGACTGAACAGCCCAATGCGCAAGTACTGAAAAATCTGTCCGTTGTGGGAGCGAACCTACAACCTTTGGCCCGCTGCCGGGTTCTACAGAGCTTGCAAGTTCACAATGAACGCCGCCTCGGCCCAAGCACACTTCCCCGGAGGCGTTTTGACAGATTGTCCATTTCACAATATGTTGAAAACTGCTGACGGTCTATTTATTGTTCTACTAAGTAATCACTCCAAGAGGCTTCAAGTGGAGGTCGCTGTTCTGCTTAATATGTTCAAATAAAGCAAAATGTTGAGTATCTGTAAACAAAATCAGATACGCTGATGGTTGCCGTATACAGCACAGTCCATTTAATACCATCACTCTGCAAATTCCTGGTTGCCAGCGAGCACTCCGTGGATCAGATGGTAGACTTTTAGAGGTATGTACTTTACAGCCAAAAAGACTTCTTAAGAATGAGAAGTGAGGAGAGAAGAGAAGAGAATGAGCTTCGACTTACATTCTCTGACTTGACACGCAGCTTGAGACTCAGGCCTTTCTGAAGGACGGCAATGTTTGGACGGTTGCCCTTTGGAGGTCATGCACTCCACTCTGCGCTCCATCACTCCTGCCCCACAGGTCTGCGAACACTAGTAAACAAAGAAAAGCATACAATCCCACAGCTACAAAAAAAAACGAGCAAATAAGCTGCAGCCAGATCCAAATGCGCATATCATCAGAATGTACAAGTCATCAAAATGTTTTGTGGAAATGGCGATTAGCTTGAGTGGATTGCTCATAGCCTAAAAAGCGCTTTTCTGTTTCACCTTGCTCCATGGGCCAACTTTCCAGTAGGTTGTGTGTTGGCAGTCCCTGAGGAGGCAAGGCCGGGAGCCAGGAGGGTGGGGCTCGGGGCAGTGGGTGCTGGCAGAGGAGGACGGGGCAGCGGCGTACGGGGGCCGAGCCTGAGAGGAGGGCCTCGCGGAGCAGGAGACGATACGCTGCTGGTAGCCCACACCGCAGCTGGCAGAGCACTGAGCCACACACAGACACAAGGACAAGGACGGTTAGTAAAGACGGGCATAAGTACATGTTGGCACAGAGCAGTAATGTCAAGTACAAAAGTGGATTTCTTCTTGAAGGCCTCAGTGATACTAATTAGCTATCAACCGCTATTATCTATTTTTCTGACTCATTGTCCATGCTTTCTTCCCTTCCCTATGCCTATTTCTGATGAAATATAGACTATGTCCTTGTAATGGGTTAATTTATGTATCTCCAAAATTTCAACTTTTCTTGATCCAAGAAAAACAGCCCTGTTTTCAGATTTATAATAATGCATTTTTAGGTTAATCCAGTCTGTTTCTTTTATTAATTATGTAGTCTAAAGAACATTTTCTCAACCTATAAAGTGACAAATTTATACAGCGACTAGAGGAGTTCTATCTACTCAAATGTGAGGATGTGTTGCTATTCATTGTTTTCTACTATTTTGTATTTAATAATTTTGTAGCTCTGAACAGTTGATTGGATAAGACAAGCAACCTGTTGAGGTCAAATTCAAGATGAGCATATATCACTATTGTAGTAATTTGCTGTATTTGTAGTAGAACAAAGCTCAGTCTTTATTACTTCTTCTACTCCTACCTGTGACCATTCCCCTGTCATCCACATGTAGTGGCAGGGAGCTCCTTTGCAGGGCTGGTGTGACGGAGGCTGGGACGATGGCTTACAGTAATCATCCTGGACGGGTGTCATCCCCGGGCCCATGCACCCCACCTTCCTGCTTCTCATGCCTTCTCCACAGGTTGCATTACACTACAAGGACAACGTAACAGGGGAGAAAATCTGTAAGAGTGAAGTAGAGTTGGCAGAGGGGGGGCAGTGTTGTACTTTCCGCAACACCATCATCCACTTCTCAGACTCCTGCTTGGCTCTTAAGCTCTCCAAATACACATGTCTTATTGTCTAGAGGTTTACACAAGCAGAGAAAATGAAGTGTTGTGTGACAATGCTGACATTAGCTCTCAAGAAGCACAATCCCAAACATGTGCTCTGGTCGGAAATGTTTCCATAAAAGATAAAAGTTAAGCTGGTCTCCCTCAGGCACAGCAAGGGTTTATAGGATCATTTAGAAGTAATGATATGGACCAGAATCTTATCGTTTATTTATGTGAAAAGTCAGGGCCAAACTGGAACAGAAATAAGGCTGGGAGTTCTCAAGGCAACAGAGACAGGAATCTGAGCACTGCAAACATTCTGCAGCAGGAGGACGCACCGCTATGTCCCTACATGGTGCCCCTCTTTTTACGCCTCACAGTCAAGGACAAAGCACGGGACGTTAAAGAAAGATGAGCAAAGAAAAAAAAGCGGTCTGCTAGCGTGACACAGAACAGTGATATTCAGAAGGGACAAAAGGGATGATGGCCATCGGTACTTTGAGGTTTGATATGATTTTCTGACTGATCGTTATCACCAAAGCCCTCACAATTGATGTGAGAGAGCAGGGGTTCCTGCAGGTTGTCCATTTAACGGTGCAGAGGAAGAGAGAGGGAGAGCGGAGATCTCAGCCAATAAAAACCTTAATGAGGTGGTTAGACATCTGTTCATGGAGGACTTGTAAAGAGGAAGAGAGAGAAAAAGAATGAGTCCATACTTACTTCTTCCCATTCACCAGCTACCCAAGTGTAATGTGTGCATTCTGCAGTTTGGCAAGGCTGGACAGTGGCAAGACGCTGCTGAGCTTCACATAGATCCTCTCTGACCTGTCCAGTGCCTTTCAGTCTGCAGTACACATCTCGGTTCTGGACTCCAACTCCACAGGTGACAGAACACTAATGACACAGAAAAAACCCACATATTTATATGAGAAAAAGTCAGTGAATACTGCAGCCTCTGCTGCCATGATTTTTGTCCATCTGTATTTGCTGCAAATGTGGCAAACCACGGTACTGCAACAAGAATAATAATGTTGCCAAAATAAACATTTCTTGTAGTTAATCTTTGACATGTTTATATTTGATGTTCTACAACAAAGTGTCACAAACAGAGTCAGTGAACTGACTCAGTAATGGGAAGTTTGCTAACATGAGACACCGTAAGTTACTGCAGACTTAATCAGCAAAACCACTGAATGTGTTTAATTAAGTAAGGGTGTGTTTTATTGCTTGTGAACTGAAGTTGTTGTTTTTAAAAGAAGATTCATTTCTTCTTTCAAATGTTTCATAGACTCACTTATATGCGACATTATATATATCAAAATGTTTGTTTGGTCTGCGGTGTCAGTTTCACCGCTTTGCTGCCTTCTGAACAATGTACCTAAAAAATCGCTTCTTTGTGCGACGTATATCTGGGGTCACACAAAGGTCTATCTGAGACATCTCTTTGATGTGCCCTGAGAAGCATACCTGCATACTGAGGAAGCTGTCTGTAAGGCTTGAGCTGATCAGCCTGATTTCTCTCCAAGTCTCCTACAGACCTCAAAGAACAATGACAGCCAGGCAGCAGCGATTTCACAAAGTCAGAAAATCGGCGCATTATTCAGCAAGAATCAAATTTCCCGAAAACGTCCAGATGTATTTATGCTGTTGGTTTCTAGCTGCAGTTGTGTGTTATCATTACGGACTGTGTGTGGAGGAATATGAAGGGTCAAGGACTTAAGTTTGGAAACAAAACAAAAAGCCCCATAGGACCTTCAAATACAAAAAAAATGCTTGCATGAAAATAACTGTTCACTGTGAAACCTGATTCTGTATTCCTGCAAAATACTTGCAGTCCTTCTATCAGAGGTGGTGGATACATCATGCAACTATAGATGAAAAATTAGCAGACGTTTTCATGATTTCATAGTGGTGTTGAGTGAGTCCCATCAACATTTTTTCCCATTTTTTTTTTTGCCCAAGTATTAAGATATCCACCTGTTAAACAATGGATTTTAAAAATCCAACAACAATGTGTCTTTTCCAAATCAGTTTCCATTACTCCTGACAATCCACAAAACACACTGAAAACTGTTTTCTTTGGAACTACTTTCTACTGAAGAAATAGACCCTACTTCTGCCGATTATCCAGTAAAACAGGAATGTTTCTGGATGACTTTTTTTATGTATTTCAAAATGTATGCGTAATTAATGCCTCCGTCGTAATAGGGTGGAGGCAGATATTTCAGGAATGAATATCTGAGGCACATTTGGGAACAAAGCCAACACTTAATCTGCATTGCTAGATAGCTCTAGAGACAAATTAGAAATATTTTTATGAGCAAACCCTGTAACAGCAAACTGAAATATTTCACTGAATAGGGGATAATATTATTGTGTCCTTGGCTCAACAGGCAGTCCACAGGCCCCCAGCTCTTTTAACATGTTACCCATTAAACCCCCAGTTAGAGGTGACTGAGAGGGTCAGGTAGCTGTGGAATAACTAAAACAGTGGGTGCTGAGGTTTCAAAGTTGTCACATGCATGGGTATTAGGATATAAAACATGTCTTTATGCCCTAGTTGAGGATTTCATGGTTGCTGGTGGTATGCAGAGGAAGATGATTGCTTCCAGATACAAGCAAGAGAGCGAGAGAGAGAGAGAGAGAGAGAGAGAGAGGGGGAGAGGTGAGGAGGACTCGCTCAAAGAGTGGGGAGTGGTAGGAGTCTAGTGGAAGGAGGAGGACGTCGGTCTTCATGGACCTTTTTTGGGATTTAACTGTTACTTGGGAAGGAGGAGGGATAGGGTAGATTTTCAAATAAGAGATGCATCTTTTGAGAATATCTTGGAATTTTAAAAAAGGGGTGATCAGGAAACATTGTTCAGCCAACGGGTGAGAGAAAAATGGTGTGCGGTACAATCATATTCACAGATTACACACATCTCAAAGCAGCTATAATCAATATTTTCCCTCTCTTTATACTACTGCTACTACTAAATCTATCTGCCAGAAAGGACTTTCTAAGGGCAACTTACTTTTGCTTAATTACGTGGCATATTTAATTTGACTGGGATAAATAGCCAAATAGCGGCCATGTGACTACTCTACTACGATATGTGTATTTTAACAATGGATTACATGACTTGTATGTGATAGAGGTCACTTATAGTGATGAACCCACATATAATTACGAAGCTTTATAGTCTCTTTTTACTCATTGTTTTGGTCCTCAAACTCCTCAACTATACTGTTTTGGTTCATTCTCACTCTTATAGAGCAATATAAACTTAGAAGTTGATAATATGTCAGTGCTGAGTTCCAGATGTTTCCCAAGCCCCAATGGCCCCAAAAAAAGAAACCTGATTGCAGGTTTAAGAGCCAACCAGTGCAAGCTTTTTGTATTTATTGTGTGTATGCTTGCCCCCCCAGGTATATCTGACAGAGCATGACAAAGAACAACAGATCATTCCTTCTCACATTCCGCTCCTTGACTTAAGATAAATTTGGCTCAGTATATTTTCCTCCCTGTGGGATCTCGATATGACTTTGAGCCAAAACTGAGTTGCATGTATCTCCTCATAATAGCAGCTATTGCGGCTGTGTGGTTGGCTCCGCGTTGACTGTGACCTCACTCCCCCCTCTAGCGACTCCCCTATGTGTGGCCTTTACCCTGGCAGTGTACGACGGTACAGAAACCTGCTGTGCTGCAGGACGTTTGTCATTCTTAAGATCAAGCTTTCATCTGTATGGGAGGCCGAGTGCGGCTGCATCAGCTGCAACCCTGGATCTCCATGTTTCTGCTTTTCATTAAGATAGCGTATTTTGAGCAACACACATAATTATTAATACAATTTAGTGCATAGAATGTGATTTGCATTAACTAGCTTTTGTGTGTGTCCTGCAACATGCGATGCTTTTGGAAACATGCTGGTCAGTGTGTGGTCTGAAGAGAAGCTGTAGTGTAGATTACGCTACACAACCGTTTCAACACTTTGTCTGAGTATTTCTAACCTAATCTTAACGTCGAGTGCAATGCATAAACAGTTTCACAAAGCTAGCCTGGGGTGTTTAGCTCGCACTTGTTGAAAAGACACATTACTCCTTACCAAGAATAAACTGAGTGGTGATTGCTGTGTGTACATGTCCTACATCTGCAACCCGGTGGGAAACCTTCTGCTGTGTTGGTGCTCGTGTTTCAGCTGCCAGCAGCAGTTACTGTTAGGACGGTCCCCGAGAGGGAGCCTGGGCTATTTTGTGATGCTAGAGGAGATGGGGAGAAGAGCAAACATACCGCCCTCCACCTGTTGGCCTTCCAGCTGGGGCATCCCCGCACCCGACAGGCCTTCTGCGTCCGCGGCCGAGGCAGATGACCGCAGTGTTCCTCCTCTATTTTGGTTTGGTTCTGGTAAACACAGGCTATCTCCCGCTGCTTGGTCCCCCGACCACAACTCACTGAACACTGCAGAGGGAAGGGGAGAGAAGGGGGATGGGTGTTGAGTGGAAAGAAGAAAGCACATTAGCCTGTTGAAGAACATAGCTCTCAATCTCTACTCATAGGGATCATGGTCATGGTTACAAAAAGGGTTTTTATAAAATGTCACAAATAAAACCTCCAGAGAACGTAGACACAAAGGGCATCAACGGAGCCATAGCATGTGGTGTATGACAAAATGTTTCTCTCAGTACATAAAGACCATTTAGACCTTGACACAAGAACACTCGGTACACCCAGCAGCTTCCTGGTTGCATTTCATGGCCAAGTGAAATTTAACTTAGCAACTTAAAAGGATTTCACAAAAAGCTTTTGTCAAACACTCAAACGGACGGAATTCAGCCAACTATTTAACCTGTAAACAGAGGAATTACTTTTTAGAGCTGCTGTGAAGCGGAGGCTGAGGCAAGAGGAAGAAAAGACGCAGTGTGGAAAAGTGATGAATGCACACAGAAAGACAATCATTTGTAAGAATAACCTCAAATTACTTCAGGAAAGCTAGAGAGACGACAAAGATGATGAATCAAAAACCCTGACGGTTCTGAAAAAA
The DNA here is from genome assembly GCF_027596085.1 of Anoplopoma fimbria. Taxonomy (NCBI): domain Eukaryota; kingdom Metazoa; phylum Chordata; class Actinopteri; order Perciformes; family Anoplopomatidae; genus Anoplopoma; species Anoplopoma fimbria. The sequence goes on from NC_072467.1 coordinate 20,398,238, forward strand.
GACATGCCCTGAGACTGTCGATGGACATATTGTAGAGTCTTCAGTCCTCATGAGGCCAGACAGCAATTAGGATGGCCACTATTTCAGCTTGACGAGTGAGCGCCCCCATTCAGAGCAACTCTAAAAATCGGGTGCTGGAATCGAATACACAAGACGAGGAGAGTTGCATTTTGTCTTAGCATATTTTCCAGTCCAGATAATAAACATAATATTGCATTGTCCTCTAATTATGATCTCAGAATGTTGCATAACACCAAACACACACAGTGTGTGCTGATAATACTGATCACTCTACAGATGATGATACCGATCAGTTTCTAGGAGCTAAAAGCAGTTATTCCCTGTTTTAAAAATAATCTACTGATCAAGGTTTTGAGAATCCATTTGTACCCTTCAAACAAAGCCACCTTCAGATTTTTTTTCTTTAGTGTGGTTGACACTGCACACACATGCATCATGCACATTGTAATTATCGAGGCATTTTAAACACAGGCCTGGCTCAGCTGACGGAGAACATCAAAGCCGAGGGCCGGAGCTGAGTGACTAGTCCTGAGCATGGCAGATTCACATACCCGCCGCACTCACACTCACTCAAAAATGATAACAGAACTCCCTCTACCTCAGACAAGAGCAAAGACCGGCAAACATGTTGGAGAGGGGGGGGGGATGAGGCAGAGAGCTGGCCCCTCCTTACTGCTGTAAAAAAGCAGGAGGGGAAGAAAAAAAGAGAAAGAAAAAAAAAAAAAAAAAAAGGGAGGAAGAAAGGAAATCGCAGCCATACGGGCTTTGCTCCCCCAGCTGAACTGTATCTGCATCTGAACGGTGGGAGAAAAAAGACTCAGTATGGCGACGTGCTCCTCCCTCCACCCTGCCAACCTCATCTGTCAGCCATTAGTTAATCAAGGCTGGTAACACAGAGAGCTGGCACAGCTCGTGGGACCAGAGGACAGCTTCACCTCTGAGAGCAAGAAGAGGGCAAGGACTCAGGGACCTCTGCTGCTCGATCTACAGCTGGGCTGCTTCACTCAGCAGCACCCACTCAGGTAAGACTATTCCACGTATCACTTACGCTTAGCCGCTAAAAGTTACCGTCTGTTGTTTGTTCTCTACTCTTAAAAAAATAAAAAATTGTGGTGCCTGTATTTGAAGAATGTCAAATTTAAAATGGATGTTTGCATGTCTTTTAAAGGTTGCTGCCTGATTATTAAAAAGCATAGGTTGTATCATGATGGTATTTGGTGCATGTACTTAATCTGGAATATATACTTCACATTCAGTTGAAACTGTTTATGTTGGTGCTCTGACGTGTTGCTGTGGTGTGAGAGTGTTTGGAATATATTGGATTATCACTTGAATATGAAGGAAGGGAACAACTCCTTGAGAAAAACACATAAATCAAATGAGTCACACGGAAAATGCAACACTCTTGAGACGGATCTGCCCGCCCACGTTGTCCCAGTAATTAATTTCACATGATAAGGAGAGTCAGATCTACTATAATCCGGTGAGCTTCATTTAGCTATAATGTGGATTAATATTGGATAGGACGACTCTTTTGTGAAACAAGTTTCTTCCAAGCAGAGCCAAACTTCGGCAGAGATAGTTACTGATAATTAAAGCCATACCTAATTAAATTATCATATACTTAGTGGCTTAAAAAAGGCTTTCTTGATTTGATAGAGTTTCGCAGTTCTGGAACAAATCGCATAATCACATAATTGAGTGCTAAACCAGAGCCAACTAATTCATTACTTTTCTGAAACCATAAAACAGCCTGAGGAGTTTTGAACATAGATTTCTGATTTTGATTAAATGAACAAAATGGGATTGCATACAGACATATCTCTTACAGATAACCTCTAACTGGATAATCAGACTGATATCGGTTACTTTTCTTTTGAGCATTTATTTCTTTGTCTAGGACTTGCAGGCGTCAACCTCAAGATGACCCCGCCCAATGCATTTCTGTGAACAGGTAAGCCAATAAGGACACATGGAAACTGTTAGTCATCCAAGAGAAACTTGACTAGAGTTTAAATATCTGTCACACAGCCAAGGTAGCTATCAAAGCAGCTAATACTGTGCAGTACCTCACACAGAGAAGGTAGATTCCACGAAGCCATCAAAGATCAAAACTGCCTTGTGTGTAAATGTGCTTTTATTTGATCAATGAGCACTACGGCTTCAGGCAGTGTGTGAAAACTATAATTACACTTTTGTTCGGTGATAAAATTGAGTGTTTTAAAAACAATGTTGGGGCTCTGAAATCAGAAAGTATCTTGAAAAAAGCATCTTGTTTCTTAACTGCCATAATGATGTCACGCAAAATAATGAAACTTATTATATTATGGAACACAATCTGCTAACAGGACTAAAGCCAAGTTATTAATACGAAGGTTAGAAGAAATTTGGCATTAATAAGTATAAAGTTCATGCCACAAATTAGGTTTTTTATTTATGTTTCCTATATTTAGTGGTTCTAAGTGAGACCATATCTAAAAACGCGAGAGCCAAGGTCGAATTCCAATCACATTGCAGCACGCCTGAAATGCAATGAGGATGGTAATACCAAGCATATGGTAACTGTAGTTACATAGACTCTTCAAAGGAGATCAGTGTTGACCCGGAGCAAGAACAAACTTGCAAGTGTAGACTGTGAAGGGAGTGTAGAATTATACCCGGAGCTACATGTTGTCAAGGTTATGAGATACAGTACACATATACGGTTTCTGGTAAACTATGCTCATTCAATCTTAAATAATCTGTTTATAAATCTGTATACAAAATCATTCAAGGAGCAAGTGGTTATAGTTGGGAACTGAGTGCCCTTTAAGACAGTGTCATGTCTTTTGTTATAGCTTAATCAGTATCACAATGTCCTCTGGTGCTGAGATTAAACTGCAAAATCAGAGAAATAAGTAGAGGGAAATAGATGAAGGGTCACAGAACAATCAGGCTGCTTTTATGATCATGGTCTTGTTTTGCAGGGAGGTTTCAAGACAGAAGTCAAAACAACACATGTTGTCAACATGGGAACAGCTGGTAAGAGCGGCGTCATGGGGCAGAGGAATGTCAAGAGTCATAGATCTTTTATCCATCAGGCCAAAATAACTATCCAGGCTCGTTTGAAACCACGCACAGGAGCAGTGTGAAATTCTTATTTCCAAACTCACATCACGCTTACATTTACTAGCGTTACCCGTGACCAATCTCACAACATGCTTTGAACTATAGAAACCATAGGAAGAATTAAAAAACATACATGCAAATATATCCCAAAAACAGATATTTTACTGACACTAGAGTCTAGTTGAATTTCAGATATGAGCAGATGCTTTTGCCTTTATGTTCATTTCAGAATGAATGATTTTATGATATGGAAATAATTCGCTGTCCCTGTCAATGCAGTTCCTGCTTTCCATGCCAAAGTATGACTTTTCCATGTTTCAAGAGTTAAATAAACAACCGGTTGAGTAGGCGTATGCAGTTCTCCGACCCAGTTTCCTTTTTAAGTCAACACCACTCAGGAAAGATACACCAAGAAACCATAAGTCAAAACGAAATGACAAAACAGCCGAGATTTTCCGCCTGTCTAAACATTCCACTGAGAGCTTTTTCCATTACTATATTATACTGAAAGATCCAGCAACACTCAGATTTGTACTCTGCTGCAGATGGTTATGAGTAATAGATCGGTAAAAAAAGGAAATTCTTCATGACAGGACTTGAAAAATACCAACAGACCAACGGAAAAGTTATAAATTAGTTACCTTTGACATAGAACATTTAAGTCTAAGTCCCTATTCCTGCTAAAAAAGAAGATAAAAACATAAAGAAAATGATATGAGAAGAGAAAGAGAATACCATAGTTTTAAAGAAAGAGAAATCCATAACTATCTTATTACCACATATCCACAAGCAAAACACTAATTACAATATTCCTTTTATGGCAGCATTATAGAGGCGATGGGGGCTTTGTTGGTATTAAAGTGCAAATTGCAGTGTTTAGCAAAATTGCTACTGCTTTGTTTACAAAACCACCCCAACCCCTTCGTCCACTGAGTCTTTTTTAGAAGCTCTGCTAAACCTGTGCCTGATTTCAGCCAAGTCCATGGGCTTTGACATTGGGCAAATGCTTCCATCAGAGGAAAAACCCACCCAAAAACAATGGGTCAATGAGAAAAAAATAAAATTATTCCTGATGTACCCTGCCTGGTCTAGACATTTCCAGAACAATGGCGAAAGATTTTGATTTGTCTACAACATCAGAAATAAACAACAGGTTTTGGTTTCAGCCCCTTGGACTCAACGAGGAAGATTTGTCTCAGTAAACCCAAATGCATAATGCAGTGGTCCATAATGCAAGAAGAAGTAAGTAGAAAAAGTAGTCGTAGTGAGTCCCTAACGTCGATATGAAGCTATACTTTAAAACAACTATAAAACAATACTCATATACATAGAGCTGGAACAATGAGTAGATTAATCAATCAGTCGATCAAGAGAACTAAGTCAAATTTTCAAGTAAGAGTGGCCAACATTTGATGGTTTCAGTTTCTAAAATGTGAGGATCTTCTGCTTTTCTTTGCCTTGCATGGGCTTTGAACTGTTGGTTAGAATAAACAAGAAGTTTCTTCAAACTTGAGGAAACTGGAAGGGACTTTTCTTACTATTTTACAATGTCTTATAGACCAAAACATTTAACAAGTACTCAGGAGAATAACTGGCAGATTAATTGATAAATAAAAATGATTCTTAGTTGTAGCCCTACAAATATACAGTGCACAGATACTCAAGGGTGGATTTTCCCTTTGAATGTAAGTGTCTTTTAGTAGCAAGTGGAAATAACTTCAGTATATAGTGCATGAAGCACTTACTGACAACTGGAATTCTCTAACATCTGTGGACCAGTGGCCATGCCAACATATAATCATGAGAAACAGACAGTCCAATCTGTAACTCCTACAGTGTAGCTAAAACAGAACACAGTCCCAAGCTAAACTTTAAATAAAGGACTATCTGCCTCCTGTTACTTCAAGTGGGCTTGAACATCCCATATATCACTGTCCCTCCCATCAGAGGGTAAAAAGCTCTTTGACAGAGATGTCGAGTCCCACAAACTACATTTCACTCCATCAACTTGATAGCATCGACAAGCCCAAACAGGACCAGGCCCCATCAAGTCTGACGCGTCAACCTCTTAATAGCATAAATAGCATTTAAGTGGAGTCTAAGAAGAGACTCCTAGAGGCCTAAAACCACTTCATAATACTTGACCAAAGAGTTGAGGAAAAGCAGGCGCACTCTACCTGTGTCAAAGTGAGGCCATGTTCCCTATCATTCTATGAGCCTTGGGTAGACCAATCTAAATGCTTCCAGACTTTCACGCCTTGTCTCCTCTCATTTCATCTCACTGCATTTGCTCCCACCTTGGATCACCTATAAAATAACATCGACACTTACTACGTGAGCTCCACCATTAATTTCCTCCGTTTCCCTGCATAAACTCATTGTCGTTTGAAGTCCACTGATTCAATTCCAGATGGGGCTTTATTTCTACAGGGACAGCACTAATATCATCTTTTAACTGCTCTCCAAGCTACAAAGTGCTTGCCAACAAAATCTACAATACAGCAGGTAATATGTTGAACTTCTATTCATGTTATTCAACTGCTTTACCCAAAAGAGACTTCCATTCCTAATGTGAAAGCCATGCTGTGATCCAAATATTTAAAATCTTCAGATAACATCTCAAGAGCATCTGGTTTTCTGCCTCCAAAGTCTTAATGGGTTGCCAAAATCTGTAGGCCATAGTGCTTGACTTTTAACCAGCAAATCACCAACTGAACTATTTTGCTTTCTCTCAGAGGCCGTATTGAAACAATATCTCCCTCGACTCAGATTTAAATCAAAGCCATGACAAGTGCCATGCCCGAGAGGACCAGGGGAAACCTTCCAGCCACCGTTTCAATTGCTCACACTCGACTGGCATATGTGCAGGATCAGGAAACACAAGACCAATGATGTCACGACCACCTGACCCCAGGGTGACAGGTTTGCAGAGTGTTTTTGCCCACTGCCCTCGGGCCAAAGTCAAGTATGTCAATGTTGTGCATGTGGATTTCATTTGAAGCAGCGTGATTAGGTCACAGATGCTCAACTGCGATCCCCCTGCATGGGAAAGCCACTCTCGACAGGAAACGGTATGTTTTTGTTAGCAACAAACAGGCATAAATTACTAAAATGGTGCCTTGGTTGCCAATTCATCACACACAGCCTTATTGTTGCTGCTTGCACACATTAGACATTGACATTGCTTTTAAGGTGTGTCATTAGTTAATGATATTTACATTCCTGAGTGTTTATGCTGAACTGCGTCTGCAACCATACATTTCTGCAATAAATGGGATAATTGTTTTGTGTCTTTTTCTTCTTTATACATGACAAATGTGTTTTGATGATCTGTATTTGGAAAATGAATATAACTTTGACAGTCATCTATTAACTTTGAAGGTGTTACCGAAAGACTATTAGAAGTTATTAAATGTCCAAAGAGAAAAATGGCGGCAGAATATTTTGGAGAACTAAAGCAATGAGTTTTAGACATTATTGTCCTTCTATTATTGAATGAAATTTTAAAATATTACTCTTCATGATCAAATGTTATCAGGAAGCAATGCACATTTGTGAATATAATTATAGACGTAAGAGTGTATTGGGAGATGGTAGTTAACCATCATTTTTAAAGTAATTTTAAAGTCTTTAGGTTTATTTCCAGGAATGTAGCCTAACTCTGAAACATGAGATAAAATGCAAAGGTTTGGCTGAAATGTTTTGAAAAGTAATGGTATCTGTGGTAGTTAGTTAATCGTTAACTTCTTTCCCAAGAGGTGATAAACAGTATACAATAATATGAGATCTTTTAGGAGAATCTAGAGCATTTGTGAAATGTATTTGAGAATATATTTGCTATTTATTTAAAAAAATAACAAAACAGGATTTCATTGATTAGCTACTACTACAAACTGGTATGATCGATATTTTGCTGGTGTAAAATGTTGTCTTTTTTGCATAGAATCAAATTTTGAAGGTACTAACAGAAGAGGCCCTTACATAAGGTAAGATGCAATCGGAAACCATCAGAAATATTTTGAAAAAGTTATGTAATTATAGAGTTCTGGAGAATTGTATCAACCTCTGGCCTCTGAAAGAGCATCAGCTCCTAAGCATTGGCATTTATTCAAATAATTTAAAGAAATGGTACAGAGGCTTCCTGCAATATATGATTGAGGACATACGTGTAAAGGTAATTTAATAACCATTGTTATACTCTGATTTAAGTCTCACCATTTCATTTTAATCAATGCAGGCTGCACTGTTGAGTTATATGTAGCTATAATCTGATGTGGTCTACTTTAAGTTGCTTGAAGCTTTTGGTAAAGTATGTATTTGAATTGCTACATTATTCGGATATACTGCCTGATATTACTTCTAACACATGTGCTTCACTTCAAAGAATAACCTTAGGACAATATCAAATACAAATTAAATCAGCAGTTTTCTGTAAATACTGGCTTTGTAGGGCTTGCTTTTGGATCTTCTCAACTAAACAAACGTTGCCAGCATGCATTAATACCAATTATTGTCGTAGTAAAAGTAATACTCTGCAGGTCTCTTGCCAAATGCATTACAGAGTGCTCCATTAATGCAATGGTAAACAGATGTGCCACCCAGCGCCAAAGTTTGATTTGGACTGTATACTGTCTGTTTTCTCCAGGGACATTGCAAAACAAAAGGTTAAAACGCATAAAAGGAGAAGGCCTGCAGTGTTTTTACACTACATTATGCAGAGGTATGTGAAGTACTATGGATACTATAAAAACAGATTTTAAGTATGCCCCCAAAGACTGAATTATTATAGCAGGGTTAAAGAAATAGGGGGCTAAACAGAATGATGTCAATTGAGGGTCAAATACCAAAATACAACATAATGACCTACAAGTCAAGTTTTTTCTATGAGCTGTTTGTATTAACAGACCTACACACTATATACTGCAAAAACCTCCTGTATGTATTGCATGCCCATGGTTTACCAGAGCATATTAGTGTACTATGAAACCTATTATGAGTACCTGCTGTGTCAGGTGTTCCCCTGTGAAAGCAATAAACTATATTTTAAGTGTTACTATTTTGCAGTGAACTGTGTCTTATTTTGTTTTTCCATCTGGTTCCCTAGAAAGATGTTCATATGATTTATATGTGTTCATAACCTCGCATGCATTGAGCTCTTCCTTTAGAGCACATAGCTACAACTAAAGTTGTTAAAGGCACAGACCTGTGGGGTTTTTTTTTTGCCAGCAAAATATTGCATTTAGAAACAACACAAATTTCACAGTTATGTTTCTTTAATAATCTTTACAATGGGAAAAAGCTAATTCAACATGTTTATGTTTTTTTGCATGTGAATGAAATAAATAGCAATAAGAAAAACAACCAACCAAAATATGAAAAATAAAGTAGAATTTGCCCCTTCGAGTGCAATTTTGCACCACAGGGATAAAAAATATGAAGGAGTGGGAGTGAAACTGCCATAGCTGAGGAGTCTTGGTTGCGATGGAAGTCTTGGTTGAAAATGACCCACAGCGAGAGAAGCAAAGGAACAAAGAAGGAGACTGCACACATCCTACCTGAGAGGATGCAGACATAAACACAGACCAAGCTGCAACACTTCTGAAATATGTGTCATGATAATGTCATGTTGCTAAGCTCCGGAAGCTAACATGTTATATTTGCAAGAACCTAAATCTGCACAACAAATGCAGTGTCAGAGAGTGCCTGACTGAGAGTTCAACACATACTCAGACTTTATATGGCATATACTAACCTTAAAATGAAACTTAACACCCAGCTGAATAGCAATATTTCACTGCCTCGTTGCAGCTATAACCACGCCTATCAGTGATGTCATCGTGTACTGACACACCCTGGAATACACATTACATCACTGCATCAACGTGAAAGTCTTATGACCTTGCCAGAGAAATAGATGTATATGTGTATGATGTTGTGATCCTGTAAACTCACAAGAACCAAATGTTGTCACTTGCTAGCCTTTCCTGGCCGCATAATGTGTTAATTATGAATGGAGAAAAAAAAGCTGGCTTTATATCCTGAAAATGTTTGTAACTCAATATGCATGTTGCTGATCAGGTCACATGACTGCAGACACTGACGGGGAAGTTGCCACGTATTCTTTTTGCTTACTGTAAAAGGCCCCAACCAGGAGTGGTCAGGTGAAATGTGTGTATGATGACAAATAATTAAAGTAGAGTGTTACATCAGTCAAAACATTAAAGCTGCAACAATTCATAATCTATTGTAAACAAATAAATAAGTTTAATTTGAAAAAAAAAATCCTTCAGAAATACAAAAACTGGCCAAAGGAATAAAAAGACACAGCAACAAATGATCAACTTTAAAAGGAGGAGGTATCTGTGTGCTTTAGTTTGTTTGATGAACAATGATGAAAGTTGAAAATAAACTGCTTAATGATAAACCCAATTTACTGCACCGTATTGTATTATATTCATACATATTTTCATATACAATATTTTTATTCAAGCTGCACTGATGCTGCCTACCATTAAGAGAATAAATTAATTCATTCTAAGCCTGCAAATATGATAAAACTCTTTTTTTATGATACTGATAATGCGCCATTATAAAATAATATATAAAGTTTAATAGCCCCTTATCATAATGAATAACAATATAACTATAAATTGCATTTTAAAGTTGCTGATTTTGTTCATGTGGCTGTTTGCAGAACAACTGGATTAAGCCTCAGACTGACTTCCTTTCACATATATGAAGTTATGTTTAAATCCAAAATTCCCACCGTTTTGATCAACACATAGGATTATTCATTTTGATAAACCAATGTTTTTGTGACATATGACAAAAAAACCATTGCTCGCTCCAAATGGCTTGATTGTATATAAAGTAAGAACCAGGTAAAGAAAATAATTACAGTGCAGTTCCCATGTGATAAAGACTACATCATATATTATACAATATACTTTATTAATATTTAAAATAACAAATAATATCTATAAGAAAATGTTTTCCTATAATGCTTATTTTTAAACCATTCTGCATTTTAAGGCACTTTTTGGGATATTGTTTTTAAGATGGATTTGTATGTTTTGTTGAATAGTTTATTTGTTTTTGTGACAATGTAGATTATTTAAAATAGTTTAACCTGACAGAGATGAAGCCATTCTAAATTGCATTTCAACTCAAGTAAAAAACACATTATCAAAAATACAAATGAAACATGTTTTGAAAATATTTTCCTCTGTACAAACTGTATTTACTCATAGAGAGATACGAGAGGTCTGACCAAGAGCACCAGCAAAAATATTAAATAAAATATTCAGTAACGAAAAAACTAGCTACTTGAAAAATAAAATCATACTGTACAAAGATACACATACAAAATACACCGACAGTCATTTGTTGCTGTTCCATAAAGGTCATAATATTAACTCTTATACACAAATATACACTTGTGTACTTCGGATACAGGGAGAAGACAGCAACAACAACAAAGAGCATTTACTTCACGCCTCATATATGAAATAAATATTTTCTAGAGTTACGCCTCTACAAATATATGACATTGCTGTCCTAATTTATAGGTCTTAATTTGGAGCCTTGGCTCAAAATGTGATCAATGTGTTTTCAATGATCAACTAAGTGGAGCACCATTGTGTTTTTATGATTTTCTTTTTCTTGATTCTAATCAGCACCATGCCACTGCAGGGCCCAACTGGGTGGGCTCGATACCCAGCGCTCGCTCACTTCAGGATCTCCAACAGTTTTGGGCTAAAAACACACTCAGCACACACGTCTGATGTCATTTTAGCACACACCATATCTACTCACAGTGACGCGCCCTCATTGAGGAAGTGTTGGAGGAAAAACGAGTAAGTACTATCGTACCGGCTTCCATGGTCGGCGGTGCCAGGAGGCGGAGCCTGGGCAGGGCTGCTGGTTGCATTGCTCCATGTCGGGCGGCTTGTCCAGGATGTCACAGTTGTAGTCGTTGAGCCTCTGGCCGGTGGGCCTTTGACAAACCACCAGGCGAGTCCTCCTTCCACCATCGCAGGTCTGCGTGCACTAAGGGGAGCAAAGAAAAAACATGTTTAATAATATATTCATTATATAATACGATAATTATATAATAATGTGTCTCATAACATGCTTCAGTTGGGCTTTTCTGAACAGCTGCAGCACTGACTTTATAACAAATGCCTGTTTTTTGACCAAGATAAGAGAGCGAGACAGACATACAGAAAGAGGAGACATAACAGACGATAAGGATGAAACACAAAAGGTGTGGGAATGTAATGAAGCCCAATGATTGCGTTTCGAACTGTCAGTATAATCTCACCTCTCCCCAGACACCAAAGTTCCACAGAGGACAGGGTCCAGAGTCGCAACCCTTGGACTCGGCAGGTTTGACCCTCTCATCGCAGTAGCTGTTGCTGCGTCCATCAGCATCCTGACACACCACCACTCGCCTCTGGAAACCTCCCGCACAGGTACTGGAACACTGCAGAGCACACAGAGCATGAATGAGAACGATGACACATGCAAACACAGGGGAACAACACGTACTTTATGCAAAAAAAGGCCTATTATGAGTAATAAAACACAGATGGACAGATATATTTCTGTGCTGTGTTAAAAAGTTCATACTCAAGCTTCACTTGCTGTTTTCAGCCAACACGGTTGGGAAACAAAACAAAAACAAAATTCTAGCCCTAATTTATGATTATCTTGTTTTCATGTTACTGAAGTTTTCTACTTAGTCACACGGTGAACTTGAACAAGTTCTATTCACAGGGTGCGGCCATGGGATGTGGTTGAAGCTCGGAAACACTAGTGGATAAGTTTGTAAGAAACTCATCTCTCATCCAACATATAGCGTGGTCAAAGATTTCACAGATTGAAATAAGGTGGTTTAAGAGTTCTAAAACAAAAACAAAAAATAGGCGCACAAATAGAAACACACATATAACACACATAACAACCTGCTATGCTGAATTTACCTGAGTCTAACCAAGACCAAAACCCAGCTGCACTGTTCAAAAGGATCTCCCAAAGATGGAAAACATCAGACCGTGAAGGTCAATCTCAAACATTGAACAACACAGCCTTGAACAGAGCAGTAGGTGCACTCTGCATCCAATTAAAATGACACATCCCCACTGTCAATGGGAGTGAGCACATTCAATGCTCTCCATAGTGTGTGAGGGAGGACAGCACAGAGTGAGCCTGAACAGCAGTGCTTCCAGTCAAGTTCATTATGTGAGACTGAACAGTGTACTGGGATGAATGACTCTGCTGCTGGGGGTTCAGAAAATAGAGCAATGTTCTTCTCATGGCTTTCAGAAAAACAAGATAAAACCTCAACAAAACACATATCCTCCTCACAGACAAGATAAAACCTTAACAAAACACATATCCTCCTAAGATAAAACCTCAACAAAACACATATCCTCCTCACAAACATAAAAGTGATCTCCAAGAAAGAGTTTCACAGTAAAATATTCAGGTCTTTTGATGGAGTAATAGACATCTAATAACTGACTTTTGCTTATTTGGTCAAATATGAAAAATGGCAACATTAAGTGCAAAATGTTGTCAATTATCCTCTAGCATGGAGCAGATTTTCTCTTTCATACAACACGCTTTCCTCTATTTTCTTGAAACTGGGCCAAACCTCAAGTAAAAAGAACAAACTAATGCAAACACAAGCACAATTCAGGGTGAAAGAGCCCATTCCATATAATGGCTACAGAGATTTAATCAACTAAAAGTGATTATTAAGTGATTGTGGATGAGATTACGAGAAAGAATCCCCAATTACCTTAACTCATGTGCTACCTTCCGTGTAAATCCAAAAAATAACTCTTTGTGATAAGGTTGTGGTTTGGGTACAGAAGAGCAATTTCATGGCAAAATGGATGCCAAAATAAAATCATGCAAACAAAACTACACACAGGAGACAAAACCCCAACTGCACCAATGCACTTTTTTTTGATTCCTTGCAGACCTGAAAATACCCGACACGGTTAAACTCCAAAAAATGAACTGGAGCCCGACCAAAAAAAACATTGCGACTGCTTTTTTTGGCAATTACATTCAAGGCCAAGGACATTAAAAGAATTAGGAGCCTGAACTGCCTAAAACCATTTGGGATTGTTAGTGCCTAATCAATTTCAACCCCCCCCAAAAAAACAAGGCTCTTCCTTGAGGTCACCTAGTTTTTTCCTTACACAGCAATAGAGTCCTGGACATCTATTCATACACTGACACACCATATACATATATATTTATATACACATATCCCTTGGTGCTGTTTGTAAAGTCCTTTACCATGTAAGGCCCTCTGCCCTGGTAAATGGAAACATCTGCTACCTTCAAGTGAATGTGTTCACAAGAATGTGTTTACAGACGGACAAACACAGGCCTTCACGACAACACCTTGTGCATACTATCTGTCATGCTGGCCCTACATGAAAAAAAAATGCACTTCTTCTTTGGCTTTCTCATGAAAGTTAAATTGTTTGGAGCAATGGAGAATATTTATCCAGGAGAAGATCTTAATTGGTTCCCTTGAATTTACAACTAAACTAGCACAGCCCTATTTCCCCCCCCCCCCAAAGATCATGTGCTGAACATACTGCGCCCCAGGGTCCGGTCCTCCACTGGTTGTCTGCTGAGGGCACATTCCAGCTGCTGTGGCCGGGGTGGCGTCCGGGGTCCTGTGGATATCCGTAGGGCTGATCGTTGATACGCTGGCGGTGGTAGGTGGAGGGGCAGGGTGCAGCGGTGCACTCTTGTTCCGTCGCAGGCTTCTCATCCGGGTCACAGAAAGACTGGTCTACCGGCTGGTGGTAGTTAGAGCAGACCACCTGCCTGGTGGTTCTTCCAACGCCACAGGTCACTGAACACTGGGGACGGAGAACCAAGGAGTAAGAAATGATTAAGTAATGAAAAATAATTTAATATTTTCCTCTAATTCTGACAATTTTCAAGTGCTAGATATCTCCCAAAGGCAGACATTCTTTAAGATATAGATTCAACTTTATAGTCTGCATTTCTATTAAAACTATGTAATAAAGTGATGTGATGCTATGTGACTATATGAGTGGAATACTTTGCAAAACTTTAGCAGATTGCCTGCCACGTATTGCTTCATGATGTGAAGCCTTGTGATGTGACGCCCCATCACAAGACTTAACTGTGAATGCAATCGGAGTAGAGATCTACTAAATATGACATGAACTTAATAAGACTTGAAACTTTAAAACTTTGTCCTCTGAGAAATTTAATTTGGTCTTTTACATCTAAAGCAATGCCAATCCCACCACCTGTCTTTTGGTGACATCATCCAGAGTTCAGGCTCTCCTGTCATAGTCACATTCAGGAATCAAAACTTAACTGTCCAAGATCACAGCCGTACTTAGAGCCCATTTTGTTTCAGGGTGATTTTAACATTGTCTGGGTGATTACTGAAAGTCTCTGCAGTGGAAAACATCTGTATTGATTGGACACAGAGTTGGATGTTTTTTTTTTTACTCACAGGAGACCACTCCCCGGCACGCCATTGGCCACAGGGGCTGAAGCAGGCCGAGGACTCCGGGGGCCGGGGCAGGTGGGTGCAGTGTGACTCGTCAGCGACTCCTCCCTGGGCATCTCTGCAGCTGACATAACGCGCCCGCTTCCCTTTGCCACAGGACACCGAGCACTGGAGGAGACGCAGATACAAAAAGAGCTGAGATCAATATTTGTCTTATGTGGAATTTAAAAACATTTGTATCGTGTGGTTGTTAAAGAGATGCTATTAACTGTCTACTTCTCAAGACTCATATTATCATGAGGTAGAGTGTGACAATTTGGAAAATGCACCACAAAATAAACTGGTTGTGAGTGCCATGTAAGCTGTGCCGTACAATTGTTTTGCAAACTGGCAGCCCACAATTGTAATGAGAGCATATTATGTTGTGTACAATACATATCATGTATCTATGGGTCTATTGTACCTGTTGTAGACAGATAATTACCCAGATACCTTATAGTAAAAAGTGACATTTGTAAAGCTGCAATTATGTTAAATTTGAATTTACTAAAAGGCCCTTTGTTTCTTATAAAATTGAATAAATGAATAATAAATATATTTGACTTCCTAATGCTTTGATTCATATGTTTCTGTGCAGTGAGACAATGCTTGATCACTTTCTGGGGGTTAAATATTTCTCACCATAATGCAAAAATAACAATTCAAGATTCTTGTATTATGATGATATAAATATATAAATAATAAATCTTATCAAAGATCTTGTCAAACCCAATTTGCATTGAAATGAATAAAAACTTGATTCAATGGCCTTGATGACAAATAAACCTGGGTTCAGGGTGGTTTGTTTGATGCTAGTAAGTTCCTCTAGATGATTAAATATTTAGCTTGCATGTAGAGGATTTTTCCAGCTCAGTTATACTTCCTGAACATCAGTGCTCATATTGCAAAAAGTAACAGACATGTCTTCCACTGCAACAGATTTTGTGGATTCTTTACCTTGTGTTACAAATAAAGGCGTTTATGATTTTATCTACCGCTGCTGGTGTCCTGAAGTATCTCCCTGATCAACTTACAGCTGCTCACTCTATTGTAGCTGTTCCCCTGCCATCTTAAAGCGACATCACAGTAAACATTTCTGAGGGGATGAATACCTAATGCAATCAGATGGCTCCAGCACAAACCGGCATGTTAATATCCCTCTCATATCAATGACTCTCTAAAGAGGATAGCAGTTCCCTTGCTCGAGGGGATTGTATGGATGTGTATGTGCCCACTTGGTGTGTGTATTGTGTGTGTGTGTGTGTCTGTGAAACCACACTGGCGCTTGCCTCTTTGACATGTGAGCTCACATCGACTTTCAGATTGACAGACGGGGTTCAATCTCAGAAACCGTAGACTCGTGTTTAGATGAAATCTGGTTTTCATTTGCGACGAGTAACAATGCAAAGTATCAGAGAGACAGAGGGGCCTCTCAGCCCAGACAGTGGAGCCTGTGTGTGTGTGTGAGTGTGTGTGCCCATATATGTGTGTGTGTGTAGATGCAGCGGGGGGTAAAAGAGACAATGCCAAAGAGGATCATGGTCCTGTACATTATGTGCTATCGGAAGGAATGCTGGGATAAACAATAAAGTTGAATACGTCAATCTAGTATTTGCAAACACCAATGCAGGAGAGCCGTCATTACTGGAGTGTGGTTTCCTTCAATTACACACACAAATAAACACACACACACACACACACACACACACACACACACACACACACACACACACACACACACACACACACACACACACACACACACACATTTATTTAGACAAACTTTTTCATCAGTATTCTCAATTTTCACTCTTTGAGAGGTAAATCAGATTATAAAGCCCAGCAGACCATTTGTCTCACGCTACACACAGAAAGATGAACGGAACAGTACAAGGATTTGTTTACCGTTCAACAAAAAAAACGCTTCGCTCTTGTTTATTCTTTGGACTGTATAAGGTAAACCCACAGACTGTAATATGCTCTGTCAGACCCAATAAACCAAATTAGTTTCCTTACCGCAGTCCAGGAGCCATATCTCCACTGGGTCAGGAGTTGAGCGGAGTTGTCGGGACGAGGTGTGCTTTGAACGGGAGAGGCCCACGGACACGCCTGCATCTCACAGTCCTACAACAACAAACATGCAAATACAGAGTTAATTTACCATAAATAATGTCTAAACATATTTCATGGATCTAGGTTTAGGATGTCTTGTAGTACCATCTTATACAATGTCTGTGAGTAACAACAGCTGAGACAGATATCAGTTGTCTGGAGCCTTAAAGCTCATCAGTCCAACAACATCTGCATCCCTCATTGAGTCCATCAGTGTCTCATGTAATACACTTTAACCACTCAGGTGAAGTGTGCTGCAGCCATAATGTTTGTGTAAACCTTGATGAAAAATTGGGCTTTGGGTCAAAACTAAGCAGAAGAGGCAAGTCTTTAAAGAAGCTGCTGATGTTAATCAACTTTTAAAGTTTGTAGTTAAGGTCATCATAGACAAGAGCGTGACAAGAAAAATGACAAAAACTAAATTCACGTGGTTAAATCACCCTGTTACGCTTTGGTTTTCCTGCTGACACCTTTACCGCTTGGTTCAGTTCTACGGCTCTCATCCTACTCCTTTGCGGCCGCAGCAGGCAGCTGTTCTCTGAAACGTTCTACGGCTTTCTACCTGTCCAGTTAGCAACTAGCTAAAGAACATAGCAGAGTACTTTATAGTCAGATATTTCCCTCACAAGAGTTAGTGGAGGCTTAAAACAGCGGTTAAAAGAAATGTTGGAAGGAAATGTAAAAGTAATGATGGACTAATCTTTTTTTTGCAGCTTTTTTTCCCCCATTGTTCCCCTTTCCCGATTTACAAAAAAAATAATCACTTATTGCTGCTTTTTGGCGCTATCTTGTAGGATTGATTTAAAGGTTGGCCTAAACTCTTTGGTCAAAACTGATTTAAATATTGCATTTCTGGTCACAGTTCTTTATGCTAGCACAAGCATATTCTGAACTGTCAAAGAGGACCCTTCTTATTGTAAACGACTCATTGGACAATTAAATCAGGGTGAAAATACCCAGTATAATCTTCCTTACAACCAATTATAATGAGCCTCTTGTCTAGTCTGCATCTGGATCTCAGATGATGCTGTATGTAGCATTTTATGACTTGCATTTCATTTCTTTATCCCAAGAGGAAATCACAGACTCTGACACAAATAAGTGTGAACCTGAGATGTTTGTGTTTGGAGAGAGTATGAGCAGTTAGTAACAGTTATTTAGTTTTACCTGACTGTCTCTAGGCCTTGCTGCAGCGTTGCACTCTCTGTCGTCTACTGTGTCACCGTAGCCCCCCGACACACACCTAACAGCTCTCATCTGGTAGCCATGGCCACAGGTCACTGCACACTGAAAGACAAACATACACACACACACACACATATATAAACACAAGAAGAGAGAAGCCCGGTCAACCAAAAGCTATCTCAAACTCTATCTAAGTGTGCCAAGGTTGACATCTTAGACGGGGCCTCAGTCAAGATTCAGCTCAGCAGAGCCTGGGTAAGACCGACATGCGCACACACACACACACACACACACACACACACACACACACACACACACACACACACACACACACACACCACACACACACACACACACACAAATAGCACATGCGTCCACATACACATCCATATTCTTAACTCGACCCTTTACCCAAATTCTTAACTCACATATGAGGGCGATCCGGCCACATTCAGGTACAACACGAGAGCGGAGGAAGTGCCACAGGAGAGGTTTATTTGAGAAGTAAATTAT
The DNA here is from genome assembly GCF_027596085.1 of Anoplopoma fimbria. Lineage (NCBI taxonomy): Eukaryota > Metazoa > Chordata > Actinopteri > Perciformes > Anoplopomatidae > Anoplopoma > Anoplopoma fimbria. The sequence continues at coordinate 20,416,737 of NC_072467.1, forward strand.
AGTTACACAGGCATTAACGACCTGATATATTCCAGCTCTGTAAATACAACTATCTGACTTCATACAAACATGTGGGGGGGCATTAGACCTAAATGTATAAACTAGACTATGAATGGCCATTCATACGTGTTTCATTCAATTTGTGCAGGGCTGAATCTATACAGAAATATTTGGAAACTTAGAAGTTTGAATACATAGGAAGGTGTGTGTGTGTGTGTGTGTGTGTGTGTGTGTGTGTGTGTGTGTGTGTGTGTGTGTGTGTGGCTCAGGTTTAGTCTGACAGGATATGAGGGCAAAGTGAAAGCACCATGGAGGAAATGGCAGCTGGAGTCAGAGCACACTCCTCCGTAACTTGCCGGTATATCAGGTAACACACACACACACAAACTTGAAATATACACCGTCACTGCTACACACCACATTCTCTCTCTGTGACGACACACACACACACACACACACACACACACACACACACACACAGAGTAACAGATCCGAGTCAGAATCCTAGACAGCAAGCTACACATGAAACCCATTTCCTAAGGGAAACACTGCATGAAGTCGCCTCGCCCCACCGTGTCTATATCTCATCTGTGTGTATGTGTGTGTGTGTGTGTGTGTGTGTGTGTGTGTGTGTGTGTGTGTGTGTGTGTGTGTGTGTGTGTGTGTGCGTGTGTGTGTGCAGGACTCACCGCTCCCCAGACGCCGACCTGCCAGGATGCACAGTCGGGCTGCTCACAGCTCCCCACAGCGGGAGGTTTGCTGGACGGGTCGCAGAGGTGCTCGCTCAGCTTTTCCTCCCCGGCTCCCATGCTACAGGACACCTGTCTGTGTCTCATCCCCTTACCACAAGTCACCAGGCACTGGGTGGCAAAGGTAGGTGTGGGAATATGGTAAAAATAATGTAGAGAAAATGTAATTAATATGAAAATATGCATGAGGGCGTGACATTCCCCTGTTATGAAAATAGCTGACAGCACACCCCCATTTCTATAGTAAAAACGCCCTTAATATCTTAATATCTAAAACATCTAAAATGATCATAGAGGGAAGAGATCATATTATGCTGACTTTATTGTAAAGTGCTGAAGCATAGTTTTCTTACTGTTATTTTGTCAAAGTTTGATGACTTATGCTTTGGAGTCCATTTCCAAGGACTAATAAAGACGTATTCAAACAGACGTATTGATGTTTTGTATGTGTGGTTGTGTGTTTTGTATGTGAATGATAGTTCCCCACCTCACTCCACTCGCTAAGGGTCCACTTGGGACACGGCTGGTCGCTGCAGGTCTCAGTGACCACCCTCTGGTGATCGTTGCACTCCCTGTCCACCAGCCGTCTACCCAGGTTGTTCATGCAGTAAGACTCTCTGCTACGGCTCCCACGTCCACAGGTCTTAGAGCACTGTACACAAGAATACGTTCAACATGTTCAGCCCATTTAATCGAGTGTTCATCTACGGCATACTTTCTTCAATAATGACATGATAATGAAATTAAAGTGCAAATCAGAAATATTCGAGGAAAAAAATGTAGATTTGTTTCAGTCCAAAGGTACAGCATACGTTATATATATGTTGAACAAAAAATGAATGCACATAACCGAGGTCTGACAGCATCTTCTAGTTTTCATAATGGATTTCTTAGGTTTTTTAGGAGTCTGCTTACACTAATATTTAACAATGATAGGCTAATTAGGCCTAAACAAATAATTGTTTTATTGTATTTCAAAGTCTGGCACCACAATATCTGCTTAGAAAAAACTCAAAAACTGGCCATATAAATGTAGTTGATGACCCTTTAAAGGCAGTTTATACATTATCAGACATTAGAAATGTATAATAATATATAGATAATTACAAAATATGTCTCTAATTGGACAAGGTCCTCTCTTTTTTATTTTTTTATTTGCAATGAGTCTGTATGGCCAGCATATCTAATCCATTTCTTCCCCTGACTGTACCTGTGACCAGGCGCTGTACTGCCAGCTCTTCAGCAGACAGTCCCCATGGCAGGGCTCTCTGGTCTGAGGTTTGGCGGCGTCTCCACAGTTGCTGGCCTCCATCCTCTCACTCTGTCTCTTCATCAGGCTGTACTTCATACACTGGACATCCAAACTGCGGTAGCCGGGGCCACACTTAGCAGAACATTCGCTCTTCCCAGCGACGTGCCACCTGTGTGAGAGGAAAATGTTTTTTTTGTTATAGAAAAATGTTTGGCTTAGTGCGCCCTGTTGGAATTTGTTTTGTGAGTGCACATGTGTGTGTCTTTATGCATTGATGCGCACCTGACTTCACATTCAGTGTTGCAGGGCTCAGCAACAGCAAGAGGACGAGGTAAATGTTCACAGCGTTGGTCCGACACCTCGAGGTGATCGCTCTTACGCACACACACCACCTTTCGTCTTCGCTCACCTGCACACACACACATGCACACAGACACGTGGGGAGAAAAGCAAGGTACAAATCAGATAACATCTGGCAGACAGCTCAATGGCAAAATATCACATTTCTTCACCTTTAACAAGTCTGACCAGCTTTCTGACATCCAGTCTTTCTTCATAATTGGCCTCTCCTTAGGGGGCAATGTCGGACTTACAACCCACAAATACATCTCTTTACTGGATCCCACTTTGCCCTCTGACCCACTGGGAGCCTGACTAGCTTGCTTCTAAAGGAGAAATTTGAGGGGCTTAGTCGGGTTAAGGGCCAGGCGAAGGGGAAGGTGTCGGGCGATGAGATTGGCCTGGGTCAGATTGGGGTTGCCAGGAGGGGGATTTATGGGAGGAAAGGATGAATGAGTCGGGTTTTAAATACAGAGGTGAGTTTATGTGATGCAAGAGAAATGCTAATCCTAATGTGCCCTGACACTTGTTTTCATGTCCATGTAATACGACTTTGTGTAATAAGAGCTCTAAGACACATTATGGTTCATGTAAATTACACACTTGTCACTACATTTTTATAGTTTATGTCACGAGTAGCTGTAAAACGCGTGACAGTTAGTGCACACGGCTCTACATACCCCACACTCCATATACCCCTTTATTCACAAGAACAAATTTTCCATTTTGTAAAATAACTTTGGGCCTAAAAGTACATTAAATATGTACTCACGTGTGTATCAGAACTTCACAACATCTCCTCGATATTTTGTGCAATTTTAAAGTTTTTTCCACTAAAGCCAAAAGAGAAACAATCATATTCTTCATGTGTGTAAAATTTTGAAGCCAAGCTGAGGTCTTACCCTGACAGATGCGGTTGCACTCGAGCCAGGAGCCTGAGGGATCCCACACAAACTGCTCCCTGTGTTCCTCGATAGGTATGTTGAAGGAGTAACGGACATCTGGGTTGTAGAGGTTTCCCACACACAAGACCTGTGGAAACAATGGTGGGAAAGACAAGGTTAAAAGACTTAACAGTGCTAACCTTATTTTGTCTAAGTCCACACAGAGATATCACCCTTTTAGGCAGATATCTAGCTCAGCATTTTGGTAGGTTAGAAGACAGTAAACTGTTACTGGGAGAGATGTAGATATCAAGACAAAAGGAGGAAAAACAGAGGAATATACAGTATAACAAAGTAGGGATTAAGTAATTAAATACCTGCAGAATGAGCTCGTCCTCGATGCGGTCGGTGCAGTTTATGCGCTCCACCTTTGTGTCCGAGCCGCTGTAGTCGATGACGGTTCCCTTGAAGGTGATTTCCCTTTTGAACATGGCCACCACAAAGTTCCCATTCAGGAGAGCGTTGGACTGGCTGTCAGATAATGCTGCAATAAGAAAACGGACACAAACCATAAATGACGCAGAGCTCCAAATGTGAAGGAAGTCAGCACAAGTAACGTTTGGAATGTGTGGTTCTTGCAGATTTGGGAATGTTTATGAGATGTGGCACTTATTATTTCAGGCTATACGTTCAGTAAACTGTCCTCGGGCTGCCAAAATATTGTTTCGCAAAGCCAGTGTTGCAGGGGAGGTATGTTGAAACGCTGGGGACACTAAATTGCAATTATTTGGAGTTAGACTGCGTGACTCTTGGTAATGACTGACATTGTAAGGCAAACAAACGATCTCCACTGAGTGCAAATACAAACAAGTACATACAAATACACACACAAATAACACACAGGAACACATGGATAAACACTGAAAGTTGGCAAACTAGCACATAAACCCAAAATGAACACTGACCACCCCTCTTTTTCTCTCTCTCTCTCTCTCTCTCTTTACCTCGAACATTTTTGTTCCAAGAAACATGCAGTTAATTACGATCTGAAAGAGCATGATTAAACAATGTATGTGATTAAATCCCTAGCAGCATCTTTGTTTACATTTAAGTCTACACATTGTTGGATGCCAGCTAGTTATCTTTTGCTCGAAGACGTGGTTTTGAAAATGATCTATGGACTGTGGTTGTCATCACTGACGTTTTGCAGAAATGGAAAAAAAACAAAACAAAAAAACAATGCCTTAGAAAATGTGCAGACCCACAGCTACAAACACAGAATGAACGTAAATATACTTGAACAGCTTGAAGCTTTATTAAGCCTGGTACTGACCAAAGAGACGCTTATTCTGAAGCCTTTTTTCAAGAAAAAAATAAACATCTTATTGCTTGAACAGTAGGAAAGAAAAAGAGTTAATGTGACACAGTGGCACATTATAAGATAAAGTTTGTTTTCCAGTACACAGGCTGTTTTAAATAGCTGTGCATTTTGATACAGCATAGAGGAAGGAGTGGTTCTTAAATAGGTGATGAGCCACTATGTGCTCCCAGGACAGCTTGAGCTCTGAGTGACGGACTACTTTATAACTTAGAAAGATCTTCTTTCATTTGGTGTTGTGATGATGACAGTGGAGAGCACTGTCTTTTTATTACATCTCTTCAAAACCTTCCGTAGATGTTTATTTAATTGACCCTAGAAACCACAGCAAATGCTCAGTTTCATTTTTATACGTTTCATACTCTCTCAGTGAATACATAGCTTTGTCATCTAATACTTGCTTTAGACCCAAAGAGTGCAAAGACTTCTTGAACCTTAGCACCGTAAGTAGGTGAGTAAAGTTTCTCAACAGCAGCTTTCTAGAGCAGACTTCACAAAGTGCTTATACACAATAAAATAAATAAGAAAGATATGAACAAGAGACACAATTTAGTAGCAACAAAAGACAAGAGAGACAGTAATTCATTAATGGATTATAAATGAATAAATAACACTGAGCAAAGGAAAATCAAATAGGTGTGGGTTGAGCTGCTTTCTAAAGGTGTCCACACTGTCCAGGAGAGATCTTCAAAGTTAAGGAGCCACAACTTCAAAAGCACAGTTTAATTTATTTTTGGTCATGAAAAAATGATGTCTTCACACTGTATGAAAAAAAAACAGGGCGTTGCAAATACCGACCATGTTTAATACAGTCACCACACTCGCCCAATGTGTGGTTGTGGCACTCGGCAGCAGCGGGAGTGAAGCTTTTCACAGCGGCATGGCAACGAGGCCCTGCCAGATGTGTTTTCTCACAATTTGACTTAAAACATCTTGAACCTGACTTGAACCATCTGAAAATGGGCGCCCGCCCTCACAACATAGGCAAAACTTTTCTCTGTTTTTTTCCCCCTTCTCTGTCTGTCTGTCTCTCTCTCTCTCTCTCTCTCTCTCTCTCTCACGTGCACACACAACACAAACACACACACACACACACACACACACACACACACACACTCTGAGCCCGGTGGGTCCATCTAACCCTATACCCCTATATCCACTTTCATGCGGCCTGGACTCCACATGCCTCTAATTAGCACCTATTGCTGCCTCATTTATCTTTCTCAGGGGCTGACACTCCATTTGCTTTCCCAACCAACCCCTCTCTGCCATGACCAGATGGACCAACGCCCCTCCTTGGTTTCCACCATATACACTCAGTACAAATGACAGTTTCCTTTCCTTTATGAAAACAGTTTGACAACAGTTTGGCCCACGTTTCCGTACCCTCCTTCACTAAAAGCCTGCCTCTACAGCTCTGGGTCAAGTCTGGGTGGTTTATGGTCATGTTAGGGGATAATGGCATTGACCTACGAGATGAGAACTGAAGGGGTTGTAATGTATACATGTTATTAGGTTGGACTGCTTCCACTTTGGGTTGATTCTCCCAAGAAAACCTGCAAATTCGATACAGCGTTGCTTTAAATCAAATGGTTGCAGTGACACACTGACACTAACACACACACACACACACACACACACACACACACACACACACACACACACACACACACACACACACACACACACACGCACACTCACACACACACACACACACACACACACACAGCACACTCACCGAGGTAGTTGTCGTCCTCTGGCTTTCCAGAGTAGCTGACCTGTTTGATATCAATGTTGGTGGCGCCTGCTGGGATCCGCACCACTGTGTTGTAACCTGAAGAAGAAAAAGATGGAGAAGGAGAACACGGAAAGTTACACAACTTTTATGAAGTCTCAAAAGGGAACAACGTAGCCACAATAACAGCAGTGAGTGGTCCCACCTTGATTTTCATAATAGCTTCACTATGCTACACCAAATCCCAGTCAAGGGAAGTCCGGTTCCAACCACTGGGGATTTAAATGTCACACTTGGAAAAATACAAAAAAAAAAAAGGGCTAGTCCTCTCAAATAACCTGAAGGAGGCCTTGTTTTAGTCTCAGAGGCCCGACCGTGAAATGATATGTAATTATTCCCTGGACCTACCTTTGGCCTGTAATTACTACACCGGGCCTGTTGTCCCATGATAAACTAACATACAAAACGAGTGAGCATGAGGGAGAGGGAGCATGTGAACGCCAAGACGTGACAACAAAAATGTGAAGATAGAGACTGAACAGGAGGCAGGGTATGAAATAGGGTGTGTACGACATTTTTTTGGAACCTCTCCGTAGCAGCAAGTATCGGAAACGATCTTATGACACTGAATCCTTGTTGAGATTTGTACTCTTCTTTACTAAAAAACTTTGATTGTCCTGATTTGTATTTAAATACCCATCGTGCCAATTCTAGGCTGCACTTTGTTCAGGTAAAGTTTTTTAATACAGTTTAGACATCATTCAACATTTGATCAATTAAGCTCCCTCTTATTTAAAATAAATAAAGATTTTTTTCCAAGTAAGTGCAATAAGGTTTTGAAAAAAAAGGTAACATTTTGGTTCTGACACAGAGTTATCATATCGAGTATCAAAAGATTTCTAACGATACCAGTTCTTCTTGAGGGTGTAGTTGCTACAGATTCTGCACATTATAATAAACATAAATTCAATCACAAATGTAATCTTTTATGGTTAAAAAAAGGAGCTAGCAGATGAGACACAACTCAAACACAGTTACTTTTTAACTGCTATTTAATCAGATGAGTAGGAACATATTATTTTATGTATTACAGGGGGAGAAAGTTTCATCCATAATGTACCGACATCATGATGAGCAGCTGTTTGGATGACACCACAACTTTGAGTACTCAGGCCATTTTGTAAAACCAATGAAATCCAGTAAAAGACGAGATTACCACGGGTGTATTAGTGGATGTTACGTACAGTTGGAGACCAGTATTATTCACTCGGTTCTTTCATTATGAGAGTTCAGCTTGAGAATTTGGCCTTCCAACTACTTATTGCCGCCTTCAAAAAAAAAAATCTAAACTGAATGGCATTAGAGGAAAGTTGTGGGTTGATGTCATATGACGGTTAGCCTGACACCTTGTGCCACTCGGGGGCAGCACTTGGTTTACATATCTACCTCTCATCAGCCATGTTTATTTTCTCTTAAACACACACACACACACACACACACACACACACACACACACACACACACACACACACACACACACACACACACACACAGCACACACACACACACACACACACACACACACACACATACACATAGACACTGTATGGTCATCCCAAGCCATGTAAACCATGACTGAAAAAAAATTCCGTTTGAGGTCATACTGTAAAGGAAACTATTACAACTACTACTATGCTACTATATTCCTACACAATAAACCCTTTACACCACAACTCATAAATCTATAAAAAACATATTGTGACTGTTTTATGTGTCATGTCAAACTCCCTGACTAAACACTGAGGACAGGAAGAGCTCATTAAAAACACAGGGGCGTATGAGCTTCAGAAACCGCCGACATGGCCCCCCTCTGAGGAAACATGCTATCCACAAGCCATCTGAGGGCCCCCGAGATCCCGCAGCTTAACAAATGACCACACACACAATCCTCTGCCACCACAGAGTGACCCAGGGATGAACAGTGAACACATCACCCCGGGGGAAAAGAAACAACCGTACTGAACTTAGGGAACGCTGGGGTTTACCTCAAACATGCTTCCCTCTGCCACTAGCAAGAAACAAGATGATGTATTAATAGTCTGCAGAGGAAAATTAGAAGGCGTCACAAGCTCAAACTGATGCAAGCTGTCAGACAGTACCGACTGAGTTGATGACAAACATCTGCTTGCTTTGCATTTACTGTTATTAGATTATTTTTCCCCATTCTGAAACATTTCACCTCCAAGTTAGTTTTTCTTGTTTCCATGGTATGCTCTAATTGATTTAGCATCAAGTGAAGAAACCAGAAAATATAGGAAATATAAGCCTGTATCAAGTCCATTTGTACATCCAGGTACAGCTTTAAGTCTTAATTTACTTGAAACTTGACAATCTAGGAAGGCAAAACCCAGCAAAAACATCAGTGTCATGTTTGTATGTGTTATAATACTAGAAAAAAAAGGAACAGGACAGCAAAAGACTATAGAAACGACGTTAAGAAGTATAAACATACAAGGAAAGAGTTCAAATGCTGTGTCTGTTCAATGGTCCACATCCAGAAACTTTTACAATTTACTAATGAAGATGTAACTTTACTTAGACTTTCCCACAAAAGACCCCAAAAAAATAAAAACCGCTCTGGTTTGAATTGAATAGAGAGACAAAGAATAGACTAAGAAATAGAGAGACATCAAACAAGAAAAGGACAAAAGAGTTTAAAGACAGAAAGACAGGCCTAGACCCATGAGCAGAGCGATATCCTGCCTGGGCTGCACTCCCGCTCGCGTTCATTTTATTAAGGTCAAGCCAAAATTTCCAGGGCTTGTCTCATTGCCGGGGTTTGGTTCAATACAGTCCTCAAACCCTGTACCCCCAATAGCTCACAAAAAGAGTGCAGAAAGAAAGCAGATGGATAGAGACGCTCAAGCTCAGCGCCAAACTAATGCGGAGTAAACATGTTGGGGGCCACACCCAGGGCTTTTATGCTAATGCTTCTGTTGTTTTGTTGCCCAGACCTGAAAAAAAGGATTGGATGCAATCAGGAGTTGGCCCGCGCTGAGGCTACGCATTATGCAGGATAGTTCAAAAGGGGTGATGTCAGGTTTGTGTTTGCTATCTGGAGACCTGAGAGGTTTAGATCACTGTGTTAATCAGTTTCTAAAGCTTTTGCAGAAGATTGGTACTCTGCATTTCTTCCCAAATCTGGCTAAAGCACGTAACGTTGTTGAAAATCAGGCTTAATATTTTAAGCATTACCAGACATGACATCAGCACCTAATACGCGTTGCAGTCACGTGGAACTGAAGCCTTTCTCAGCTCATCTTTGTTTACTGCGTGTCGGATAGTTGCTCTGCAGAAGCTGCTGTCATACAGTATGTTTTATAGCAACACCTTTTTTTGACAACAGTCTGCTATTAGTGTACCGTACATGTAATCTGAGCGGCGTGACTTACCATACTGAGCATCGTTGAAGGTCCCTGCCATGGTTTTACATGACGAGTTGTCGCCGCCGCACACTCCACACTTGTCATTCCTGGCCTTGGAGTTGAGGACGTGGTCGCAGCCTGCTTGCTGAAGAAGCACAGAAGTAGAGAAGATAGACATTTGTGATTTTATGTAAACCATACTTAAAAAGAGCAAAACTTTTGCACACCAGTAGGACGACAAGTGCGTAGAAGAATAACCAAGGTAGACCTTCTATAAAACACACTTGCAATAAAACATACTGCATGTCAGAAGGTCTACGTACCGAAACGTTGTGACTGAAATATACCCATATGCAAGTGAAGAAGACAGTGTGCAGGAGTTTTTTGTTATATAATGTAAACCATACTTAAAAATGATTAGTTTGAATGTAAACTTTTCACTGAAAACTTAAACTCCACCCTTACAATTAACTACAAAATGTGAATCATGTATAAGTATGACTAGGCTGACAGCGTTAGTTTTAGTTTTTTGTCTGCAACTGATGACAATTAAATCATGTGTGTGTGTGCGTGTGTGTGTACATAGGTTGATTATACCCTGCAGAGGCCTTGAACACAGATGTCGTAGGTATCCGGTCCACATGGCGTGCCGTCGGTGACGCGGTCCTTCAGCTGATAGTACGCCGTAGTCCCAGCCACCCGGCAGAAGAGCTTACAGCGATCCTTCATTAGTACTGCATGGAGAAAGAAAACAAACAATGGAAAAAGTTGGACTATAGCTAATGTGATTATTGAAATTAAAAATCCTGAACAATAACAAGATGAAAGGCCTCAAGATGACTTGCACATGCTGATGAAACAAAACATATTTTTGATCCTTTACCATCTTTTTTTGCGAAGTACATAGGAAACTTGCTGAATTTGCCACATTGGTATCCATTGTTTGGAAGAATCATTTTGTATCTGACAGCGCACGGGCTCCGGGGCTTGGCCTGTTTGCTTGTGTAGCATCAATTACATAAATGAGTCACTTGCAGTAACTAAGACAAGGTGGTCTTTGCCAGATGGTAATGTCATGTAGTTGAGCAGGGCATCTCAGGAAAGAAATGAGATTTGGCTTGAGGAAGGAACTCTCTAGTCAAGTAAAGATTTAACCCTTGCAGCTCTTATCGTGGGTTTGCAAGATATGACAGAGGAAAATGACACACCCACAGATAGACTCTAACTCTTTTCCCCTGATGTATTAAAACTGCATTATATTGAAAAGCAGTAGATACATAGACATCACGATTTTGCACGCATTGGCCTTCACATCCCTCCCACGCACAATGTGGTGTGCAGAGTTTTTGTTAAATGCACCAAACATACTGTATCACTGGCTTCAAACTACATTGTATAGTTGAATGTAAATAGTATCCGTCTTTGATGTCGCCGCTCAGGTTACCACGCAACATTCAAATGACATGCTTTGGGATTACATCGGTGTACTCACTGCCGCTGTACTTGGGGACCCAGCGGACGGTGGGAGGTAGACCGTTGATGTTGAAGTGCTTGCCGTCAAACTGAGAGCACTGCTCTTCGCGGAAATCTTTCCGTCCTCGTGGACACGGCTCAGTGTTGCAAGAGCGGAACTTCATCCTGCGACCGACACAGAACTTGCCGCCGTTTCTGGGCCTAGAGCGAGACGAGGCAGATCACTGGAGCTTAATTTCAATTTCCAAAAAACACTTTTGTTCTTGTTTGACTGGACTTTATGACTTCATGTCCACATTGTTTACATTTAAATTCACACTCAGGAAACAAGCGCTCTCTTGATTGGCTAAATGAATCTGACATGCAGGTTTCAAACTCACTTCAGATTGTTTACAACTCTCATTCAGGCATGACTGCTCTCTTTTTCACTGCTTCTCTTTGTGGTTCAGAGTCTAACACATATTAACAGTCCGTAACGGGTGTTGTTGTCATAACAGCCTGATCCTTTCTTACTCAGGCTTGTTGCAGTCTCTGGCGGTGCTCCGGGTTCCTCCACCACAGGACCTGGAGCAAACACTGTAGGGCCCCCAGGGACCCCACTCCCCATGGACTGGCTGCAGGTCCAACTCCTTGTTTACACACATCCCGTGTTTGCAGTACTGCGAATGAACAGACACACAGAAGAAAAAAAAAATGACTGCAATTGCTACAGACCCTGAAGACAAACACAGACTGCAGAGTTAGTGCAGGCACAGCTGGGAGTGGTGTTCCTCTGTTCCTTCTTAATCCCCTGTTTAGATCTCAAGCTATATTTTTGAAAGGAATCCTAATTCGGCTATTGTTTACCCTCGAGGAAGGCGTCCAACTCCTCCAGCTGTCCAAAGAGAAATGGGAGTGGGAAAGGAGTGGCAGGGATACAGACAAAAATAGAGATATTGGAAGACGGGAAGTGTCTATGAGAGAAACCACAAACTGAAATGGACAGTCTGTGGTGGAACACTCCCTCACGTCATGTCAGAATATATGTGGGGGTGTTCTTTTCTTCTAAAAAACATATGATGATATTACTAGCATGAAGTCACACCATTTCCCACATGGGCTCTCTGTTTCGGATGAAGGGGATATAAGCCTGAAGACACTCATCAAAATGAAAAGCATTTGCTATGACACGGAGGATTTGTTTTTTTCGGCTTGGGTTGTAAATACAGAATTACATAATCTCTTTCATACCGTACAGCGGACCGACTTTGTCATAGAAAATAAGGCGCCTGGTATCATACAGTGTGTACCCGCTAACCAACCTTTGCCAAGAAGTGCTAACACTGCTTTCTTAAGCAAAGCACGGCAGGCCCATTTCCCTTTGTGTGTAACCAAATCCCCTTCTCAGTGGCTAAGATATCTGAGGGTCCTGTTCACTGAAAGAATGCAGGACAAGACGGCGTCTGTCTGGGTACGTAGCCAGCCGTCCGGGCTCATAGGCACGGGGAGCAGTGGCACCATGATAAGGAAGAAACTCTAGAGTTGTGATAACAAGAGGAACACAGTTCATTACTGGCTTGTCATCAGGAACTCCCTTCTGCTGTTCAGCTGTCTATCTCCTCAGATACAAAGCTTTTAAACCTTTCTTTGCAGACACCTCCCTCTCACTGTGTCTCCTCACAGAGATTTGGTCTGTGAGGTTCATGCACAAGTTGTTACTGTTAGAATTGCCAGTTCTTTCCTGATGAGAAATGCAACTACTATCATTTCAACTGGCCACACGCCCGTTCCACTACAAGATATTTAATCCCCTTCTCCAGATAAAAAAAGACTCTGGAGACCTGAGAACAGAACCATGTGAGATCCGCTTCAGTGGATTTTCATAATTACGCTCATAAACCAGGAGGGTTATCAATCAAAGTCATCTCCATGACAATAGATAATCTGACCAGTTTCTGCTTCAACATGAATTCATAATTTACAGCCATTACCTTAGGGGAACACCTGCAAACGCACATAGCCATGCACACAAACATGTAAATGTAAATATACAGAGAATTTGGCACCGCTGCCTTTTACTATCCCGGCCCAGTTTGCCAGGTCTAATGATGGAGTGTAAAGTCTGTGTATTATGACAGACAGGTGTTAACAGCTGCAGGGTAGTGACTAAAACAAAGCACAAACAGTTCCATAATGCAAACCTGGTTTGAGTTTCTTCCTGTCTTGTTCCACTGTAAAAGCAAAATGAGGGCGCTGATCATTTTGTCGGAGCGCAAACAATGGATTTAGAAAACGGGTTAAATAAAAGTGACTAAAAGAAATATAATAAAACATCCACATGAGTGGAAAATGGCTTCCACACCACTAAAAGGCAAACAGGTGCAGTTGAGCAACCTCCTCGAGACAAAACAGCTAAACAATCGGAGTTCATGGAATCGTCAAAGAAAGACTTTTTAAAGAGTTTTCCTAAAATGTTTATTGAGAGTTTTCCTTTGACCAAACAAAGATTTTCTCTCCCCTTATAGCTCTCACATCCCCCTTTTCACACCCCGACTTAGGGGACTGTCAACCGGGACCTGGGCACCCCCTATATACCTCAGCCACCCATCCCCCTTATCCCCTTGCAAGGGCCACGCAGGGACCACCACAGTGCAACCAGGCGGCAGAACCCGAGGAACTGTCAAACACAAGGCGGACTGTCTGTCAGAGAGGACCAAAGCTTGTGTAAGCCTCTGAGGCATTCCACTCCCCCCGCTGGCACCCTGTGTTTACAACCGTTTTGTTTGGCTTGAAAAGGTGATGTGGGTGAAAAGAAGAAAGAGGGAAAAGTGGGAGTGGAAGGAAAAAAACATCTGTGTGAGATGATGTATGTGTGTGTGTGTGTGTGTGTGTGTGTGTGTGTGTGTGTGTGTGTGTGTGTGTGTGTGTGTCTGTGTGAACGTGAGCATGCACATGACTGTCTATTTGTGTGTGTGTGTGTGTGTGTGTGTGTGTCTGTGTGAACGTGAGCATGCACATGACTGTCTATTTGTGTGTGTGTGTGTGTGTGTGTGTGTGTGTGTGTGTGTGTGTGTGTGTGTCTGTGTGTGTGTGTCTGTGTGAACGTGAGCATGCACATGACTGTCTATTTGTGTGTGTGTGTGTGTGTGTGTGTGTGTGTGTGTGACTGTGTGTTTGTGTGTGTGTGTGTGTGTGTGTGTGTGTGTGTGTGAATGTGAGCATGCAAATGACTGTCTATTTGTGTGTGTGTGTGTGTGTGTGTGTGTGTGTGTGTGTGTGTGTGTGTGTGTGTGTGTGTGTGTGTGTGTGTGTGTGTACCTGTGAATGTGCATTAAGTGTGAGAGTGATTGCTCAGAGTCTGGAGGCATCTGGGGGCCACGCTCAATTCCAATTAGCCTCTCTTTTCCAAAGTGCATAACACACACCCTTTGAAAAAAACGCTGAGGTGAAAGGCAAACAAAGCTCAAACAAGCATTAAGGACAGAAAGATTGTCAAAATTTGCCCTCAATTAGGAATGTGGTGAGACATTTCAAGGTCTTGTGAGAGAAAAACCTGTCCAACTGTGACCAGCACGTGTTTCAAATTAGGAATTTCACAAAAACACACGTTGACTCAACAACTCATACCAAGACATGTGCATATCTGAATACACACATATATATATATATATATATATATATATATATATATATATATATATATATATATATATATATACTTTCATGCATTTTGCACATTTTACTGGTTATAGATAAACACTTAATGCACACAGGGAAACTCACACCGTACTTTTGCCACTTTGCTCTCAAATCACACACCAACACGCTAAATAAAGTTTAACCACCTCCGCCATGCAGCCACAGAGAGTAGTCACCAGCATACTAACCCCAACAGTGGGGAGAGTATCTAAGTACAGCAGCATCTGCTCTGAGCTCGTCAGCTGGCTGCTTTGGAAGTTAGTGCCCTGTAATTGCCAGGAAACTGTTGCAGAGAGCACCTCATTTCTGAACCCAAGCCATACATCACTGCAGGAATGAGAAGGCAGAGGACTGATTTAAAAAGCCCTCCGCTCTTTCATTTCAACACGGCCATTTCCAAAAAGGCTTCACCTTTCATGTCGAGGTGTCTTTCTCATGGCTCCGGGTTCGGAGTTCACTTTGGCCTTGGCCTGTTGGAGGGGGGTTGGGCCGTGTCTGTGCCACCGATGAGTCCTCTCCGCAATGCTTAATTAAAAACCTGAAACACCTGCGGTCACCTGTGGACCACCGCCGTTGAATTTCAATAAGTCACGATGCACTATTACAAATCTAATAACTTGACCTGGAGGCGAGAGGCGATAGAGAGCCGTGAAGCTATTCGGTCGTAAGGGATTCTTTGCGTTGCTCTCGCTGGACGGGCAGCGGACTGGAAATAAGTCAAGTGACATCTGTTGTGATAAACTGGATTGACAAAGACTCATTTTTCAGCCGAGGCGTGCATGTTTTCCCTGTTAGTTCCATATTTCCTCTTTCCTTTGAGTTGAAAGGGTTTGAAGACAGGAGGAAGAGGGATGGTATGATGCAACCGTGGCCCCAACCAACCTCTCTTCTCACTATAATTTGTTTCCTATCCTCTTTTTCCTACTCCCCCCCAACACCAACTTTCCAAGAAGTGTAAGGGTTGTCATTAGAGTGAATGAGTAGTTTAGCCCCATCAGCTGTTCCATTCACGTGCACTTCAGAGACACTTTTACTGTCCGTGTTTCTCGCATATCAGCTCTCTACAACTGCTGAGACCCACATTCCTCTTGTTATCTACTAGAAACTTGCCTTCAATCAATATTCCTTTTTATTAACAATGGACTTAATCATTACCTTGATTGTGAAAGGTGTCCTTTGTAGTGACGGAGAGCAGCTATCATCCTGCTATGTTGCTGTGCAGAGATGTTCAGCCTCTTTTAGCTCACTATTTTCTTTTTAAACTCATATTATTTTTTGGTCAACTGGGGAGCAGCAAAATAAGCTGTAAACACAACATTGACATATGGAAATCTTATAAAGTCGATGTTACGTGTAATATCATAAAAGGCAATTGTTTGCTAACACGTCAGCCATAACTGCTTTATAGGGAAATACACAAGTCAGATGTTGTTTGTGTTTTTAATTTTGTAATAATTAATACCTTCTGCTAATAGGCAATGAATACATCGCATTCTATACAATATTTTAATTTCAATAACTGTGTACATACATTTTTGACACATTGTGACAACACAATATGATTGTGCAAATTAATCTCCCTCCTTCAACACAGCCAGCAATGAAAGCTCCACTCACTGGCTACTGGACACAGTAATTCCATGTGAATGCCACAGAAATGTCCGTGATGATGGCAAATCAAAGTGGCAACATCCTGCAAATATCCAGAGATTAGCAGAGAGCGACACTGATTCCAGTCACACAATCCCAAACTCCAGCACACACACACACACACACACACACACACACACACACACACACACACACACACACACACACACACACACACACACACACACATTCACACAAACACCCCGTCCCCACATCATACGACAAGTCTGTCAGGCTGCCAGGGAGCTCCAGCCAACACTCACCGCCTGCGCCAACAGACTCCATTCTGCCCCGGCTTCACTTTTCAAGACCTCACTATCTCACTCTAATTGGCTGAAACCAGAGCAGGTCGTCATTCTTTTCAGAGGAATGCTCTGGAAATCAAAAACAACTTCCCATTTGTTCACTTACACTAACCACTCAATTAAGCCCCGTTAAGAGAATCTGGGAAGCTTTTTGGGGGTTTAACACGTGAAGAAAAAGCTCAGCGAGCAGTCGCCGAACTAAATGAGACGGAAAACTCTTGAATATTTTGTTTTTTTTTCATTTTTCAACTAATTCCCAAAAAGTTGGCAAAGGGGGCTTTCGGTTTAGGCCAAATTCAAAGTGACAATAAAATGGACACACATGAGAACAATAAGAACTTTGGCAACAAAACACCAGTTTATTCAAGCTCTGCCGCCGCTTTTTTCCCTCCGCCACCCACTGAGCAACGACGTGGTGAGAGGCAGCGCAGGGATCTTCAAATGGTGGGGATGTGGATACAGGACTAAGCCCGGCCCGGCTTTGGCTTGACAGGCACTTATTGACCATGCTGGCTGGCCCCTAATCTACACACACACACACACACACACACACACACACACACACACACACACACACACACACACACACACACACACACACACAACACACACACACAACTGTCCATGTGCTTACACGTACATTCAATGAAGATAATTCAGCAAGAATATAAATGCAACACACACACACACACAAATAAGTGCTACATGCATGTATGCACACACAGAAAGCAAAAAGGACACACACAGACGCAGGGTCCTTTGAAGAGTGAGAGGGACCGAAAAGGGGGGGGGGAGTAGGGGAGAAAGAGCAGGAGAAGAGAGGATGGAGGGGAGGGGAGGGGTGGTGGCAGTATTTATAGACAACAAGTGATGGGATGCCCTCGTTAGTGCACGGCCCACTGAGCGAGATGACAGACGCGCCGCCAAAGGTCATGTGACCGCATTACTCACTCCGGCGCCCTGTGAGAGGGCCCGTTGAGCAACAGAGAGGGAGCGAGGGAGAGAGAGGGAGAGGCAGAAGTGGAGAAGCAGAGAGAGTCGGAGGAGGAGGAGAAGGGGAACAGAGGGGGAGAAAACTACCCATGAACCCTGCAGTGCCCGTTGCCCTGTTTCAGCTGAGCTGTATACAAACAAACTTTTTTTTTTTTTTCACTCTTTCATTCAGAGGACGTGCCTTTCTCCCACTTTTTGGGCACTGACCTCAATTACCCGATGCGGTCACAACTTTGTTTCGTAACCCAATTGAACAAAAACTCCCCCCAGCTAGCTGTTCAGAAAGACATACTTTTTTTTTTTTTTTTTTTTTTTACAAGAGATGACATTTTCGTGTAATCGCTAGAATGACATGGCAGGCTTTGGTCTAATGATAGGCCTCCGAAGAGATCTTTAAAGGGGAGCTGTGGTTACTAGGACAATACCTGCTGCTAGTTTCCCCCATAGAGGCCATACATAGTTGTAATCCTCCAGATCTGACACCCCCCCCCACACACACATACATTCCCCCTCAGGGCTCTGCAGACACCTCAGAGCCAGGAGCTCGACCCAAGACCCTGTAAAGCCTTAGACCTGAACCTCATGACTTCTTTGAAGAAGGAATGAGAAAGGAGTCGGCAGAAGAGGCGTGATGGCTGCAGAGCATTAAAGTTGTCAAGGAAAGGAGATGAAGGGAAGAAGAGAGGCACCAAGAGATACAGAGAAAGAACAATGCAACACTGATGCAAGAGAACCAGGAAGAATTATCTGGGTTTGTAGATTATCAGACTTTTGAGGCACACAAACATACTCGCACGCACGCACACACACACACACACACACACACACACACACACACACACACACACACACACACACACACACACACACACACACACACACACACACACACACACACACACACAAACACACCAAACCAAAATACCACATAAAAGAGCTCTTGTATGGGCAGCTCAGTGTCGGTGCAGGTTCTCAATCTCTTTCAACTCACACTCCTTCAAACAGCCCCCTGCATGAGGATGAACCTGGGCCCTCAGCACTACAAACAAAGGTGGGGCCTCCACTCAGACACACAAAGAAATGAAGGAAAACTGTTTGTGTATTTGTTCATATAGAAAACTACAAATAAATATATATATATATCACTATCATTAAAGCATCTCCTTTGAATTGTGTGGATTTATAGGGCTCTAGGGACATCCATGAGTGTTTGTTGGTCCACCACTGTGGTTCGGATCTCAACAAATAATAAATGGGCTAGTCTGTACAGACATTCGCAGCCCCCAGAGGATTAATTTTAATAGCTTTGATGATCCCTTGAATTTCCTCTAATGCCAATATGAGACCAGCCTTGTTGGATTTTTAGTGAAATGTTTTTGAAAATAAATGGTAGCATTTGGATACAATTTCGTACAATCATTTTCCCCAGAGGATGATCCCTTAACTTTCAATTTGATTCGGGGATCAACAGAAGATTAGATGGCTATGATAACATGCATCTAAATGTGGTTAAAAAGTATAAAGGAAGTGTTGATTCTCTTTGGCTATATTTCAGTGTTAAGTTGTTCCTTGTTACAAATAGTTATATTAATCTTAATAATAAACATTTATTAGCTGGTTTTAACTTTGAATGTCTAGGTCTCTTTGGACCTGCAAATGACCAAACCAATGTTTACAGGGCTCCAATAAAGACAAGACATCCATTGCAATCTAGCTAAGTCAGCTCAAATTGGGTTAAGGGTTTGCAGCTTATTAAAGCAAAGCACTTGGTTTAATTAAACCAACACCGTGTCTCCTCAAGTGTTTCTCCCACGTACGAGCTGAGAGCGGTGTGGGAGCGGCGATCCCAGGGCCATTACGGTTTAGCCTGGTTGTTGTAGTTGGATTAAGATGTTAGCTATCCCCCGTTAACCCCTTCTCACTAGACAGGGCTGATCCAGGACCTAACATGGTAAGGAGGGAGATGAAGCCAGATGAAAGGGATATAAGGGATATAAGACTTGCATGGCCCCAGATTTGCAAAGGGCACAAGGTTAAGGAGAGTAGAGATCCCTCCTTTCCTTTTCTCCTTCCCTCATGCATGTTCCCAATGCTAAACACCAGCCCACCAAAATCTCATCCCCCTGTACGTCCTCCTCGCTCCCCTCCTCCTCCCTCCTTCTCTCCCGCCTCCCGCACTGCGGAATCACTGATGTGAGGTCTTTTGTGAGCGCGCTGGCTGGCTTCAGCCTGGGCTCTGTTACGGCCTGACCACTGACCCACTCACCCGCCTTTTAAAGAGGTTTTAGGGTCATGGGTTCACAACAAGGTGACTCAACTGTGAACGGCGGGTGGCATCCTCTTTCAAAGGGCCCACGTCTTCACCTTTCCCTCTCAAGACCCTCCCTCTTTTTCGCCGCCCTCTCTCTCTCTCTCTCTCTTTCCTTTCCTCTCTTTCTCTCTCTGCCCCCCCCTCCCCTCCCCTGCAGCCCTTCTTTCCGTGTATCCTCAGTGACTGACCCGCCGTCTCAGCTCTAATTAGCATAGCATCCCAGAGCGAGGAGAACATGAAGGCTAATGGGGGTTGGGGCCCCGTAACAACACGGAGGGTAAAGCTTCAAGTTTCCAACCAGGGCCATCACCTGACCACATTTACA
This sequence comes from Anoplopoma fimbria, assembly GCF_027596085.1. Lineage (NCBI taxonomy): Eukaryota > Metazoa > Chordata > Actinopteri > Perciformes > Anoplopomatidae > Anoplopoma > Anoplopoma fimbria. The sequence goes on from NC_072467.1 coordinate 20,437,234, forward strand.
TGGGTTTCTGCAACCAAATGCAGGCAGGAAAGTAATGCATGATAAATTATTCCTTTTTCTTGGTAGAGGAAGTGAACTAGAGGGTAAAGGCATCAGAATTCCAAGCAGCCCTGCAAGGGAGGCTTGACTTGTGTCTGCAATGCATTTTGTCTTAAATGCAATGAAGCGGAGGAACACAGACAGATGAAATACATTCATTGTTTCTAAAAATGGGGATCCCAAAGCAATATATAACTAATATTCTGTCTTAAAGTTTTAAAAAATGTGGTTTCACAGTAGTTGCAAACAATTTATCATGTGGTTTTTTTTTTGTACTCAAATTCTAGATGGGTGGGCTTTACTGCATCAGGATCATTAAGTATGCGAATTAAATGGCAGACTACCCCATAAAAATAGGAATTCTTGTGAGATGCATTTCAACCCACAACAGGACATTTAGGTGTAAGTCAAGGAGGGTTACAGTTAAGTTATTGGCTGTGCAGAATTTTTCAACAACTCGACCTACACCTGCACCCCCAAACCGACAGGCCTTGAACTTCAACTCCAGCACCACAATTGTCATAAAACGTGTTAATATAGGAAATCAAACACCTATGATCTGTTCATCTAGCAAAACATATTTACATGTGGACTGACTTACCATTCCATGTCCACAATCAGTCCCATCAGCCAGTGGCATGTGCTGTGTGCGACATCCTTTATGGTCCCCCTCTGCGCTGGTACACCACAGCCTCTTGCACTGTTTCTGTGGGGCAAAAAAAGTTGCACTTGCAATTAATGTTTTTGCCTGAATAGTAAAATATTTTTTCTATAATGTGAGAGAACAATCTTCCAACACATGCAAGATAAACTCATGACTAGAAATGTTTAACGGCGGATTTTAACTGCTACTTCCGCCAATATTGCATTCTTTCTTTTGGGAGGAAGATTGTGTGATTGCAGATCGGACATATGGTTGTTGGTTTCTTCAAACAATATTTCAGTAGTAGCAAGGACCTGACATTTTCTTTTGTGCTTTATTGGTTTCCAGACGTGTGCTAGATGCATTTTATATTACCCAGCATCAGGTCTTAATTAGCTGCTATGCATCCAACAATAGACAGAGTTTATCTGCATCTTTGAACATGAAAAAATACATTCCGCATGGCAATTTATAGATTAAATGAAGAGTTATAAAAACTTAATGCAATTAACTGACTACAGTTTCATATCTTTCATTTATGGATATCTGTTCTGAGGGTTCTCCTGCATCTCTGAGTAGACGACAATTATCTCAGATCTACTTCCACCTGAAGTCTTAATTCTTCACTTTTTAAGTGTGGTTTTGCTCATTTTGATAGCAAGCCAACTTACCATGTAAGGACAAATTTGGGAACCAGGTCCAAACATCAGTTCACACTGTCTGTTGGCATTGTAGATTTGACCAGGGAGGAGAGTAGGCAGCTCGTACGTCCTTCCCACCGGCTCATCAAGGAGGCACTCCCCATAGCCAGTGCTAAAAAAACAAAAGTAAGAATGAGTGTTCAGTAGATGAAAAAGGAAAGCACGAAAACATACAAATGTGTGCACAGACGCACAATTTCAAACATGTACACACACACATGCACAAGGCAAACTTTCATGGTAACATTTTCAGGATAATAAAGTATTTTCTGACCCCAAAAAGTATCAACACGTGTCATCTCTTTCATAAGAGCAAAGTAAACATTTCCATGTCTTTGTCGGTGATCATCCTCAGATGTGTTTTCCCCTGTGGGTGGTCTGTAAAGTTACCCAACAGAGAGACTGATATCACTTCCCCTTAATGGCCTGTTAGTAAATGCTGTCACTATGAAACTGGAGTCAGGCGCCACAGAATGATGAAACAGCATTTTGATACAGACTGAAAAGGTTCTGGGCGCTGAACACATTTTCATCCGAGGCGTTTTTATCTGTGCTCGAGAAAGGAAAAAAGGAGAATTTAGGATCATAACGCACCCTGATTAAGTTACATAAATCGGTGCCAGCGCCAGCATTGCAGCATAATGACAGATTGCACTGTGCCACACCCTAAGCCACGACACAGTACCAGAGACAACAAAAGCACAGCTGGACTGAATGTATGCACCAACGTCCTGCATATAAAATCATCAGCCTTCACGGCCCGTGAAAAGGCACAAGTCAAACATGTTCGCAGAGCGAGCCAAGGCTCAAAGGATCTCTTGTTTACTTTTGAGAAAGGAAACTGGCGGATGAGACATGTATAGATATGTAATTACACAGCGTGTCTGCACCGCTCTGACAAATTCAATCCGGGATTCGAGCTTCTAAAACACCTGCTCCATACAGCGCCAGTTGATATGACAGGCCAATAATTACACAGGATTATCCTGAGTTACAGTCACTTGTTTCCTTCTCCTTTCATTTCCAGCCATTATGTCAGAAAACTCAAGCAAACAGCGCTGGGTGTCAGGAGAATGATTGCACTAGAAGAATACAACTACAGTGGAGGACACTGTGAATGAAAACTATTGAGCATCCTGTCAAGGAATCATACAGACATTCCCATAGTACAGCATCTTTCAGCAGTTGGTCATCTGTCTAACCAGCGCCCTGGAACCTAATGGAATGATTATTGAGACCAAGACAGACGGACAGAGGGAGAAGGGGTCAGTGCGGTCATTGTTTAAATGAAACGTCTACTTTAAAAAAAAAAGAATATCGGTCGTGTGGATCTGAGACAGCGAGGCAATTCTACTCTGGCACCAGAGGAGATTCCACACCTGGCAGCCATTGGGGAAACTTGAAAGTGAGTTTATTTATAAGATGACTTATAGTTGGCTGTTGTGTGCTTGTCGTTAGAGTCTAAACAATAATAGTTTCCATGCATACAGTACTGGGATTCCTCAGCAAACAGTGCAAGATGCCTACTCGTATGTCAGATTGATGTATTTTGCAGAGGAAATGACACTGTGCATCACTGAACAGTGTTTGATCAAACAGCGCCAAGTAAACTGCATCAATGCTGTCAAGTTAGAGTTCTGTCTCTGACAGCATGTACCGATTATAGTACAGGGAGATATAAGACAAGATAATGACAGAGGTTTAGATGAATTTGGAGCAGCATACCAAAAATATCGAAGATCCAAGATCCATCTTGATTTTGTTAAGGCGAGAGACTCTAGGAAAAGGTATTGTATTATCAATATGCACTTGTCCATTTTGAGATTTAGGGCTATTTTGCTTTCAAAATATGTCTGGTCGTTTTCTCAGACTAAAATACACATACATTCAGGTGTTTATTTTACTACCCTCTCTCTATTTATGTCTCTAGAGTAATCCTAAATTCACCAAAAGTAGTAATTAGATAATGCCTCAATTGCATATTTAAATATAACATTTCAGGAAATAGTTATACGTTGTCCAATGTTCAGATTTCTATTCTGGAAGTGTATGCAAATTCAGGCATATTTTGATAAGATAATGCCTCACTTGCATATTCAAACAAACATTATCAGAAAACTTGTAATATAAAAAAAAAAGTCTAAATGTAGGTAACCCACTGTGAAAGTTCATTAGTTCATTGTTTTGACCCTATTTACCTGTAGTATGTCCCCTGAACATAATGACAGATTAGGTATTCAAAAAGAATATTTCACATGAGAGTTCATAAGAGTTGCTAGAGCAGTTAGGCTAATTATAATGATAGGGCTCTCCCACTACTACTGATTATGTGGTTTCAACACCCAGCCAACTCAACCATTAGTGGGTGGCATTTTAGTTTTTAGATTTGGATTTTGAGGCTTAAATCAAACAGCTCCTTGACAAAGAGGGAATGAATGGTTTGCTTTATGTAGCAGTTGCCGTATAATAAACGCTGCACAACAGCAGGATGCTTTTCATCAGCGCTCAGGTGCAGGAGTTCAGTGCACATTATTACAGAAACAGTGAGATAAAGGGGGAGAAGAAGGGGAATCCTTTCCCTTTTGAAAAGGGAATGTTTGAGAGGTGGCGCGGCCTTTCATTTTTTTAAAGTGTTAGGAGAGCGATGCAGATTGAATTTGCTCTTCAGGGAGAATGGGCAGTCAAAACACTGACGTACTTGACCAGGGCGGCCCACTGAGCGGGAGCGGTACTGTAGAAGTAGTACTTTGAATCAATGCTCCTCATTGTTGGCTGAGGACGGATTTCAAAAGCACTTGGATGAAGCTCTCATGGGCCTTTCCCACCGCTGAGGCTCCCACACTGAAATGCTCTCTTCATACCTGCATTTTAACGTTTGTTATACATCCCATATGGTTAACAAATTTTTAAGTTTATCACAAATGCTTTTCATATTTACATCACACTCCTGGTTTTTGTGCAGTAATGCGCCACACACACAAAACCCAACACAGCTGTCATGGACCGGACCGAATAATAAAGAGATTCATCTAAACTGAATGTTCCGACCAATCGATGTTGAGGTCATCGCCGGATGGAAACTATGTGAAACACAACCTTAAAACTCCATAGAAAGCGTCGCCTAACACTGCGCTCTCGAGATGCATCTAGTCAACAAGGCAGTCCTTTGTGAAGGCCCTTCACAATTAACAGAGGAAAGGAGGCAAAAGATTGAAGGGTCATGTCCTGGGAATATATAATTATAACTGACATTTCCCATCTTAAAGGGAAGCCTTTCACCGGGATCAGAGACCACAGTGCAGGTTAGGAATTGCCGAATAAGCCGTTGCCCCGTGTTACGGGTTTCCGTGCCGAAAGCAGGCTAGTGACTAGATTACTGTTTGCCCAGCATCTTCAGAGGCGCTGTCTGAGAGGGGAGACAGCTGAAGGGGCTGCATGAGATCCATCGCTCAGGTCAGCGGAGGAAGACCCCCGGATTCAAACAGGAAATACTCTTTCAACACCAGACAATAACAAGTCCACACAGTTTACATTGCACTGACCTGTCTACTAGAGCACTGCGAGAGAGGGTCGCAGCAGTTTGTTTACAACAAGTAAAAGTTAATGGCAAACTAGAAAAATGTGGATGTGATGATATGAAATTGGAGGAGAAATCATGATGATAAATCAGGTTCAAACTGAGGAGAAGTGGTACCTACTCTAGAAACTCTGTGATGTACTTGCGGCTGCACTTGGACCAGGACCAGGGATTGGTGTCATAGTTGAGGGTCGGAGCCATGACATGATACTGGTGCTTCATGCCTGCCTCCCGACACTTTGGGTTGTCATCGTGAGGCATGTTGAACCTGGTGCGGAGAGGAAAAAAAGAGAGTGGGGGGGGGAGAGAGGGATATAAGGAACACACACAAAGTGATTATCAGCTGCTTAATGGCTCAGCCGTAACATGGAGGATAAATGTCACAGGATTTACATTCAGTCCTGTCGGGCCTCGCCACACACACAGATTCAGCCACTGACACATGTGTGAATAATACCACACACACCAAGCAGCTTACTTTTCCATTTGGATGTTTTTGGTTTGTTTCTTATTTTACATATATATAATTTTTCTCCCGAATGTCCATACAGTAAAAATCCCCAAAAGGCTTCCATAAAACTCCTACTGGCGAGTTAGTGGTGCAATGTTTTATGTAAGCATCATTCTTTATCCATCAGCATCTATCCGATCCACCATCATGGCCAACATGCTAGTGAGAACCACCTTCAGCTCACCCCTGAGAGGTCAAAGGTCAACATCTCACATTCTCAGAGAGATTACCTCTTTAACGCCACCCCTCTTTATCAGTGACCCATTTTTTTGGGGGGTGCGGGGGATCTTTAGGTTGAGATGCAGCTCAGTACTCTGCGTCAAGTTTTTTGAAGTCATACATCTGTAATAAACGTGCTTTGATTGTGCGCCTATTCAAATGTTGAATGTTTAAAGAGTAAAAGGGGTTAGAAAATGATGATGGAAGTATATGATGGCCATGCCAATACCTCTAATAGGAGCAGAAACACCGTGGCATCAACACACACATGTAAATGTTGCTCAAATGTAAACTTGTAAGAGTATGAACAATGACAATTCCTCACATTTCAGAACTTAGAGCGAGAAAATGTTTGGTATGTTTGCTTAATATATTACTTAAAAGCTCATCAAAGTAGTTGGTAACAAATTCTCTGTTGATCCGGTAGTCAATCAGCTCATGTTGCAGCGTTATAAACAATAAAACAAGAGTCTTCCCAGAAGAACAGCTGGATAAATGGAAGATCACAGCACGGCATCTGCAGATGAATGAATTAATCTGCTGAATGGAGTTGGCAGTCTCATAAAGCAAGTCGATCATGTCCAGAATAGTCTGGTCCAATGCAGATGTCCTGTTTAGAGCTGTGGTTTGGCGTACACACATAAATACATGTAGTGCATGCACATATCTATGTCCACACACAGGAACCCATGCAGCTGTTTGATGTCTGAGATGTTTACCACAGGATGTGGGCCGGTCCCGGGCTCGGGACTGCGGCCGAGGGGTCAATCCATACCGCCACACAAACAAGACCTAGCAATGCTGGCATAAGGCCCAGCCTCCAGGGGCCGAGGGCCTGAAGGCAAACACCCAGGGAATAATTAAGCCACCGGCACAGTAATGAGCTCTGCACATACAAACCAAGCTGCTGGCTGATGCTGACAACATCAAATCAGGCTCAAATGGTATCTGCACTATTAACTAATAACTATTCTTTGTCACTGATGATGGTGCACAGGTGCATTAGGGTGACGCAGTAAGTTTAAAACGAAAACAAACAGCTCTATACTTTGACATGTAGGCTTTCTTATTTTCATGAAAGGGATTTTTGACAAGTTCCAAACAACTTGTACTCTTTTAAAACATAAAGATGATTTAGTTGAGACTGATCTGAAGGGCTAAAATGAAGGTACAGACTTGTAATCCTGAGATGAGAGCCTTTTAGTGTAATTAGGTCGTAAATCAGGATATTTTGTGACTCCCTGTTTGGCGACATCAAGGGACCGATCAATAGAGGAGTCCATTCCAGTGGGAGGGAACCAAACCGGACACTTAATTATAAGCATCCAGACTAAGATGTGATTAGTTAGAGTCTACTCACTCATAGTGAGAGCTCTCAACAAAACAAGCTGCTTTGTTTTCTGCCCATCCCATCCTTCATGCCATGCTGTCATGCAACATAATTTTCTGGAAGACAAAGACATATTTCTGGGCTGAAATGCCCATAAATAATAGCGAGAGTGAGACACATTGCTTCAGCGATGACGAGCTGAATTCCTTCAGATTGGGTGTCCACGAGTAAGAGTCGGAGCAAACAGCGCAGTGTGCAGGAACATCCATTATCAGCACAGATTGCTACCTTGTCAGTGGATTACACGTTTTAGCTCCTCCAAGTGTAGTGCTCCGCAAAACAAACCATCTTTGACAAGCTCAGTAATTTCATCCACTAGGATATGTGTGATCGGGATAATGCCAGGGAGGGTTTGTGGTGCGGCCTTTCATTTTCTTAAGATGTTAAAGAAGAAAAGCCCTGTGGACTTCTAATGTGATACCAAAATGTCAGCAAGATTTATTTGTGATCTAAGAAATTTAGAGCCTCGGCAGCGTCTAATGACAAACTTGATTATCTGTGTCACCTTTTGAATGGCTATCAAATGACACCGCCTTGCCTGAAAATCCCCATGATGGCTATTAGCAATCACACATCCTTGCAGTCATCCGAGAAAGGCCTCCTACCCATTAGTCTAAATATGTCTTTAATCTGCAATGCTCTTGAAAAGGCTCCCACTACATGACACTGGCTTTTCCCAGAGCACTAAACACTACGGAGAGCTCACGCCTGTGAAGGCAGCGATTAACCACGCCAAGAGGCCGAGCCAACTGGGCCTCCAGCTGCTTGAACTTTAGCATAAACAGATCCACACGAGATGCAAGGGGAAGACTGAAGGGGGGGGTTCTCTGGTCCGATCTCTCCACTGGAAGAATGTATGAGCGGGGACAGAAGAGGAGGAAGAAGAATATCTTTCATTCTTCACCAATGGCTCACACAACACTTGTGTCCTTTTTAGTAGCCTACACAAAACGGACAGGAAGACCGGAAAGGAAATCCCTCAATCACTTTCCTTTTTATACTTAGCAAGGGAGGTGGGCAGGATGAAAGAGCAGGGGAATGAAGAAACTAACGATTCATCATTTTTCAAAAAATACGCCCTCCCTGAGATGGTAAACAAGATGCTGCTAGTGGATTACAATTCACATCTAAGGCTAGTAGCTTGCACTATTAACTGAACTGGATTACAAGATAGAGTGATTTACAATGACTTGTAACTGATGGATGTTTGGAATAAACATCTCCCCGTACGAGAGATAAAGTGATAAATGTGTTTGACTTGGTCATTTTGAATACAGATAACGCAAAGGAGTCTTTTTTACACTGCATACAAGTGGCAATACTAGCTTGTTGTGTATGCACTCTGTGGCAGACATGCGTGTTTTGATAACACTGCGGTGACTCGCTAACACACGAGTAACACATGACGGCACTGTGACATCTTCGGGTTGGTTTATCAGTCCTCGGGGCCGATACGGGGACAACAAGCGAGCTCCCAAATACTAAACAGAAAATTTAGCCTTGCTCTGTCTGATAAAAGTTCTGTGTGCCACTTTCAATGATGTATCTATTGTATATAGAGAACAGAAAACCCTATTGCATTTTGTTCATCTGAGCTGTCGACATTTTCAAAACCAAGCTCTGACACATTAAGGGTTAACTTCTTGAGCTGTATAGTGAGGTATTAAAAGGCTGGCCTGTTATTAAAAGCCAAGTTTTCACTTTATTATGTTTTGCACCTGTGACTGCTGCGCCCTATGTCTCTTGATAAGAGGGCTTTTGTTAGTCAAAGCTGGCTGCGAGGGGTGAGATAGTTTGCGTGTGTGTGTGTGTGTGTGTGTGTGTGTGTGTGTGTGTGTGTGTGTGTGTGTGTGTGTGTGTGTGTGTGTGTGTGTGTGTGTGTGTGTTGTGTTTGTGTGTGTGTTGGGTCAGGGGTGGGGGTGATTGCTACAAGCCCTGAGCTGCAACTTACACATGGCCCAGCTCATGAGCGATGGTGAAGGAGGCACTAATTCCATTTTCCTCACTGATGGAGCAGCTCCGGAACTGGTCGCACATGGTCCCCAGCTCTGCAAGCCCTAGAGGGTCACGTAGACGCACAGAGAAACACACAGCGATGCACACATGAACACAACTATTTGAAAAAAAAAAATAATAATCTTGCTGCTAGAGTGTTAAAGGCGATTAAACCATCAAAACTTCTGTTCGGTAAGAGAGATTAGCAACCGCCACCAACTCCCTCCATCCTCCCTCCCTCCTCCCTTTTCTACCACTCTGTTCTGTCACTATAATATTATGAGCTGACAGCTTGCCATAAACTCATTACTGCACAGTATATGAGCTGTGCTTACCGGTGCGAAAAGTGAATTGAAAAGGACTTGAGATGTAGATATTCTTTGTACAAGAGAAAGGCAAAAGTTTACCTAACGTGTCACATTTATCTTTCGCCCGGCAGATGTCTTCCCTGAAACAAATAAAAACACACAAAGCTGTTAGAATTGTTTTAGTTTTTCTTGAGAAAATGGCTTTCAAAGTGAGGATGGATGATGTACCTGGTGATGAGGAGTGCTGTGTCATGGTGAGAGGGATGGCTGTCATCTTGGACGTTTTGGGTCTGTTGCCAGACACAGAAGTTGTGGAGCGTCGTGGCAGCATTGAAGCTCACTGTCGGCCCTTCCTGATTTTACCAAGAAATGTCATGTTATAAGGATATCCCACATTTTTTCAACCCGTCTTATGATCCTATTTTTGTCAATTTTGAATACTGATCGTGATAAAGTTTTGCTGACTTCATTCGGTAACAAGGGCAGAGATCAGGAGGCCCCTACGGCTTTCCAAACAACTTCAGCTCCCTTTAATTTACCTATCTAAGAATCAGTTACAGTGACCAAACAAACTACAGTGAGCCTCTCAGGCAACCTCTCATTCGCAGGTGGCTCGCTGCCTCACTATAGTATCGTTTGTTTTCCACGGAGACCTCTCTTGGGCCTTGATGCTGACAAGGCAGGCAGTGTCCTTTCAAACAAGCCCCTCTGAGAAAAAGGCCAGGCCAGGGACACCTGCACTGACGTCAGCCATATTGAAGAGCTTGATACAAGTAGCATTCAGGACCCGGCACTCACCTGTTCATTGTGGACGACGACTAGCTTGACAATCATGATGTTGATGAGGTTTCCTACGCTGGGGTCCCTGTACACTGCTGCTACCTGTAACAAAGACAAAACACACAGACAAAAAATGCAAACCTCCACTGACCTGAAACCAGAGCACAGATAGGGACGGTATAAAAGCTAGTGTACTTCTCTTCACTCCATACATGGAATGAGAAAATACAGCAATTGCTTTTTCTGGTCAAGCTCCATGAGGTTTAATCAAAATAGTTGATTAAACCTCAAAACAGTTCAATCAAGTCGAAAGAAACAAAAAAAAGTCTCCTCCAGGGTAAGTTTAATCAACAGGGTATTAAAACCAATTACAATTCACCCCACAGACTTTGGCAGAGATAAAAATAAACTGAAATCTGGACCCAGCAACAAACGTGAAACCTCTGCAAAGCTGGAGCTCAGAGCCCCTCTGTGAGGACAGCAAAACATTCCCTCTATAGTTCTTTTTCTCGTGCACCCTTGTCACGGTCGGCCAGCAGTCTCCTGAGGCCGCGTGCAGCCTCCTGACAGGAACTCATTAGTCCACTATAAACATTTAGCTTGTCTTAGCCTAGGGGGAGGCGAACGTGGTTCAGGCCTGTCCAGAGTGGGCAAAGGGAGTCTGTCTTTGCATGCTCAAAGTCCGTGTCTGTGACAAAGGATGTTGTTCCGTATCCTTTCGCCCCAATATATGTTATTTTATGATCAGTGCAAGAACTAGAAGTGAGGAGGACTACTACAGTAAAATATGAAGAAAATAAATCACGCTACTAGAGGTTTCCCACCCGCAGTTCCTGTGCAGGGAAACATAACCTCATGCAGAGGGCTGTGCATTGGCAAGAATCTGGCAATAGATGTGTATCATGATACAGGGGTTGTGATTCACTATACAGTTATACTGAAAGCAAGGCGCTATATCGTGATTTTTTAAAACTATTATTTGATTATCAATATAGGTTGTTTTTTTATGAACCGAGTATATGAAAACATAATACTCGGCAGTTTCAATATTTCCTTACACTCCTGTGATGACTTAAGTATTTCTAAAATCCTAGCTTCAGCCCTGAATGTCAGACAAAGCACACACACACACAAACACTTTTCAGTTGTCAATTTACTATATATAATGTTATTTAGGCACTCAGTCAGCCTGACCAAAACCTAGAAAAACTAATTTAAATCAAACAAAATGGGTCAAACTTGGTTTTGCTCTTTCGTACTTTGGCTAGCTTGGTTAAACTGTGGATAAGGAAATGGACAGAGATTTTGAAAGAAGAGAAGAAGAAAAGGTGTGTTTGTGTGTGTGTCCACACCACTGGTCTGCAGACATGAGCATAGCAGAACTAATGTTTTGACTTCAAACCTGGCACTGAAAACTGGGCTGGCACATTCAACCCAGACTGTACCCTCACAGTCTTACTTAATGATAACACACCACTGACAATCATTACTACATTGTATGTTAATGAGTGTTTTAAACAGTCTGTCATACTAGAGCGAGACATACAGCAGAAGGTACACTCAGTTCAGTGCAAATTATAACCTATCCTGACAGTACAACTCTAATGTATGCAGAGACAATCAATCGCAGAGTCATTGACTTGATTACAAAGCAGCTCTTCCAGTCAGATATGGGGCTCATAAAGATGTCAAGGTGCTGAGTCATGATTTTACCAATTAACTGTGTCACTTTCGTTGAAGCAGCAGCTTGCTAGGGTCACATCAGGGTTTACGACCAAAATGTCAAACAGTAACATCTGAGGCTAGAAAACACAGACCTGGACTTGGTGATTTAGTTCAACTTTTATAGAAAAAAAACCTCCCTTATGCCTTGGAGAAAGTTTTTGTTTTATTTGCCCCAGGTTTTGAGGTGTCAGTTTCTGAGATTTCTGCTTCCACCCCCAATACAATGAAAGACATTTGGCATTTTTTTCTGTACGTAAGGACCATTTCCTGAGACTGTAGGTCCACTGCAGACTGTTTACAAAGGCGTCTATTATCGAGAGTAACAGGATCCTATTTTAAATTAAATGTTTACAACTGTGTGAACCAAATTATTTTCCCTCCATTGTATTTAGGCCCTGTAGTGTTTTAAATTTTGTTTAAATTTTGGGGCCAAATCTCTCAGGTTAAGTTAAACTTTGGTACATCTTGAAACAGGAATTTGTGGTGACAGGCTAGCATTTGCATGTTTCCAGTTGCTTGGCATGTTACTGGTTAGCTAGATGAATTTTGCTGTGTCACTCATTGTTGTGATCAGGGCTTTAAGATGGGGGAGATCTCAGAAAACCTGGACAGAATACTGCAAAACAAAGCCTATCTGCATGATAAAATCATTTTTGTTTGTTTTTGTAATTTGGGTAATCATTGGACCGTTCAAAATGATGAACTGTTTGCACATCCATTTGTGTAAGAATGACACAGTAGTGTGCGTGTATACACATTCACCTACAATGATAACATATCCCCAAACGCACACCAATCATCTAGAATCCCAAACATTAAAACAAATTTCAACATTGAGACAAAAAAATAATTTTTAGAAACATTGTTTTACTTACTACTGACATGATTGTTAGGATGTAGTGCTCTAGGTTGCGTCCATGGTGACGCACCATTTTGGCATCCGCTGTCACCATCAGCTCGACGTAGCGCGGGTAGGAGAGGAAGCGCTTGCGTCTGCGGGGGGCTTCGGGGTGGGTGCTGGTGGAGTTGTTGTCATGAACATCTTGATCATCTATGGTGGCTCTGAGAGACTCCAACTCCTCTCCCATACTCCATTTGCTCTCAAAAGCAACCGGCCTCTTTGACTTCTCTGTTTCAAGAAAGAAAAATGATGAGTGATGACGTGGAGAAGAACATATTAATTGGATTTAAAATAATGAGCATATGGGTGAATTGGACTATGAAGGACTCAGATTCTTCCTCTTGTTATAAAGGCATTTCAGGAGAGAGCGTGGTACATCGGCAGTGTAAAGCCGAGGTTTTAGCTTAGCTGAATTCCTATGACATAACAGAAGCACGCTGGACTTCAATGGCAAAAAACCCGACATAAATTATTGTGTCATTCCACTGCTTGGGAAAAAGTTCTACCAAGAGACATGATGTCAGTGGTGCGCTTTGACAATATGGGTTTTCAGGTCAGGCTATATGCAAAACACAAAGAAGAAAATCCCATCAGGATATTTTACCGATTTACACAGGGGGTAGCCTTTGTGTACAGTCTGCACGGTGAATTCTTGGAAGCATTATAATCTGAAGATTGAGTAAAATGTCGACAACCACGATAAAAGGTACCATCAAATATATATAATGCCAAATTGAAACAACTCCCTTCATAGGCTCGCGGTGAACAAAACTTTCAACACCAGCCTCATGTGAGAAAAAAAGAAGAAAAGAAACAGGACGTCAGCAATATACTGTGGATTCTCTACTGGCATTCTGTCAGCTGAACATGTGTTGAGCTGGCCATGAGAAATAAATTACTTCACCATGACAGAGAGAATTTGAAAGAGGGAGACATATGCAGAGACACATTTGGACAAAGTTTCATTACACAAATCTGCAATGGTTAAGGTGGATGCCGATTTCATAACACATACACATCTGTGTTTCCCAAGACTGTAGCCTTTTGAAAGAGTTTGGAATAGCCACAAGTAGAGCAGAAGAACAAGAGAGGGGCTTTCTGGTACCACACAGGCAGAAAAAAAAAAAGGGTAATTTTGTTTGGGACACATAGCTGCAGCATATTCTGTTACAAAGCAGCAAATCCCTCCATGCTGAAAAACTCCGTTATGGATCTTTCTCAAGAAAAATCTCTTCAATATCATCAATCAAGTTCATGATGAACACATCAAAACTCATCTGCATATTCTGAACATCAAAATGTTTCAACTGCAATCAATAACTCATTAGCATTGGAAGGCTTTCAATAGCAATTTTGTGTTGGAACAGTTCATCTGAGGACTAAGTATTTGCACACAGGCTATTGTGCTGTCCCGATTTGCAGAAATGCATTGCCATATGTAGATGTGGTGTGAAAAAGAAGACTGCTTGCAGAAGTTGCTGCCATCTTGCAACCAGGGGAAGAAGGATTTAAGCAGCTACCCGATAAAGTTATAGGTAAATGTAGCAGGAGTGAATAGGAAATCATGCAAACGCACAGACACGACAAGTGTAAAGGCACAATCTAAGAGTTCTTTGACAAGTTCCTATTCCATAATGACTATAATGCATTTCTGCAATATTTGCAAAAATTGGGGGCACATTTCTCACATGCATTTTTATCCACATATTAAAACTTATATTTCTGTGGCCCAAATGGATTCAACACTGTTAGGTCAACAAGCATAGTAATCTGCAGTGTTTGTTTTTTTTTGCTTTTGAAGGAAGCATGCATACTTATGGGGAGGAACAATGTTGAGAAATTAATTAAACATAAAATGACATTTAGTGAATAAATGACTCTCAGTAGTTTTATGACTGTCAGCTTACGAGCCAAGCATAGTTTGGAGTCCGTCATCTCAACAACCCTCCTCGACTTTAGATAACCCGATTATAGTGAAGAGTTCTATTGTCTTCTGAATACTCAATATTTCCAGAGAGTCACACACAGAGAGAGATTGTGTGCAACTGTTAGGTCAGAGAAAATAAAAAAAATAACTGAGATCATTCAGCTGATGCCCCCAGTGGGCACACGAGGCGGAGCGTGACTCCCTGGCACAAAAGGCACACAGCTCTTGCTGCCGTGAGGCCCAGCCCAACGCCGGTGCCAGCATCCGAGTCAGCGCCAAGACCGTCTGTACACACACACACACACACCCGGGCAGCTGGGCCAGGACAGAGCTTTGTATTTTCCAGGAAAACTCTCTCTGAGGCCAAACCCACTACACTAAACCCCTTAAACAGACTCATCACTGCAGACAGTCTGACATCAAAAGGGGATTATCAAAGCACAGAAGAGCATCTCCATCAACAGAAATTGGTGTTAAGTCTCAGAGCAAGTGAGTGTGTGTTGGAAAAAGAGAGGACGAAGAAGAGGAGGAGGAGAAAATATGGTCCCTGTTGTAATAGCCTTTGAATCAGTGCAGATTAGCCACACGCAACCTTTCCCCAAATCGCCTTAAGATCAAATCCCCCCTCTCACTAGGTAGTGAGCTGCTACTTACACCATGAGAAGACAGGGGTGACTGATCTGACCTGCCGGACACACAGAGACACGACATCTCCCTCAGGGTATCGGGCGTCAAATCAGCATCACCCACACATCCACATCTCTGTATTTTTACATGTTGGAGTTGATTACCCAACATCAAAATGTAAGATGTTCAATTCATTTTTATACTAGCAAAAGTTTCACAACCGTGAGCTTATAAAACCGAGCTCCAGCGGTTCTTCATAACAGAGAACAATAAAATGAGCCCGCACAGCATGAGTGTAAGCATTTATAAATGTTGTAATTTGGTTGGCTCCGGTATGCACCGAGAAAGAGAGACATCACACTCACTTTTCTGCTCAAACGCCTTCTTGACTTTTAAAACTTGCAAAGCTCTTTTTTATATCACAGGACAAAAAAGATAATCAAACACAATGAATATTATAAGCAATGTTTATCTATTCACTCAATAACATGGTAAACCACACATTATGATTGAACAGTTTAATACATATTTCAAGATTCCAGCATGGTCTGAATACGTACGGATGTTCAAACTCATTTACTTTCATTCAACATTTTATTAAGCATGGAAGCATTTTGATGCTTGGATTTCTGTTTGAGCCCATTCATGTAAATCCAGCCTGTCCAAAAGGACCTCATTGAGATTTCAATCTAGATCAAAGAGTTGCTCTTTGACTCTCCTTCAGCTCTCTGTCAAAACTATCAATGCCAAGAACCCAACAATGGGGAACACACATTTCATTGTTGAACTAATTAACATTCTTTTACAATGGCCCGCTGGGAGTTAAAGCACCCTTTTCCCCGGGTGCCAATTAAATTGACAGTATACCTTACATTGAGTATAGGTACTGCCCCGGTTCTATACGAGGTCACACACTCTGGTTACTGACAGTACAACTCATGGGGGAAAAAATGTTGAAACTCCTGTAGACAGAGGCTCAATTAAGTGCAATTCTGTGGCTAGACAGAGAGAACCAAATGCAGCTAATTGTTGTTGCCGAAGAAGGCTTTTAAAGTGAAGGGGGATGGCTTTTGACCTTATTGGGAGACGGTGGCTTTGTACACTTACAGTGCTCTCAGAGTTCAGTTGTTATTTTCAGTTCAGAGAAATGCTAAAGACAGCATGATTGTGTGCTGAAGAATGTGTTTGGAGTAGCAGACCTCCTCTGAGGAGACAGAACACTACTTATGGATGAGGAATCCTAATGATGGGCAGGGGCCTGGAGTGTTGTCATTTGGCAGACTCAAACTGAGAGGTGCTGAATATCAGATTTAAAGAAATTCATCCTAACAGACTGTAGATTACATGACTGATGGATGACTGAGAAACCAACATCCACCAACATCCAGCCCTCTTCTAGAACTGCACAATTATTTTTATTTTCTGTTTTAAGAATAATACATTTTTAAAGATGGGTGTGCATCAAACACAATAAGCCATTGCATCAAACATATAAACAGGGCTGAAGCGTTGCCTCCGGGATGGAGGTAACTGAATGTAATTGTTTTAAAAGGTGCTAAATGTGAGTACTTGGCTGCTTACCAGATTTTAGACTAACAGAGCTGTTAATTTCCAGTCATTATTTTTTGCAAAAGAAATCCACTTTGGGATCAGGTTATGGTTTATGGTGTAAAGTTAAGGTGAGAGGCTTTCAAACCAAAGCACTATAAAACCAACAATTAACACAGGACCTGATTTGGGTGTCTAACGAGAACACAAACAGGGGCACTTAAAGAATAAATCCAGTTTATTTCAACTTGGATTAGATTTCCTGAGGTTTGGACGTCATTCATGTCAGTAATAATAACATTGCACTCACCGACTCCTGGGAACAGCATCGCTCAGTCAGACAAATTAACTTTGTAGTAGCGATGTGGCTTTGCTACCAGATCTCAGAAATTCCTTAAGTGAGTATGTTATCATAGAAAGATTGGACATAACTGTGAAAATAACTCCAAAGTTGAATTACCAGTAAACAAAAAACTTACAAATGCCAGAATTATGAAGTTTGTAAAGGGAAAAAAAGGAAACAAATTGTGACCAATTGTAAGGATGTTCCTCCAACACAGTCATTGTCATTTTATATCTTCAAATATATCCTATACTAACTTAATACCCTGATACAAAAAGTTCTGCCTTGACAAATATAAAGCAGCTCTGCAGTTCGGAGTGATTTTTGGCCCCTCAGATAATAAACATCCAGAGCGGGAGGTGTTGACACTGATGTTTCCCTGGCCAGCTCTCAGCACTGCCTCTCCCCAGTCCACCTCGGTGGGAAACTGTCGCTCACCTGTCATCCCCTCTCACCTCTGAGTGTCACCCATGCCACCATGCAGTCAGTCACTGTCACTCAATCTGTTAAGAATGACCAGACAGTAGACAGTGGCAGTAAATAGCCCCAGCTGGAATCTGTCACTGGAACTCCCGAGACAACACAACACATTGGGTTCAATGGGGCTGAGGCCTCGGGGCAGGCCGACACATGGCAGCTATTAAAGTTATAGACTGTCTGTAGTTGCCCAGCCTCGTCCAGAGTATCTGTTATCTTAAAATGAGATGCCAAATAGTGCAATGGTCCATATTATTAGCACTGTCGTGATGCCTAGCCATGATATATGAGGCAACGATGGGACAAAGCACCATTCCTGAAGTGAAAACTTGCACATTACTCCAAACTAACACACATGTTGGCTCAAGACTCACAGTTAGTTTATGGCAACATATTGTTCAACTCATTTGACAACTGGGACTAAAATTATCAACTTGGCTTTCCAAAGAATACTTTATGTCCATTCAAAAGGATAAGCAAAAGACAAAAGAAATTCAGATTTTTTTCTCTATGTAGGCCATTAGAAAAAGCAGTGGGTGAGACAGCTCCTTCATAGAAGCAGGTGTAAAAGAAGAAAAGCGGGCAGTGGGAGATGAGGAAGAGTCTGGGGCCTCTGCCAAACTCTGCAGAAAAACCACATGCAGCGCGGGCCAGGACTGCTCAAACACGTGAAGAAAGAAGCTGCTTTCCACATCCCTCTGGACTGCCTTGCTCAGCAAATCTCAATACTCAGCGGGACTCTTTGTCCACTGACAGGCCAGGAAGATGACATGCACTCCTGACACACACGCAAAACCACATCTATGGATGCAAAACAAAAGGGCAAAAACAACCTTTTTTTTTTTTTTTTTTTTTCACGGAAACAATGGGTACTTCCTGGAATGGGGGAGGTTCAGTCTGTCCAGGGGGCATGGGGGCACGGAGCAAGCCTAAGCCTTTTGGAGCCATCTGACATTCAGAAGCTCAGCACCATCTAAAGTCAGACCCTAAAGGTGAGAGAGGTTGTCCGAATGATCAGCACCCGTCCATCACCGGCCACCTTCCCTGACCCCCTGTCAAAAGCCAGGAGAACTAAGAGCGTAATGCATTCATAGTTGCGAGTGAGGCGCAGCAAACAAGCCAGCAAGTCCAGTAACCACGCACCTCTAGGAAAGGGAGAAAACTCAAGGTCGCATCCACCCGTCCAGTGAGTGACTCCAAACAAAGAGGGAAGTGAGGTCACAATCAACAAGTGCCTCCATTCACATACATGAAAGCGCAAAGGGAGAGCGGGCAGCGATTCAAGTCGGCTAGTTCAAAACCCCAGGCGGGGGGAGGGCATTTTCCATGTAAATGAACCCATTGACCAAAAAACCTGATGCTAGCATTTGAACTACCATGTATACACAGTGGGCACCAAGGGGGGAATCCTATACAATGATTGTGTTGAGGGTCAGAGGGGCACAGATGCCTTGTGTGCCAAGTATTGCCTCATCAAAGCCAATCACTTTGCTCTCCCAGCGGCCCTCAGTCAGCCATCAAGAAAAATGGGGCAGAGCGCTCGGGAGGCAACACTGGAACATTGGTGTTTGGGTTTACGGCTGTCTGTATTCTATTCACTATCTCTAATTCAGACAAAATATGACACCCCACGGCTAACGACACACACAGCCGAGAGAGACTGTGAGAAAGAAACACTGGGCAGCTCCTCTTCCCCTCGGTCTCTTTGCTTGTCTTCACATGGTTTTTTTATTTAGAGAGCAAAGGGAGGAGACGGAGCGGGAAGAATCTGCCCCTATCTGTAGCCACCCTCATCACCCGCGGCTATCTATATCGAAGGACGACGCAGGGACTCTCATGCGAGCTCGGAGACAGATACCCCGTAGAATGTGTCATTAAAGGTCGGAGCCGTGTTGTGATTGGAGCCCACTAAGCTTCTTCCCCCGGGTGGGCTTTTAAAAGCCAGAACCAGGCACAACAAGGCCCCCTGTGACTTTAAAACATTAATCATCCACTCAACAGCTATCTACACTAGAGGTATTCTAAACAGCGGGGAAGCCACCCAGGTCGGCTGACACAGACAGAAGACTGATACAGTTGCTAGAAATGTCAGTCAGTGAGATCAAACTCAATACCCATGTTGTTCAGATCCTTTGAGTTACGTTCACATTTCACATTTCTTTGCATTTGAATCATATATTAAACTCACATCCATTCAACACATAAGAAGTCATGAACACACGCAGTGGGGAAAAGCAGCCGTAGACAGGTATATAGTCATAGTCATGACTGCTGAGATAACAAAACCTCATTTTTCCATCAAGGTAACACTTTAAAAGCTCTTATCGTTGCACTTCTGTTTCTGACACTACACAGGTAGTGACGGCACATGTACGAAAAAAGTCAAGTATTTGTACGTGTCAAGAGATGACAAGCGCAAGGTTAACAAAACAAAAGTTCCTTGTTGTTGAATTCAGGTGGTAACATAGCCTTCCTCTCCTTTCAACGCGAGGTGTGAAGGGACTGTACAAACTCTGGAAAGTAGTACTGCCTCAATAGATACA
The DNA here is from genome assembly GCF_027596085.1 of Anoplopoma fimbria. Classification (NCBI taxonomy): domain Eukaryota; kingdom Metazoa; phylum Chordata; class Actinopteri; order Perciformes; family Anoplopomatidae; genus Anoplopoma; species Anoplopoma fimbria. The sequence continues at coordinate 20,457,488 of NC_072467.1, forward strand.
GAAGTCCTGTCTGTATGGCATTTAGGAAGAAAACTATGACACGTCATATCTGAGGGAAAAGCTTATCTCACCAGAGGTATCTTTGCTCGTGATATACATTCTGTTTTCTGGAGGGATGCTCGATAAAACGCAGCTTGTTTCATCTTTGTTGTGTTCAAAAAGATGTTAGATAAAGGTAGATGAATAATAATAATCACCACAGTGACTAAATAGGCAAAACAATGTCTTTACAGTGGGAAAAAAACTGCCTGGCTAGCAGATTAGCAGGCATTGTTGGCCATTCAGCTTTTCCATGTGTTTGGATCAACTTTGATAGTTGGCATGTTTCAGACCTACAATGCTTATAAAGCTTCAGACCTCTTCAAAGTCCCAAACCTGCCAAACCCCTCAGCACTCAAACTCCAAAGTGCCAATTTTGATTTAAGGCAAGAGTCCTCTTCACGGGAACATAAAGTGGAGAAAGAAAGAGAGAAAGAGAGAAAGAGAGAGGGCCATAAGATGACTGACCTTGACAAAGAGTGCTTTTATAGCTCCTCAAAAAGAGATACTGGGAAAGGAATCCGCCCCTCGCTAACACCACAAGTCCTGCAGTCTATCATCTACGTGATGAGATAAATCAGATTTTTTTTTTGTTTCTAAACTTGCTATAAATCCATTGCTTTGGATGGTTATAGTGAAGACAGAAATGCATTAAACTGAAATAAAAAAACTGTTTTTTTGACAAACGGATCTTCTTTGTTAACCCCTGAGT